>NC_089825.1:52237981-52537981 GCF_035046505.1 Tiliqua scincoides | reverse complement strand
TGTATAGTAGGAAATAGGATGTGACTGGATCTCTCTCTGATTACTTAACTAGGAAAGTATTGCCCTTCCCTAATTTGCAAATTATGCCTGTTGGCTTGAAGGACATTTCCTCCTCTTCTCCCTTGATCTGCTAACTGGTGACACAGTGCGTGGGGAGCTAGTGCCCTAATTGAGCCCAATTAGACACTGGACCATAAGTCGACCCCACAGATAAGTCAAGGGCAGGTTTTGAGCCAACAATCATGGAATTTTCTATCACCCTCGGATACGTTGGGGGTTAAACTTAGGGGTGTGTCTGACTATAGTTTTGTCTGATTTTACCCAAGGCCAGATCCTGAAAAATAACCTACCACTACTAAGAACTGTAGTTTCTATTAAACATAGTAAAAGATCATAAGATACATTTTTATTCTTTTTAAATTCTGGTCTTCATCACATTTTTGTAAGCACTATCAGAGTAAGTGCACTGTAAACAACATACCAGTAAAACAGTGGTTCCCAACCTGGTATTCATGTACTCCCAGGGACACTCAACAGGACCTTTAGGGGTACTTGAAAAAGAACGGAATAATGATAGAAAAAGGCAGGTCATGCTCCAGAATGCCTTGCAAGACAGGAATGCCTTGCAAGGACCAGCAAGGCAGGAAGGGAGGTAGCTAGTTGGCTGTGAAAGCTGCACCAGCAGCTAGTTTTTGGTCATCAAATCATGTATGAACCAGTGATTGAAAACCAGCACAGTAAAAAAGCTGAAACATAATATGGAAAGTGATCAGTCACCCAGAACTTCTCAGCACACTTCTGGTGCAAAACAGTGCAAAGGTAGAGTCTTCTGTTCTTCAAACAGATAAAAAGAGAAAATACGTGATGCATACATGAAGTCTGGGCTTTCATATAGAGGAGATAAGGGCTTGTATTATTAATTACAAACATTTTGCTAATACGAAGGGTATAATTTATGGAAATGGGCTGCCAAAGGATATGCAAGTGAAAAAGGTTGGGAACCACTGCAGGAGAACCATGAATCAAATCCACCTTTAAGGTGTCTGGTGTGTTAAGCCAGAAGCTCTATGTACAACATACCCATAACACATAACTGGGAGTGTGCAATTCAGTTCACAGCAGAGAGATGCAGCTGCATATATTTGCAGCCATTTTTACTCAGAAGTAGACTCTCTGCTTTCCATGGGTGTTATTCTTAAGTAATGATGCACTGAATTGTAACCTGGGAAGGAGGGTCCCATCCTGGTGTTTCAAAAAACAGACCTGCTTTGCAAGCATTTGCTAAGCAGAACCAGGCTGCAGCAGAAGGAAGGAGAATAAAAGGTTAACAAATTGCTTCTAAGGAGCTGAGCCTGCCTGCTGCTTGAGAAACTTGAGAAAGGAAACTTTTCAGAGTTGAAAGGCTTTGCCCTCTGATTGACCCGGAGATAAGGCAAAGTGATAATTTGAGCTTGATTACTTGGCAAAAAATTCACGTACTATAGGCAAGTATCTACAGTAATTAATTGAATATTTCCAAAAATTTCCAGATAGAACAGTATCACTTAATCTATATAATATGAACAGAACTGGATATACAGGTGTCTCTCCTTATCCGCAGATCTGGCATTTGCTGTTTCAGGTATCCATGATTTTCCATGGCCCTCCTGCCACCTGCACACCCATTTCCTTCAGTTTTCTTCTTTAATAATCGGGCATGTTCCTTGCTTCTATAGATACTATAAGAGTAATGTGATGAGCAGGCAGGGAGCCTGCACAGTAGGAGGAAACAATCAGAACATTAACAGGAGACAGAACCATTCCTGCTTCCTGTTAATGTTCTGATTGTGGGCCCAATCCTATCCAACTTTCCAGTACTGGTGCAACTGCAATGCAACCCCAGGGCAAGGGAACAAATGTTTCCATACCTTGAGGAGGCCTTTGTGACTGCCTTCCCACCACAGGATGCAGCGCATGCCCCATTGGCATGGCTGTACTGGCACTGGAAAATTGAATAGGATTGGGCCCTGTTCCCCCCTAGCATGCAGGCTGCCTGCCTGCTTGTCTTGTTGCTCTTGTAGCATGTGTAAAAGCAAGAAACATGCCTGATTGCTAAAAAAGAAAAAGGAAGGTAATGTGTGTGGGGAGAGGAGAGCATTGTACTCATAGGGTTCCCTTTTATCTGCAGTTTTCATACCTGTGCAGGGCTTGGAACACATCCAAGGGATGCCTGTACTCTGAAAGTAAAATTTACAGTTAAATGGATTCAAAAATATAAACTTGAAATGAACCAATATTTGTCTACCTATTGACAATTCATTAGCATGCAGTGTCAATTTGACATTGGGTTAATTAGGGTTATAGCCAAACACTTCAAAGTAGCAGACTTCTGGGCAGAAAATTGTTTTGTGAAGCACTAGTCTTTAATGTTGAAAAGGAAAGCTGGTATTATTTTCTAATAAATGTCATCTCTAAAATAAACAAAACATTTTCTTTCACAATTTGTGTGCCATACATGTACCAGGGTAGCAGATGATACTTGATTCAGAAAACAATTTCTGCAGGATAGGCAACTACAAAAATTGTTGTAGTGTTTTAATGAAAGAGGGGACTTGATTATGCTTTTTTGTTGTTGTTATTTAGACATATATTCTTATTCATTGTGCAAAACAACAGAGAAGAATATATCATCCTGATTTCCGTGCCATAGATATGCAGGGTTGAATGGGATAGTTGTGCTGATCTAAAGCTGGATCCTCCATGCAGTGAACATACATTCGTACTTCACATTAAACTCCAGCAGATTAAGCTATTCTAGAACATGTATAGAGAGCAGTAGCTAACAAGATACCTGTATAGCAGGGGTGCCCAAACCCCAGCCCTGGGGCCACATGCGGCCCTCGAGGCCTCTCAATGCGGCCCTCAGGGAGCCTCTAGTCTCCAATGAGCTTCTGGCCCTCCGGAGATTTGTTGGAGCCTGCACTGGCCCGACGCAACTGCTCTCAGTGTGCGGGCGACTGTTTGACCTCTCATGTGAGCTGTGGGATGAGGGCTCCCTCCACTGCTTGCTGTTTCACATCTGTTTCACATCTGCAGTAGTGGCAGCAAAGGAAAGACCAGCCTTGCTTTGTGCAAGGCCTTTTATAGGCCTTGAGCTATTGCAAGACCTTCATTCATTCATATAACTTCATCTTTAATATATTCATTTATGTAAACTTATGTAAATTTATTCAAATTTTAAATGTAAATTAATTCTCCCCCCGACACAGTGTCAGAGAGATTATGTGGCCCTCCTGCCAAAAACTTTGGACACCCCTGCTCTATAAGATCAAGCCATCCAGATTACTTGGATAAGTGAACCCAAATTTTGCAGTCCACCTGACCCAAGGGAAAAAGTACTTCCATTTGACAGTCATGAAGTAAAAGTCATTCTCTAAATCTCTCTAGCATAGCACAGTAATATCTAATAGTTACCTTTTAAATTTCAATGAGGAAAAAAATCAGATGGACAGCATATAGACATTAGTCACGTAACTGTTATCATTCTACCTTTCTACTATAAATAGCCCTTCTGATATAGCTAATAGAGGTTGCAGCCAACCTCACTGAATGAAGAGCTATCAGATAATGACCAACCATTTGGTATCCTTAAACAAAAAAACAAAAAGAAAACATAGAAGACAGTTTTAAGAAACGGGGGTAATCTTACTATTCCATCACCTTTGGTGGAACACAGCCCATGGAGTCCAACCATGGTGGCATGGAAATGCTGGGAGGCATTTACTGGCCACTGACATCATCAAATGGTGCCATCTCCCAACCAAGGCTAATTACAGCTGATTGTGATTAGTTGGAGGATAGGCGGAGCACAAGGCAACCCTACAAGTAGACAGTAGAGAAGGTGAAGGGTGTGGTGAGAAGGAAGATGAAGGAGGGGGAGAGAAGCTGTCTGTGGAAGAGTGGGGAGGTTAGGAACCAGAGGCAAGTCATGAAGGGAAAAGCAGGCAAAACTGCGTGGGAAAATTGAGGACAGGAGGGAACTGCACTGGGCAGAAGGACCAAGGAAGGACCAAGGCTTTTGTCAAAGCCTGACCCTGGAGGGGATTGTAGCTAGTTACCTTTAGAGGCATTGCAGGATGCTAAGTAGCAGCAATGACCTGTTGCACCCTAGGACTGGGACAGGGCATGGTCTCAGTGGCATCTGCAACCCTGTCTAACTCTTGGCATGGGGAAAATTATCTGGTGGCAGACAGCTTGGGCATTCTACTATTCTCATAGGCCCCTCCCTTGGCAATGAGGCTTGTGCTGTATCCAGTGCAGGATTGTGGCCAGCAGTGGCTTAGCCAAATGCAAGGGGAAACTTTTCCCCTTACCCCTGGGTAAGGTCTGCTGGCCACAATGGGTCTCCTCAGACTTGCGCCACCTCCTGAGGTGGTACAAGTCTAAGGAGAGTGGAGCGGCTTGAAGCTGCTCCATTCTCCCCAGGGACTGGGGTTGGAATATGGCATAACTTCCGGATCCCAGCCCCACCTCCGGCTCCTTGCGTGCCCACCCCCGGGGCCGCCCATTGCCCTCCCTCCCCCTGCCTGGGAACGCCTCCCTCCCTCCTCCTCTCCACCTCCCCCCCGCGGCTACCTTTTCCACTTTTGTCAGCGCAGGCAGGCCGACACAAGCAGCAGAGGGAAAGCCGGCACGGAGGCTTCTGTTAGCCTCCGCATGCCGCCGCTTCTCGGAGCGCCGGCCTGGCTTCTCCTCGAGGAAGCCTTCCCTTTTATGGCACATTTGCGACCGTCCCAGGCCGGTCCAAGGGACTTGGGCTGGCCGAACTGCAGGTTTGGATTGCGCACTTAGTATATTATCATTGATATCATCAAGACAATTGAGTATAATTGTGAGAAGATTATTTGCTTATCAATTTGAACTTGTCATTGTGAACTGCCCTGAAAATCATTATGGTGATTATGGTTCACCAATCATTATGGTTGAAAGGTGATTTAAAAATATAATAATAATTAATTGTGTTGCGGGTCCAGAAATTTCACGAGTTATGTAACTGTGCTATATCACAGCTAAACCTACGTGGCTGAATGATGATGACCTCAATATATCAATACAGGAGGTCTCTGTATGTGTTCACTATGACCTAAAATGTTGATAATGATAACATTTGAAATCAGAATTCAGTCTCTGCAATGAGAGAAGGTGTCACAGGGCTAGGCACCCTGTGGGAGGCTTGGGAGCTTCCCAAGGGCACCCCCAGGGAGGAGAGAGTCACTCCGAGCCAAAACTGGGAAAGCTGCACACCCACCAGCTAGGAGGTGGGGCTGCTGGCTGCAGCTGGCAGCTGCGGGATGCATCCTTCCGGCACAGTTGATAGCCAGGAGGTGCTACCTCCTGCAGTGCACGCTGGCTTGGGGGTGTGACTGCCAGGCACGCTGGTCGGTTAGGGGGATCAGCCTCCCAGCGCGGCTAGTGGCTGTTAGACATGAACTCCCAGAATATCCATCAGAGGTGCAAGAGGCCCCACCCCCAAGGTGCTCAGTGTGGGCGGGACTTGGAGGTAGCACAGCCCAGCCAGTCGGGGAACTGGCTTGAGATCCCGTGGGACATGATCCTTATGGCACATTTGCTGCCTTCCTGGGTCAGCACAAGGGACTTGCGCCGGCCCAAGTGCAATTCTGGATTGCGCCCTTAGTGTATTTATACCTTGAGAACTCTTAGCATGATCACTAAACATATTAGGTAATTTAATTTCCCATTTGGACCAATTCCCCAAATGGCATTTAGAGAACAACATAGAGTGATAATCATATAAAGCCGGATTACATGGCTTATTTTTCCACTGAATCACAACATTGTTTACAACATTTTCATTCAAAAGTCAGTGCTGGGCATGTTATGAAACAACAACAAAAATGAACTGCAGATAAGGATTAACAAGCACATGATCAGAATTTAATGAAATAGAAACACAGCTTTCCTGCTTGGGCAGCGTCCAGACAAATTAGGTCACACAACAAATACCAAAAAGTTAAATTATTCATCATGCAACCAAAGCCAGAAGATATGCACCGCCAGATATGCTCACCTAAGAAACTCACCACATGGGAAGTGGACATTTGTTTGCAGGATGATCTGTGTAGGAAAGGGAGCAAAGCTTCACATATGTACCGGACAATAACATCACTTGAAATGGTGAGTGGTGCAGATCATGACATATATTTAAATGTCTCTGCCCTATCCATTGCCAGCCCAGCCATGAGGCAACCTAATGTGGCTTGTATCACTGTATGTGGAGCCTTCCTCCAGCCCGCCTCAGATGTGAGCCACATTTATCCATTTCCCGCTTGCTCTTCATGATGCTATCATCTGCTTCCTTATTGTGCTTGTCTTATAGTTTTCAGAAATCTGGTAATGCAGACTTCTGGCTTTACTTGTAGGGCCCATGTGAATGAAGGAGCTTCTTCATATGTGTTGTTCTTTTATATAAAACTGGAAATCCCACACTTTTGGATTTCTGAAAACTGTCCAATGGAGCATGGTAAGGAACTTTTTTTCTGGGTATGAGGCAGCAGTTGTAGACCTGAGGCAGTGGTGGGTGGCATCCCTGGCAATGCCACCCCAGTTCCATCTTTTCTCTACATTCCAGGCTGTTCACAACATATATTTAAAAACAACACTATAGCACTGTTTTAGAACAGCACTTTACACAGCAGATTAAAATACTGAATGCAGGACTCAATTAGAAAATGTCTTTAAACAGTCAAATGGAAGACTTCATAGAATGGCAATGATAGATCTGACTAGGACAGTGATTCCCATGTTCTGATATAGATGGCCATGAAGTGAATCAGAGTATGATCTTCCTGATTGTTTTGGTGTACAGAACAGAAGTGGTAGTAGTGGATAATACTGAGAGATGAAACAGTAATTCGGTAGAGTGATATTACTGATTTTTGAATACAATACAGATAGACAGGTGCGGGTCTAAATATAAGCTCAAGTAAATAAAGATATGATTGCTAAGATGCTGTATGAAATGGCACTTGTGTAGCCTGTGCTACTGAAGTCCTGCTGTAATTTATATAGGTTGAAAACCCATTGGATTTTTTTAACTGCTAAAACAATTCAAAGTATTGATTCATTCTGATGTAGCTGTTTCTTTGAAAGTTAAATTCCTTGAGGATGCTGTGCATAGCATCTCTTAAAAATCTGCAAAGTGCTTTTAGAGAAACTGGGATTACAAGACTGAACTGTGATTGTGAGTACCTTCAGTTTGGTTTCCAGCTATGGTCCTTTTTAAAATGTGGCTGGTTCTTCAGAAAATGGTTAGCTAACAAGTTGAGTTATTTTGACCGGAAAAACACACAGGCTTCAGGCCAGCCCATCCATGGAACTGACTTCAGGTAGCCTATTGATCAGAGCCTGTCTCCAGTGCTGCTTCTCCTTTTCAGAAGAGAAAGTGTGAAGGAGAGGTGAGTGGTGGGCTAGAGCAGAATTAAAAGGAACAGTGAAGGTGGAAGCTAGTGCACCAACTGCATGAATGTGGTAATATTGGAACACTGCCTTCAGCACTAGAGGTACTTGCTGGTGACTTCTATTGTCATTTCCCAATCTTTCACCTATATTATAAACTGCATGAAATGACTAAACTGAAGAAGCTGCATATCCAAGAAGGTATAAAAATAAGAAAATTGACTGGAGTGCAGTTCTTCCATTGGCATCCTTCAGTCTCGGGAGACTATGTTATCGCGCTCTGAAAAGTGGTTCTGGAACAGTGTCTAGTGTGGCTGAAAAGGCCAATTCAGGAGTGACAATCCCTTCCACACTGGGAGCAAATGTAGTCTGTCCCTGGTGTGTCTCCCTGGCTACAGGCCTTCCTTCTTTGCCTCTTTGTCTCAGTCTGTTGGGCAAGTGTCTCTTCAAACTGGGAGAGGCAATGCTGCACAGCCTGCCTCCAAGCAGAACGCTCAGAGGCCAGGGTTTCCCACCTGTTGAGGTTCATTCCTAAGGCCTTCAGATCCCTCTTGCAGATGTCCTTGTATCGCAGCTGTGGTCTACCTGTAGGGCACTTTCCCTGCACGAGTTCTCCATAGAGGAGATCCTTTGGGATCCGGCCATCATCCATTCTCACGACATGACCGAGCCAACGCAGGTGTCTCTGCCCCCCCCCCAACTTCCATCTGTTGGTTCTGTGTGCAAGGGGTTTTGCACTGGTCTTGCTGTGATGTCTGTATAGAGATCTTCCCTCCCCCACACCTTTCCCCTGTTTTTGCACTGGTCTGTATAGAGATCTGCTCCCCCCCCCCCCCCACTTGTATTGGAATCCAGGAAGATCTGGTGAGAAGGTAGATTTGGTGTCAGCAGTGGCCCCTTTAAGGGTAAGGCCTGGGCATCCAGCAGAGTGTACTGCACAGCTGCAGCCACTTGAAGGCAATAGGGCCCTCAGGGATATAAGAGCACCTGAGGTAGGAAGGGCTCCACTTATTTATGTGAGTCAGCCTTTTCCTACATGAAGATCATTAAGTCCAAGTACCGGTCCACCATGACTGATGAAGATTTGGAAGTGTGCTTGAGGCTGGCTGTCAGCAGCTACTGTCCGGACTATGCATCCTTGGCTATTCACTTCAGTGCAAGTCATCAAAGTAAACTCAAGTAATTACAAAAAATGTTTATAGTTAATTATGTTGTGTTGTGCAATATTGGCTCATGCAATGAGCCAATGCAATGGGCCAATGAGCCAATGCAATGTACCTTGGTTATGCAAGGTACACCAACATACATTGTACACATAAATGTTATATGTTATGATGGCGCAAACATTGTAAAAAAACTCTGGTAGATCTCTGGGCCTTGCTGGGTTTCAAAGTAGCTCTCGAGCCAAAAAAGTGTGAGCACCTCTGCTGTAGATAGCCTTAGAGACATTTGATTGGTGAGCTTAAAGTTACAGGTTCCAAATAAGGCAAAATTATACCATTAAACATATGGAATACATAGTTTTCAAGAACCAGTAGAGTGCACTGTAACCTTATTTTATTCAGAATGGGCCTTTTTGGCAAGTCTTTAGACCTATTTCTTGGCATACATCTCCTTTAGGATGGCCTTGTCTGAGCCACCTGCCTTATCTCTTCTCCTGTTCTCAGCAAAACACTGTGGGGCTCTTTGCCAACCTTTGTTAAACAAGGTCCTTTGATCTATCCTTTAACAGTTTTACTCTTATGTACTTTGAGTACATTTAAGGGATCTATAGTGGTATACCTTTCATATATTTTAACATAAAACAAGCTAAACTCTCACTGTATATAGGATTTCTCTTAAGAAATCCTTATCTTATTTTAAACCTTTAAACACATTACATGTTCTCCATTTCAACTGCAGCTCAAACAGGCTTTCTCAAGAATGTTTTTGCTTATGTCATTAAATGTATTCTTTTCTAAACTTGTCTCTGCAAGTGTCTGTGTCTTGCTAGCTAAAAACCCTATTTCAGTCTGCCAACTAATAAACTTTCCCTGTAACACTAAGGCTTCATCTTACAATGTTGCATATATGTGTGTTTTCCCATTTTGGCTGGCCATATATTGCTGCCAAGAATGAGTTTTATCTTTGAGTTACAACTCTCTTTGCCAAATTCCAAAAATGTATCAATGCAAGACTTTGAGGCCTCAAGGTCTCAGCTAGCAAAACAGCTTACTAAACAGCTTATCAGTGAGACTAGCTATGATTTTAACTGGACATAGTTTTCACTATTCTTATGTGTTTCTATGTTTAATCAAACCTTTAATAAAATCAAGCACTTAAAACTTATAATAGCTACCATATCCTCTATATATGTTGGTTACACTTTAAGGACAAAGACTAATTTAAAGCTTTGGAAGAATAACTGACAGACAGACATGGTGATATCTTTGGCACTTCTGTGAGACTTCTGTGGAAATAGCTTCTGAAATAATTCTTCCAATGTTTTATTGTCTAACTAAGACTGTCCTTTGCTCTGAAAAGCATGAAAGAATAATAATTTAAAACTGTAAACTGTCTTTGCTAAGATGGGTATTCTTCTGCCAAATAATGCCCATCTGCTTGTTGTTATCTGTTTTGCCATTCAAACAGGGAGCCTCAAAGGCAGGAGTTTCCCAGTATCCTCCTATCTGCTCCCGCCTCCTCCCTACTTTCAAAGGGAATAAGCCTTGTCTAAAATATGGGTTGTTCTAAAATTTTATGTCTTCCTAGTAGCAACCTTGACATTTAGCCAATTCAGCAGAGCTTGCCAGTTTTCAATTTTCAAGCCTTTTCCCTAAATGAAAACGGGGTGGCTTTTAATCTATTAAGCTTTTTAAGCATTTGCCCTAATGGCATATTACCCTGGTCATTCTGTATTACCCTCTATCACAGTGGCAGCAGCAAAGGAAAGGCCAGCCTTGCTTTGTACAAAGCCTTTTATAGGCCTTGAGCAATTACAAGATCTTCATTCATTCATATATGTTCATCCTTAATATATTCATTTATGTAAACCAGGGGTGTTCAAAGTTTTTGGCAGGAGGGCCACATAATCTCTCTGACACTGTTTCGGGGGCCGGGGAAAAAAGAATTAATTTGCATTTAAAATTTGAATAAATTTACATAAGTTTACGTAAATGAATATATTAAGGATGAACATATATGAATGAATGAAGATCTTGCAATAGCTCAAGGCCTATAAAAGACCTTGTATAAAGCAAGGCTGGCCTTTCCTTTGCTGACTCTGCTGCATCAGAGACGTGAAACAGCAAGCAGTGGAGGGAGCCCTCATCCCACAGCTCACGCGAGAGGTCAAACAGTTGCCCTCACGCTAATAGCAGGTGCGTCGGGTTGGTGCGGACTCCAACAAATCTCCAGAGGGCCGGAGGCTCATTGGAGACTGGAAACTCCCTGAGGGCCGCATTGAGAGTTCTTGAGGGCTGCAAGTGGTCCCAGGGCCTGGGTTTGGGCACCCCTGATCTACAGTGGAGCACATTTCCGTATATGGCTCAGAAGTAAGTCAAAATGATATTCACGTTTCTTTCATTAGAAAGAAATTCTAATGAAAGAATTAATTTTGAAAATACCGTATTATGCAGAGCTTTAAAATTGCAGCTATTTCTGCATTTGTAGCTCCCACTGGTTCTAGTGACAGTTGTGGGTGTTCAGTACTTTCTGAAAAACCAGGAAGGAAAGTAATTTGGCTTTTAAAATGAACATAATGAAACGTCTAATTTTGAAGAGGATATAGTAAGTTCCATCACTGCCACGAGAAGGACACCCTGCTCCCTTTGTACAGATAGTATGATTTCAGTGGTGGTGGGAATGGGAATTTATCCTTCCTTGTTCTAAATTATTCCCCTTCTCCCAAAGTACCAATATTAATGCTGCAGGGGAAAGAAATGCAGGCGCTGGGATTCTCTCTCCCCCCCCCTTCCTGGGACTAATAAAATATCTGGGAATTCAATGTAGTACAGTGGAGCTTTTCTCCTAGTATTCATGTGGGGACTGATTTGGTTTGGGACTACGGGGGCAAAGGGTTAATGTCCCAATTTGTATTGGTCCTCCCAAATGTACTATTTAATGCATTAGAAAAATCAAACATACAGACCCTATTCATGCTATAGACATATCATCAAGTTTGGCCCATAATGTACAAAGTTATTTTGTTAGGATCTTGATAATCTTTACACCAATCCAGTAAGGAAGACTCACATTATCATTGCCATGTAGCAGATGGAGGCTGATGGTCCGTTCCCATGGGCCATCTACACTGCCAGAATGAACTTTCCAGCAGTGTAAACAGTTTTATGGCTAGCACAAACATGACAGCACCAGGTGTTTGGCTAAGGCCACTGGGTGAGAAAGTGTGAAGTGTGAGGAAAGCCTTGCACCCTATACTTTCTGGTTCATAGATCAAGGACCCAATCCTATCCATAGATCAAGGTTCATCTATGAACCCAATCTGGTTCATAGATCAAGGACCCAATCCTATCCAGCTTTCCAATGCCAATGCACCCATGCCAATGGGGCATGCACCACATCCTGAGGTAGGGGGGCAGTCTGCATCCTGAGGTGGAGGATGCTCATAAAGGCCTCCTAAAGGTAAGGGGACATTTGTTTCTTTACCTACAGGCTGCATTGCAGCTGCATTAGCACTGGAAAGTTGCTAATAGATAGGATTGGGCCCCAGGTGTCTTAGCCACTATGCTACATCAGCTGTAAAATATTTCATCTTAGTTCAGAGCTTTTACAGATTTTGTTAATTAAAGCATTCTTGCGTTCCTTCCTGAAAACCTTTATTTTATGCAGTCTGTATCAAGTTGGTAAGAATAATCCCATTTGTATGCTCTAGTAAAGAGGTACTTTTATCCTTTGCTTTGATGGTAATCAAATGAGGTACCCAGTGGGGTGTACGGTTCAAACTAGAATATGATATGCTTAACTGCTAATTTCATGGTTAGTGTAGCACTAATAATGAAATCTAGTTGTGGGATAATTGGTAAAATTATAAAATACTGGACACTTTTGTGAAAGTTTTGAAGAAATTCTAAAACACCCTGTGAGAGTGAGTTCTTGCCTCACAGAGCAGACTCCAATTCTGAGAGGGAAAATCCATGCATGTAACACCTGACTATGTGCATGATTCTGATCCAGCCAGGGATACACATTCAAATGACGACTTTTACACACACCTGCCTCCTAGGTGGGTCAGAACAGTAATGCTTCGCCACTGAAGTGAATACAGTGGGCCCGTGGTATCTGTGGGGGATCTGTTCCAGGATCTCCCATGGATACAGAATTTTCACAGATAGTGAAATGCATGGGGGATCAATATGGCAAATTGGAAGCGCCTTTCAGAAGCCTACGGCAGGCCTTCTGAGGTGCAGAAAGTCCACCTCTCTGTGCTTCAGAAGACCTCCCAGATGTGACTGGAAGAGACTTCCGGTCATGTCTCAGAGGCCTCCAGTCATGGACATAGCGTCTGCGGATAGTCAAATTTGTGGATGCTGACAGTAGATAAGGAAGGCCCACTGTATAGTAGAAGAGGATAGACTGCTGCTGAAAAAAAATTGTTTGTGTCAGTGTGTGTGGAGCGGTGTAGTTTAGATAGTGTTTTGCTAATACAGTAACTGATTTAAGCCTTTGATCACCAAAACCAATACCACAGTTTTGAAGGTGTAGAGGTGTCTTAATGGTAATTTTCCATGCATTCTTAGTAAGCCTCTCCAAATGTTTTTTGCCAGTAAGGAGGAGGAGACTCAGGAAACTATTGTGGCTGGACTATAGAGAGTTACTGATGGGTCATTTTTCCACCGCGTGCAGAGCAACTCCACAATACTATGGAGACTTAACAGTTCACTCCTATCTGGAGCTTATGCTGATGGATCTCATGATCTGTCTGCAAAAGCCCTGGACTGATGGCGGAAAGCCACTCTGCTATTCTGTGGGCCTGGCCACCAGAGCAAATGGCTGGCACATAGGGAACAGTAGCCTCCTGTCCCCTTTCATCACTGGTAAGTTGGCAATGAGGGCAGTTTGAAGGAGGATTGTGGGCAGATTGAGGTAGTGAGCAGGTCAGTTTGGGAGCATGGTAGGAGGATCTCAGTGGCAGCTGCACATGTCAAGATCCTATGGCTGTGCCTCAGTCCACTTCGAAGGGCAGGCTGAAAGGAATGCAATGCCGCCAAAGTGGTCCTGATCCAATAAATGCAGGTCCCACTTGAAATGGAAGTCACCCTTCAAGCTGACAAAGAAAATGTATTAAGCCCTATGTAAAGCGAAACTGAGCCGCACGTGCACATTTACACACAGGTAGGTAAACTATAAAGCAGGTAGGCACCTATCAAAGGCCAGGTGAATGGGAGCCCACCAGAATGGTCCCAATCTTATGAAAGTGGAGCTCAACAAATGCTCCAGAAGGCGGTCCCCATCATAGTAAAAAGTATAAAAACAGAGGGTTGAGCAGCTGGTAAGGTGAAACCTTCTGTTTTTTTGTTTTAGTCTTGTGAAGCTAGGTGGGTCCGAATAGTAGGTTGGGTAGGTCCTGATGCTAAAATGTTTGGGAATAACTGATGTAACCTGTAGCTACTTAACAGACCAAACTATGTATAGGCCAGCTTTTTAGCAACTGATTCTGTGAGATTGTAAGATGCCACAAAGCCTCTGATCAGAAAAGTGAAGAAAGAAGTTGCTAGACCTTGTGTAGATGCAAAGGTTTTTCTTCTTTTCAGGAACCTGTTTTACAGATAATCTCCCTAAATACTGAGCCATATGGAATCAGTAAGACTTGGCATCTGCCCAACCAATTTGCTGGTGTATTGCTCTCAGGCTGTCAGAGTAGCTCTGGAGATCTCAGTGCCTTTCTGTTTGGAAGAAGGATGCCAAAATCCAAAGCTATATTTGACAATGGTTGCTCTTACATTGCTTTTGCCTCCTGTCTTTCTTTGGGGTCTCCAAAGGTGCTTTAACCATTCCTCATATCATAAAGTTTGCATTTTGTCTATATATTGAATAATCAATAATGATATGCTCTAGTAAAGTCTACCTCATCATTTGAAATGCTAAATCACTGCTGCAGTGTGATACTTTGTTTTATACTATCAAATGATGTATAATTCTTTTGTGCAGCACACCCACTGTAACTTATTATTATGCTACTCCAAATTGTTGGACAGTGCCACCCAACCTGAATTGTTTTGTTCCGTTGAAATAATTTGTTAATGTTGAAAGGCTTCTGCAGTAATCTATCTGTGCGCAGAGGTTGCCTGTTATCTCCTTCAAACACTTTATGGCATGGCTGGATTTAAACAACAATAATCAATAACTTATTCACTAGTTAAATTAAACAAAAGAATGCTATTCACACCATGTTTAGCAACTGAATTACCCCTGTGTGCTTGCGCAGTACCGTTGACATAACTTATTAGACTTTTCAAGTGTTCTGTGACAAAATGAAAGGCAAGTAATTGTGGGGCTAAAGGTTGTGCTAAATGTTATGGATTGGAAGCTAGTTAACAACCGAAAACCAAAAATAGGCAGATGGGGTATATTTTTCTTGTAGTAAAATGTTTCAAAAAGATTATTATTTATGGACATATGCATTTTACATGGTGTCAGGGTCAAGAGCAGGACTGCCAGTGACCACATGCTGATCTAGAGCAGTTATGGTTAGCAAGCTTGCTCCCTTCCCGCTCCCTTCTCTCCCTTGTTTAGATACGTGTCCGAACAGCTGAATAGGGACACATCATGATAGATTGAATCTGCTGCCACCAGCCCAGGAGACCAGGCTAGTTGTAATGGCTCCCTGAGCAGAACATCTCTCCTAGAACAATATTGAACAAGTGGGGTTGCCTTCCAGCAGGGCTGTTGTGCTGTTGCAAGTTATCCAACACACAGGTGCTAGTGAGGACTAGATATACCATTTGGTTTACTGTCTGTCATGGAACTGCAGAAGTCTGACCGGAAGGAGTAGGTCAGCAACATCCTTGTACTTCTACCTTGACTCCCATTTATCCTGTCTTCCTTCTTGAACCCCTTCCAGCACTTCCTTGTGCCTTCTATCTTCAGGCCCTTTCCTTCTCCATCTCTACCGCTGCTCTTTGTGGGCCTCTCTTATTCATCCTTCATAATATTCCTGCTTCTAACTCTCTTGTGTCCTCTTGTGTCTTACTCATCTTGTCTGTCTTCCTCCCCACTCTTGGTTCTCCTTTCTCTTCCTGGTACCTGTGGCATCTCTCGTTCCTTGACCCCCCCTTTCTGTTTCTGATTTGCTTTCCCCCTTCTCTCCACTCTCTCTGTCTTCCTCACCTCCCCTTTCTGCTAACCCTGTCTTCCCCGCCCGCCTCCGCACCCCTTCATTAGAATTGCTGTCAGCCAGCAAGCCATCAGCATTTTGTCTTCTGGTTACTCAGTGATGACACCATCACCAAGTGTGTGTTTGTGATGTTGCAGTCTTAGCCAACTCTTGGAAGTTGTGGTCAGATCAAGTGGCTACAGCCATTCAAATGTATCTTTTCCCTTTTCCCAGTATGGCAACTGCTTTAATTAACTATAATCCAGAGATCATTTCGTGGCCTGATGCCAGTTTCTAAACTGAGAACTTGAGGTGGCCCTCTTTATCTGCAGGTTCGGTACCTGCAGATTTTTAATATCTGCAAATTCCGAACCCGTGGGGTGGGTCACCTGTAGCCCCCTGGAGTTCCAGTTAGGCCTGGTGACCTTTCTGAGGGCCAGGGAGGCCCTGCATGGCCTGCCCAACCCTCAGAAGCCCATCTGAGGCCTTCATAAGGCCTAAAAGCAAAACTTCCAGTTTTTAGACAAAACTGGAAGTTGTGGTTTTCAGCCCTTTAAAGGCCACAGAAGGTCCTCCAGACTGGAGTGCAGCTCTGGTTGGGTTTGGAAGCTTTGGAGTGTCCAAATTCGCTTACTCCAACATCCACAGATTTCTGTATCTGTAGGGGTTCTGGAACAGAACTTTGCAACAGAAATATATTACACTTTGTAATGTGATTCCAAGGAGCACTGGGTAAAACCTTATGATATTGATAAAATGTGTTATATGAGAACTTGATAGAGGTGCATTTTGAAAAGAAGGAACAGTGCCAACTGCAATTCTAAGCTTTCGGAGTGGGTCTGTAAGAGTGTCTTCTGAGATATATTATTCTCAATATGATTCTGGAAGTCACCAATAATTATAAGTATGGAATTACAGTATGCACTGTCTACTACTTGGTTAATCTAAGAATCAATGAATTCAAGGGGAAGGTTGCTTCCATACTGGAGATTATATGTGTTGTAATCAGTGACTGGAATTTGACAGATAGAAAGAAGGAGATTCTGTTAAATCTCAGGAAGGAAGTTGCCTCCGCTTGAGCTGTCTTGTGAAACATCAGTTTCCTGTCAGTTTGCAATTTGTCTGAGGCAACTTGTCAAGTGACAAACTGGTAGTGTGTACTCTTGACTGACAGTGTACCAATGGAAGAATGTCAACACTCAAGACATTATGAAATATTTCATGCTGTGCAATTGATGATAAAATTCAGTTATTTTCAAACCATTTTAAATAGGTGAGATTTTAGTTTAGGGAGTAGTGACATCAGTGGTGGGGAGGATGTAATATAAATCTTCCAAGCATTCGAACATGTTGCAACAATGGGTAATGTGGTAGATAGGTTGGAGCATAGCTGTAGTCCCAAGGAAACGGAGGGAAGTTTCTTCATCTGATTAGGATATTAGTGGAGGACTTTTCCCTCCTCCAGTATGTTTTATATTTTTAAGTCATTTTTTAAATGTACAGTGCAACCTACACACACAGATGACAAAAAATTTTGAAGCCACAGTCATAATATATGTATAGAGCTTCAAAGAAATAATTCAAAATTGTTCATGTACTGCTTATTGCAGTTCAATTTTAAAAATACATTTCCCAAACATAAAAAGGACTATAGTAAACTATCTACAGAAAGTGAATCTTAAGTCCCATTGAAATGACCTCAGTCCCAGTAATTTTAATGGGACGTACAGCCCAATCCTGAACACCTCGGCACCCAGGGCTGCAGTGGTGCCAAATGGCAACTGCGGCTATCATGGGGTCTCGTTGGCATAAGGGAGTGTTTGCTTCCTTACAC
Organism: Tiliqua scincoides; assembly: GCF_035046505.1. Taxonomy (NCBI): domain Eukaryota; kingdom Metazoa; phylum Chordata; class Lepidosauria; order Squamata; family Scincidae; genus Tiliqua; species Tiliqua scincoides. The sequence continues at coordinate 52,520,378 of NC_089825.1, read as the reverse complement.
CAGCCAGCACCACTACGGTGCCAGTGGGTCTCCTCAGCTCTTTGCTCACATTTGAGCGAACTCTGCATCAAGGAGACCTGTGTCGAGTAGCCTGACTTGGGAGGGGATTCAGGATTTGGTGGCAGAGTCTGCCGCCATCTGCACCTCCCTTGCGGGACTGATCCTCCCCTTCCTGTGCCCTCCCTCCACCCTGTTCCACACACTCCCTGCCTCCCCCTCCATTCAGAAAATACCACCAGCTGGTGCTGAAAAGGCAGGGAGTTGTTGTTGTTGTTATTAACAGTATTTATATACCACTTTTCAACAAAAGTCCACAAAGAAACAAAAGTTTACAGAGAAAAATCAAATAACTGATGGCTCTCTGTCCCAAAAAGGCTCACAATCTAAAAGATGCAAAACACCGGCAGACGGCCACTAGAAAATACACTGCTGGGCTGAGGAGGGCCAGTTACTCTCCCCCTACTAAATAAAAGAGGCACCACTTGAAAAAGTGCCTCTTACCCAATTAGCAAGGGTTTTCAACAGATATTCCCATAGTAGGACAATTTGAATGGATTTCAATTCAAGTTGCAGAAACTGAATTTTTGTTATACAGTATGTGAAAGTTGGGGAGGAGGAGCAGAACACAAAAGACTTGGAAAGCTATACTAACTTGGCAGTTTTACAATCACTTCAGACTTTAAAGAATTCAGCATGCAACTAGAGTGGTACTATAAGATGATAAATTTGCAAAGCATACAAAATTAAGAACATAACTGTGTTGCCACTACGAAGAAGTTCCTACCTCTTGTTCCCACCCATGTGGTGTTGGAAATGGATGGCACATGTACAAGAACACCCTCTGATGATCTCAGGGGTGGAAGTGTTTCCAGTATGTATGGAAAAACATGGACCCTCAGGTACCTCAATCCCAAGCTCTAAAATACACAAGTCAACTGTGGCATTTGATTAAAACAGGTTTTAGATGGTCAGTTCTTTACATGCAGGGACTCCAAATTGGTGTAGCCTGCCTTGAGACTTTGGGACCAGGTCAGTAATATATGTTAATAAATCATTATTCTTTGTTGTATCTTCTAGGCGTATTGTGGTTGACAACATTTGCTAAGATGTGAAATTTCTGAAGACACGCTGGTATAATTTTATGACAAATGTTTGTCTTTTTATCGTATGTTAGCAATTTTATTTGTAACTGCGTATGCTGTCCCACTGCCAGAGGGTCTTACAAAGCAAAGAAAACCAAATACCAATTTAGACAGTAAATCACAATGAAATGTTGGAGCCCAAGGAAAAATGCATTGAGCTGCTTTGCTTCTGAAATTGTACATCTAATGGGGCATTTTAATTGGAGTCTACCTCGTATAAGGAATAGCCTAAAGCTGTGATAAATATATTTTGCCTTACATTTTAAATGCCGGTTTATTAAACAAATACATATTTTACCAATAAATTCCAATATTTATGTCATTTCCCTTCACTAACATTGGTACTATAGTATTTTGCTTAGTTCTTTTACAACAATCCTATTGCTACAATCCTGAGATCCTTTGAAGAGTATTTACCTCAGCCTTACCTCAGCATCAGAGTAGGTCCCTGGTAAACTGCATTAAATTTTATTACTCCAATTTTACTGCTCAGACTAAATTCGCTCTAAGAGCCCAATCCTATTGTCCCGTCCCACCCCCACCAATGCAGTGGCTCCAAAATGGCTACCCCTGCATCCTGCAGGGGTGGGGGGTAGTTCAGTAGTCTCCTCTTAGTAAGGGACAATTCCAATTTAACTCCCTCCTCGCAATAGTGAAAAACCACTTACCAGTGAAGATGGTTTGCAGAATTTCGTGTCACTGGGATTAGAACTGTAGTGGAGACAAAATCCTAATACCGCCTATTCTCCTGTTGTGATTTGTCCCTTTTCACCTCTGGCTCATTATTTAACTTTATCTTAGATATAACAGTTTTCTATATGCAAGAATTATTTTTTTTATACAAAAGCTTTCAAATATGCAGCCCCCTGTCTGTGGTCCGAAGTGGTACCAGGAACAATTTTAGCACCTCTTCTGTTGTTGTGTGAAGTAGGCTTCATTCTGAATTAATCTCAACTGAAAGTACTTTACAGGTTGAGTCTTGTTATTCGTGAGGGTTCCGTTCCCAGAACTCCCGTGGATGGCAAAAATCGCATTAAAGCAAATCCATTTTAAAACCTATGTTCTTTTACTAGGCTATTTAAATACAGCCTTGCTGACCTTTGTGATGTAAGACAGAGTCATTAAGCAGACAATCTATCAATCAGTCTCTCTCAGGTGCTTAGAAAGACTTCACTTCGGCCAGTGACTCCTCCTTTTACCCAGAGCAAAGTGATTATCTTTCTTTCATGTGCTCAGGAGAAGGGAGGGTTCTAAGTGCCTGGAGAGAGAATGATTGATGGATTGTCAACCAGTTGCCCTCTCTGGCATTAACAAGGCTATTGTTAAATGACTGTTTTCCTTTAATTTAAGGAGCCCTTCTCATCAAGTTGAGAGAGAAAAATCCATGGTTTTTTCCATGGGTGAAAAATCCATGGATAATTAGGTTATATCTGTAATCACTTGCATGACTGTCTCTATACAACAGTAAGAAAAGTAGTTTTTTTTTACACTGTGATTTTAAAGGAATGCATCTTTCCCCTTCTCCAGGGATCAGCACATTTCTCCTCATTTGCAGTGGCCATTCATGTTGAGTCAAATCTGTGTATAAAAAATCAGTGTATCACAAGGTTGGACCTGTATATTAACTTTTTTTCAATGTTGTCTTTGATTTTGAAGGAGGCCTTCGTTCAGCAATATGAAAAAGAAAAGCAAACTGATCAGTTCAGTAAACAAGAAAGGAAACATCTAAGGTGGAATAAAACCATAGAATCAGTATTTTTAGGGAGTAACTTTTTATTTTTGTACTCTTTTAAAACTGAATAATAATTATCACAATACATAATTTAAAATGTTTATCCAATTTACATAACTTATCAATTTTTTAATAGGTTTGTTTTTCTTTGAACTTGAACAAATTTCCCCTGTGTTCTGCTGATTAAATAATAAATCTAGGGATTTTTAGAAGCAGATAAAATAAATATTTTATCATTTCAAATGCCGAAGACGTAAATTCGTGCAATTACAGTCTTAAATTGTTTTATGCTTTATTTCTACAACTCCACACCTACAAAAACTAGGAATATAGGCTGTTCAGTGTTTCTTTTATTTGTACCTCATTTTTGAAAACAAAACCTGCATGTAGTGTTGATCCATTAGAATACATTCAGTCATTTTGGGGATTTTTATCCTGCCTTTCAACCTCCAAAGTGGTCTCCAATGCAGTTTATGTCAATTAAAGCAGTGGTTCTCAAACTTTGGAGGCCCTAGAGGCTGCTTCCTGATTTATAAATGCCAAAGGGTATGGCTATAATGGTGATTGAGCAGCAGTGCTCCTCCCCCAAGTAGCAGCTTGTTTTACCTTTGATGCGCTTAGCCTAATCTGCCCTGTTAATTTCATGACTCAACTAAAATTGGGTCCCAGACCCACAGTTCAGGAACAGCTGAATTAAATTATATGAATTTAATGAAAAAGCCACATAAAAATAATCATAAATTCATTGTCATCATAAAAGCTTGACAACTGAAAGAGATGGGGAAGAGGATGTGCTTTGTTTGCTGCTTTTCTTCTCCTCACATGGCAGTTGGTGTTTCTGTGACAATGTGAGGTGGAGGGGCACAGTCCACCAGTTGTAACTGCCGGTAGTAATCATGGTTCTTCTCCTTGAGGACTTAGTTTTCCCCCCTCCTTTCCCTCACAGGGCGTTTGGTGTTTCTGTGGTCGAATTTGTATATGAACAATGTCAACTGCATGCCCAAAACCATGAATAATCAAGTCTGTGGCCTGGTTGCGTCTGGAAGGTCATCTGTGAGACCTCCCACTGTGGGTTCAGAATCTGCAGTGGGTCAAATCTGTGAATACTGAACCTGTGGATAATGAGGTCCCACTGTATTATAACCATTATTACAATAACTTTAATAATCATATTTAGGGTCTAGTCCACTCCAGTGTTCTAGCACCAGTGCAGTAGCAGTGCAGCCCTGAGGTACAGGAAGGATCATTTCTTTATGTTAAGGATGCAGCACGTAGCCCATTGGCAAGGCTGCATCAGCACTGGAAAGTTGGATTGGATTGGGCCCAGACAGCCTTAAAAAAAAATTTCTAAACAGTTAGGCTTCCCTGGGTGTTTCACAGAAATGTTCCCAAGGCTTCATTTTGTGCAAATGAAAAAGAGAGGCAGATGTTTCAAGACTGTTGGGTTGCATACAACGTCAAACAGATTCTGTATTTCTTACACAAACTTTATTCACTCTGGGCACATGGTTAAATTGATCCTTTGTAGGGAGATTTCTTATTTCTGATCACTTCTCTCTTCCATAATTCTTTGCATGAGATTGGGCTTTTGTGTAATCTGTGATTGTAACTTGGGGATCCTAGTTAATTGCTGAGAGTATGCTTTCTGAACATTGTGTAAAGCAAACTGAAGCCTACAGAATTGTTTGTGGGAAAAGAAGAATAAAGAAATACTTGAGACCATTATCCACTCCATTCTTTATTGTCCCTGTACATCGAGACCCGTCAAAGATATCTGGATCCTATATTAAGAACAAGAGGAGGATTTACTGATGTAGCAAGAATACGTGACCTCCTAACGCTTTGGTGGAAATAACCAATACTGTGGCAACTTTCCTGTATCAGCTCACTAAGCAGCGCAATCAAGAAGTCAATTTGCTTCCTGGTTGACCAAATGTATACAATTGCAGATTTGTTTGTTTTACGTGCCAATAAAGAAATATGTTTTCATTGCCAGAAGACATGTATTAACAATTCCCTTTAGTACACCTGCCATAAATCATTAAGTTCCATAGATAGTATTAAGAAACCAAATATCTATTTATTATGTTGGCTGCTTGGGCGAAGGCATCAAACAACAATGAGCTTTTAAATGCTACTCATGTAGCTTCCTTTTATTTCCACTTAATGTGGAAAAGTTTCCTTTAAATAATTGCATGTTTGGGGGTGCTTTTGTATATCTTTAGATAATGGCTAGTATCCAGAATGAGAATATTTGTTCTAGAGCAGAATTTCTCAAACATTTTTTGCTCATGGCCCCATTCTGAGCTTCATTTACCTCTGTGGCCCCCGAATAGCTGCTGTTACTTGGAATAAAGGTACTTGACCATCTGCATTGTTTATTCAAATAAGAAGCACTGTTAGTTATTTCTAAGTAACAAAGATAATTCTTAAAAACCTAAAATATATAGTAGCGCATAAGGTCTGCTAACAAAAACCATTCTGACAAATGGCATTTTATTCAGTGTGATCTTTGTGACAAATTCATCATATTCTTGTGTTACATTTGGGTGTCCCCCTCAGAAACTTCCTATGGCCCCCTAATGTTTCATTTTTCCATATGGCCCCTCAAAGTATGGTGTGTCCCCAGAGGAGCCATGGGCCAGTGTGGAGAACCACTGCTCTAGAGTAAGCATCTCTTCCTCTGAAATAAAGAACTCAGGATGCTAACCAAAATTGTAATGTAGTGTTCTAATATTTTTCATTTATGAGTTTCATTCAGGAGGACTGAGAAGATTAAAAAAAATCTTAAGATATTAGATGGAGACAGTCTTGAATTTCTGTAGGATTCTCCAAGCACATGGGATGAATTTTTATTGTTTTGTGAATCTTTTTGTTGGTTCCCAAATATTGCATGCATTCTTTGCTTCAGGCAGAAAATTGTGGAATTGTCTGTCTTGATTAAAAAACTAGCAACAATAATAACATGCTGCCAATCACTGCTTTCAAGGTGGTTTTGGCAGATTATTAAAAAAAAACAAACTAATAAAATGTTTTGTTTTCTTTCTGCCAGGCTGTATCAATTAAAGAGACTGTTTGACTTTGAAATCAACCACTACATTGGCATATTGTTTGGCATTTGAATAAATGTAGTTCATCTTCATATATATTTACATTAGAAGCTTATAAGGGATTTGGCTGGTTAGTGTAGGAGTACAATAGCTGAAATTCATTATTATACTATAGGTCCATGGACCTTCCTGTGCTCTCTTTAGTTCCTTGGTGGTGCTGGTCAATATAGTGTTTATGGTGGTGGACTGGCAGCCTCATCCTCATCCTGCCACGGGGCTTCTGTGGCACCAAAATGGCAGCTGCATCATCCAATGCTGCTGCTGCCTCCTCGAGAGTAGGGGACTTTTATCCTCATCTGCCATATAAGGAAAGTAGCCCTGCAATGAGGCTACTTGATTCTGCGCCCAATATTGAGCGGGCGCAAAATAACAGTTCCCTGTCAAGCAGAGTGGCTTGACGTGAGGCTCTGGATCAGGTAAAGCCAAGCTCCACCAGTCCCACTCCCTCCCTTGCTACGCCTTCCCCCAGAACGCCTTCACCCTGCCTCCCCCATGCCACCACCCACCTCTTCACCGTCAGGTGGTCTGAGCAGATGGCATCCTGCCAGCATCCTGCCAGTGCTGGCTCAGCGTGGGCTAGCTACAGCGCTGGGCTGGTGCTAAGCCCAGCAAATGTGCCTTATGGCATGTTTGCAACAGTGCGCATTGGTGGAAAGCTGGCGTGCAGAGCTAAGGATTGGGCTCTCAGACTTGGAAGATCCTGGTTCAAATCCACGCTCAGCCATGGCTTCCTCGGTGACCTTGGGCCACTCACAGCTTGACAGAGTTCACAGGGTTGTTGTGAGGACAAAAGGAAGGGAAGGCATTATGTATATCACCCTGGAGGAGGAACTGAAGCACCTTAAATACTCCTGTGAATCAAGTTGTTGGGCTATTAGCTATCAAAATAATATAAATGCACTAAACTTTGTAGTCCAATTGCTACTGTAAACAGAAACAGTGTTAACTTTCTCAGAGCTTTATGTGCTTGTTTCAGGAGACCAGGCAACCCCCTGGATTATATTATAGCAAGGAAGGAAGTGAGGTACATTGCCAGAGAGTTTGCTAAGCATAAACAGGAATAATACAGTTTATTAAACTAAAATAAATATATAGGAAAATACAAAACAAGAATTTCTGTGGACATAATGGTGAAGCCACCAAAAGGGGCACTTAAGAACAATAGCATTAAAAAGAAGCACGGGTAATGTGGCTTTTTACAAAGTGGCACTTTAAACTTTAAAGCTTCTTTAGAGGGAACAATTAAACTGTTCAAATCTTAATGAGTCTCTGCGCCCAGTATCCGGAGTACAGCACTGTAGACTACATTTTTCTTAAGATATTCGGGAAGAAAGTATAGTTTCACATTTCACAAATTTGTATTTCTAAAGCCCAAATCCTAACCAGTTTTTCATCACTGGCATAGTGGTGCCAATGGGACATGTGCTGCATCCTGCAGTTGGGAGGCACTCACAGAGGCCTCCTAAATGTAAGGGAATGTTTGTTTCCTCACCTTGGAGCTGCATTGCCCTTATGTCGGTGCTGGAAAGTGGGTTAGGATTGAGTCCTAAAACATTTCTTTCCCTGTGCTTGCTTTCTCTCCTCCCCCGCTTCTGCCTCTTATATCTCTCTCCCAACTGCTTTCCCTTCTACCTTTAAGTCTCCCTGCCGCCCATATCTATGCCCCCTTTCACTGAAGAGGCCTGCTGGCATCCTTTTTTCCTTTCTATCCTCCATGGTGCTTGGTGATGATGTAATTGCTAGGCAAGCCAGGATGAAGTGGCAGCTGATTTTGGCTAATTTTGGATAAGAATTGGCTAATTATTATTAATAATTATTAATTTTTTATTAATATTAGCCATTATTAATTATTATTATTTAGCCATTATTATTATATAATATTAGCAATTATTAATAATTTGGCTAATTTTGGATAATAAAAGTGTATTCACAGCTGTGTGTGAACTGATTTTGTTCCAGGTTAAGAGAAGTTCATGTCGAGTAAGTCTCTCAATGGCTGTTAGCTGTGAGAGCTAATGTGTGAATTTCTTTTAAACCCAAGATGTCTTCTGAAATTTATTTTAAAACATACTGCTACTTAACCATTTTACATGTTTAGCTGAGTAGGGTAAAGTTCTACTAGTTCCTTCTTGACAACCAGTTATCACATTTTTAAAACCTGATGGTACAGTAACTGTTCCATGGAACAAGCAAAATCTTCTCTTTGAAGGAACCCTTGTACAACACCTATAACAGCGCCTCTATAGAAGCACAGCATGAATCATTCATATGGTGGAATTACTTCACCCAGAAATGGAAGTAATAATCTCTAAACTGAGATTAGAGAAGATACTGGTTCAAGCATGTGTGCTGTGTTTTGTTTTGGTGCCAGCTGAATTTATTTTCTTCCTTAGCAAATGCATTGGTGATTATGCATTTTCTAAAAGGGTGTGTGAATTTAGCATGCCAGCATTTATGATATCCATCAATCATATAATTGTCTGAGCAATGATTAGCAGGCAGCACTTACAACTTTACCTTCACTACATTTGCTGTTTGATATTTAATAGGAAATACAGATTGCTTGGTAACAACTTCCAGAGTTATCACACTTATTTTGCCCCTAAAACAGCCATTTTCTGCCACTGTGCTGTGGCACACTGGTGTGCCGCGAATGGTCCCCAGATGTGCTGCGGGAGTTTGGTGGAGGGTAATTTGTTAATAGGACCATTGGGGATATGAGCCCCCCACAAACGGCAAGGTGTGCCTTGTCAATTGTCAAAAAACTGAAGGTGTGCCTTGACAATTTTAGTACCTTGTCAGTGTGCCATGAGATGAAACAGGTTGAAAATCACTGTCCTAAAACAAACAAGCCTTGTTGAACTTAACAAATTGATTTTAGCTCAGTTTTCTTGGACTAGAGGTTTCGTTGTTTTCTCTGACTCCTGTTTCAGAAGTATTGGTGAACACAGTTCAGTGTTGCTGGTATGAGTGTTGCCAGTTTGTATCCACTGCACTGGAAGCTTTGAAAATACAGGCTTTGGGCTCTGTACCAACTAGATATGAGAATGGCAGACATGACTTTTTAAGTGTGGACCTACCTCAATAAAGCAGGACACTGGTGAGAAACACTTCCATATGCCTCCCTGGCACTTCTCCAACCCTGACTCATTACTGGTATTAGAGCCCACCAGAAGGAAAAACATCAGTACAATGGGGGAGGAACATAATGGGGAAATTAAACTGGGGTGGTTAGCTTCCCTCAGCTGTATACCCTTTTCCTCTTAGAATAGTCCACCCACCTATTCTGGATTATGCATTATGGGGGCAGACCTTCATTAAAATACAGGCTTATCTCCATCATGTCCGGTTTGTCTTTCAACCACACTGCACAAACATGCAGCCACACAAGTGCCTAGATATTCTTATTAAAGTTTCCCCAATCTTGAGCATAAAATCCAGTACAGTATTAGGGATGAGCAAAAGTGAGGAGGGAGTAGAAATTTTGCAGAAAATTGACACCCAAAATAAAGTTTTCCATGTAATTTTTGTGACTGTGCCAAGATTGCTCATGAACTTGGTGAGTTCCTGGATAGTATTACCTTCACTGAAAAGTCCTTTTCTCTTATTTTGTCATGTGTTGCAGTCTAGACCCACAGAGACCTGCAGGACGCCCCCCCCCCCCAGGATGCAGCATGAGATTTTTGGCACACCTGCATCTGCTGGTATGGGGGGAGTGCAGAATTGGGCTGTAAATGAACACAAAGAAAGCACAAAGAACTAAAAGGCAGGAATCAAAGGCATAGATAGGTTGTCAATCACTCATTCCATAGCAAGGGATAATATATCATTATTCTTGCCAGTCGAGGATGGAAATCAGTGTTTTAATTTTTAAACAAGCTATTTTGGAGGTTGCTCAAGAGAACGGAGAACTGAGCACCACCATGTTCTGGGCAGCATTATTTTGATCCTGTCTTCCTTTTTTTTTTCTCTTTTCTTCTGGGGGCTCCAGTGAAATGAAGCAGAAGCTGGATGAAGAGGGCAACAAATGCAGCATTCTTTCCAAGCAGGAAAGGTTTAACGAGCGCTGCTGCATACGCTGCTGCTCCCCTTTTACTTTCCTCATCAATACCAAGCGGCAGTGCCAAGATTGCAAGTACAACATCTGCAAGAACTGCAGCTCCTATCAGAAGAAGGAGAAAGCGTGGCTCTGCAACGTGTGCCAGCAAGCTAGGTGAGTACATGCTGTGTTACTATTAGGTCCAAATCCTACCCAGCTTTCCAGCACTGTGAAATGGGGCATGTGCTGTATCCTGCAGTGGAAGACAGTCATAGAGGCCTCCTCAAGGTAAGAGAATGATTGTTCCCTCACCTTGGAGCTGCATTGCCCTTACCACAGTGCTGGAAAGTTGGTCAGGATTGCGCTCTTAACGACAAAGCCAATACTGTTTTTTCTGGCCTTTTTCTTCACTGCATGCCATGAACACTGATGATGGAAACAAGAAACATTGCAACACATACAGTACTCCAAGAAAACAGCATTGTGCTATGTGGATTGTAGTTCGCTGCTGCTTTCAAGTGTCAAGCAATTATCCAGTGGATCTTGCACTGTACTAATAACATATGATTATTGTTTCACCATTCTCAAGCTGCTTTGATACATCAGTGTCATAGGGCTTTAGGGAGACACAAAACTCTGCACCCCATGGGGAAAGTCAGCAGCTATGGAAAAAAAAAGATCAATAAATCATGGGGGGACTAGGAAGAGAAAACCAACTGCCAGGATCTTTGCTGCTGGTTGTTTGGATGCATGCACTCATATTGCCTTGAAGTTCATGCATATACATGCACACATAGAGATCTATCTGAGAATTACAAAATACAATATACCATATGCGCAAAGAAATAAAAGGCGAGATGGACGAGTTGGACGAGATGCAATTATTTGTTTCTACAATTTCCCAGTGGCAATCCAAAGCATGCTTTCTTTAGCCACAGTCTTACAAATGTGTAAGGATAGAAACCTTTTATTCTGTTTATAGTCAAACCCCCATCATCATCTCTCTCTGGCCTGATCCACCCCTGAGCCCTTTTTCATGACTACCTTGAGTGTTGCTTCTAGTGTGGTGAGTGATCACAGTCGTGTGCTTGTCATTTTATCACAGTGCGCATAGAACTCTCTGCACATTGACAAAATGCAGAATTCTGCATATACCTTTTTGTTCACCCTAAACAGCCACAGGGGACTGATACTGTTTAGGACCCTGATACATGGGGATGGCAAGGTTAACTCCTCTCGCAATGCTTCCTTGCCACTACTGTCCATCCCAAAACAACTTTTTCCTTCTATTATAATTTTCTTGTAAAAATAGCTACTGGGGGGAGGGATGGGTGTTTTTGGCAAGAAAACACCCAATCACCCCTCCCCCTATACCAGGGCTTTCCAGACCCTATCCTGTTGGCCAGATCCGGCACCGTCCCTCCCCCCCTGCATAAACTGCGCTTACTATTCAATAGGGGAACTGTCCTTCCCCACTGCCATTCTCCTCCAAACTGAGCTTCAACCCACCAATTCTGGGTTCTGTCAGCCCACCGCTTCTGGGTTCTGTCGCCCCAGCAGCTACTGTGCCCAGATTTGTGGGCAGGCATGGCAGGCATGAGCTCAGTTTGGGGAGATTGGCTGCAGGGAAGGACGGCTCCCCAGTGGAATGCGAAGTCTAAGGATGTCTTTCCCGTTGCACAACGGTCTTCAGTTTGGAGACTGCTGCCCCATACCATGGTCCTGATAAAGAATGGGTCCCTTGCTGCTGTTTTGGTTGAAAGAGGAAGCATTTCTGATTGGAAGCATACCTCATTAGCATACGTTTGTGTGCACATCTACTTTGACCCTGAGTTTCACTTCTTAATGGAGGTGGTAAGCAGTGACTTGTTTAATTGCTTAAATATTTTACAAAAGTTGTATGATTCAGCAGTAATTTCTTACCCAGCATGCGTGAGTCTCTCCTACACTCATAGTTTTTAGCAAACAAGGAAGATGATCTTGTTTGAGTGTGCTTTTAAGGTCTCACTGGGTGAGGCTGTATACTTTTTTTTGGCTTTCTGGTTTTCTTGTTTTTGTTCTGTACAAGGAATTTTTGGTTTGTTTTATTGATTGATTGATTGATCTGTTGCATTATATGATGCATACATATTACTTTATATACATGTGAACTGCTCTGAGGGCTTACAATGGAAGACGGATAAACATTATTTTGATTGACTGCTGAATATTAGACTGTGAGGGTGAGCATAACTGTTCTTCCATGCCTTACACCTGGTTATAGTGTTTTATTTGTGACAGGGATGTTGCAGCTTGCTTTTTTGACTGAGTTGCTCGTGAATCTGTCCCAAACTTGAAGAACAGTTTGTGAATGAATTTCAAAATGAAATAGTGTGATGTCTAAGCCTGTTTGAGCATTACATTGATTGAGACTTTTGTTTCTCCCAAACTTAGAAGATAGTATCTCTAATCCATAAATATGGAGGTAACAATTAGAGATTGTTGTGAAATCTACTACACATTGTTGGAATGTCACAGCTAAATTTTGGTTTTGAAGACGGTTTCTAATGCCAAGGTCTGGTGGACTGTGGTAGAAATTTATCCTTTACCTTTGTCCATTGTGGATAAAATGGTTAGTTATTTCAACTTTAGAAAGCGGTTATTGATGGCTTGAATATTTTAAAAAATCACATGCTACCAGAAACAATTTTTTTTTAATCATGTGCAACCAGAGACAAGTGCTTGAACTTGAACTTATTTGTTAGGTTTTTTGCTTTGACTATTGGCAATGTGTGAGCATGTGTTGCCCTAAAAACAGCAGGCATTCAAGAACCAATCCATATGACATGGTTTAATTTCTAACAAGGGTTTAATTTCTAAATGAGATATGCTGGGGCTCTACTTTGTTTGGAAATGAGACTCATGCCCTCTTTCATGGAAACCATTCTCTCTGCCTATGAGTGTGCAGAAGACAGTTGCTGTCAGTGTGGAGGTCATGGCACTCTGCACATGTTTAAAAGTACTTGTTTCTTTATAAATTGTATATGGTGTAGGGAAGGGAGGGAGGTTGAAAACTGCAGCTCTGCCAACTTAAAAAATAGCTACCAGCAGTTTTTGTGTGGTCTACATCTTATAATTGAAATCCACTGTGTATGGCAACAACCATCTGTCAGAATCTGAACAGGTCCTGAGCCATAAGTATCTGCCTCAGGCAAAATCCATCATTCAGTGCACCTCTCAATTTTTCACACATCTTTCAAATTTGTTGTCATATGCAGACCAAAACTTTTCTGCAGTTCAGTTAAGATCTTTCACACAGGGTGCACTCTTTCAGTTTGATACAAACCATTCCTTTATTGTTTATTAAAAGCAACATAAGCTAGAAGCACAACATTTTAACATCATGACTATATTCAATAGTTGTTTCCTTAGTGATTAAGCCATTTCTGCCCAACGTTGCATGTACACAACAGGGATCAAATATGTACACATGTGGGCTGGGCAGAAATGGGTTAATCCATTGCATGTGAAAGCTTTGCTGCTCCTTACATTACATAAACCAGAAAGAACCAAGTGCTTTATATTCACAATTCCTCAGGTGCAGTGTGAATCTATAGATGGTGTAAATACATTGCATAACACTGAAAAATGGTGCACATTTGTGTGTATCTATTCAGAAGTAAGCCTGGGACTTACCCCATGTCATATAAGTGCAAGCCATTTTTCGATTTCACCTACTTTTGATGCATCTTGGTATTCTTTGATTTGCTTCATCTTATGTGTAGTTTATTCTAAAATTGGCTTGAACTGACATGTGCGTTTTCCCTCCAAAATCTGCAAATATTCACAGTGGTTTTTGTATTCAGACCCAAACTTGTCAGGCCAAATTAAATGGATGAATCTGACAAGTTGACAAGAACTCTGACGCTTCTCTAGCCAAAGGTCCTTTAAATGCAAAAACATTTACCGTATTTTTCGCTCCATAAGACGCACCTGACCATAAGACGCACCTAGTTTTTAGAGGAGAAAAACAAGGAAAAAAAATATTCTGAACCAAATAGTGTAATAAAATATTTAATAAACTATAACAGAACAACATTTGAACCATGTAAAGTGAACAGCAGTCAACAGTGGCATTAAGAACCATTATCACTATCATTAACAAATGGAGAGACTTAAAGGTTTGAGCACTCTAGTTTTCTGGAAACACCAAGAACTCATCATCGCTAGAGTCAGAATTTATGAAGCTCACAAAAGCAGGTGCACACAAATAGGGGACCACATTATCTTTCTGCTACAATGATGTTCTGCCAAATTCCAATCCACTGGGCCTCGTGCCCGCTTAAGGCTGATCAGTCCCCCTTGTGCAACTCACCAGTGCAGCAAGCAAAAATGAGTCCAGTTCCAGTCCACAGATGCCAAGTAAATCAGTCCCATCATTCAGAGTTACCAAATCAGAGTCCAGAGCCAATAAGCCAAATTACAGTCCAAGGTCAGGTTCCAGGTAGGTCAGTTAAATCCATCAGGGTATCCAAGTCCAGTCACAATCCACAGTCAGATTCCAAATTCAATAAACCCAGTCAGTCTCCTCTCCTACCTCCAACCTGCACTCCTTCAAAACCCACAAACCCTTTCTGCCTCTGGTACTCCTTATATCCCTGAGGGCCCTATTGCCTTCCAGTGGCTTTAGCTGTGCAGCACACTCTGCTGGATGCCCAGGCCTTACCCTTAAAGGGGCCACTGCTGACACCACATCTACCTCCTCACCAGATCTTCCTGGATTCCAATACAAGGGGGGGGGGGGAGCAGATCTCTATACAGACCAGTGCAAAAACAGGGGAAAGGTGTGGGGAAGGGAAGATCTTTGTATAGGCATCACAGCAAGACCATTGCAAAACCCCTTGCACACAGAACCAACAGATGGAAGTGGGGGGGGGATGCAGATCTCCATACATACCAGTGCAAAAGCAGGGGAAAGGTGTGGGGAAGGGAAGATCTTTGTATAGGCATCACAGCAAGACCAGTGCAAAACCCCTTGCACACAGAACCAACAGATGGAAGTGGGGGGGGGGTGCAGATCTCCATACATACCAGTGCAGAAGCAGGGGAAAAGTGTGGGGGAGGTAAGATCTCTGTATAGGCATCACAGCAAGACCATTGCAAAACCCCTTGCACACAGAACCAACAGATGGAAGTGGGGGGGGGGTGCAGATCTCCATACATACCAGTGCAGAAGCAGGGGAAAAGTGTGGGGGAGGTAAGATCTCTGTATAGGCATCACAGCAAGACCATTGCAAAACCCCTTGCACACAGAACCAACAGATGGAAGTGGGGGGGGGGGTGCAGATCTCCATACATACCAGTGCAAAAGCAGGGGAAAGGTAAGTCAGCCCCAGTAGAGCCAATGGGGCTCACTCCCAGGGATGAGTGGACGAGAAAAGCCTGCCAGTGCCTCCTCTCCCAGGGAGGAGCCCGTCTCAGTCCCTGGGCTCCCTGGACTCACTCCCTAGGCTCGCTCCCTGGGCTCACAAGCCTGCCAGGGGCTCACTCCTAGGGATGCGTGGACAGGAGAGAAGCCGGCGATTGACTCATTTCGCCTGGAGATGGACTGGTAGCTCGAGGGTCGACGTAATGAGCACCCCTGCTCTAGGGGCTTGCTCAGCAAGACTGCCATCCCCCCCCCTTTCCTGGGAGTGAGTCCCAGTGACTCTGAGACTTACTTCTGAGTAGACACATGGGCTTTCGCAGCGAGCCTGCCATCCCACCCACCCACTCCCGCTTTCCTGGGAGTGAGCCCCAGTGAGTCTGAGACTTACTTCTGAGTAGACACCTGGGCTTGCCAAGCGAGCCTGCCACCCCACCCCCGCTTTCCTGGGAGTGAGCCCCAGTGACTCTGAGACTTACTTCTGAGTAGACTCGTGGGCTTGCTTAGCAAGACTGCCACCCCACCCACGCTTTCCTGGGAAGCAGAGCAGGCAGGGGGCGGGGCCAGGGGCGGAGTTGTTTTTTTTTTGCAGTATTCGCTCCATAAGACGCACACACTTTTCCCCCCCTTTTTGGGGGGGAAAAAGTGCGTCTTATAGAGCGAAAAATACGGTATCCTGAGTTCTGAATGAAAATGTTTACACTGTGATGTTTAATTCCTTTGTGCTTTATTGCTTTGCTGAGTAGCTACATATTAGAGGTGCTGAAAGAATTCTACTAGGGGAATTCAAATGACTGTACAGTACTTGTCTCTTCAAATGTTTATGAGCAGAATCAAGACAAGCTCAAATGTACCAAGAAAATTTTGAATCTTTGTGACCAAACCGACCCCTTACCAATGTTCTTTGAACCTTTGAAAGTGGTTGGTGTGTGTGCAGATGTTCTGGGGGGTATGTTCAAGCCTTTCCAAGAGATCAAAATGATTAGCTTGGCATATGCATAAAAAGTTCCACCCAATTCAGACTGCACACAGTATTTGTAGCTAGGAAGTCGCACCATTTTGTGCAATGATATTAGAGACTCCTGTATAATTCTTCGATATATGTATACTCACATATACTTCTTCACATCATAGTCTTGTTCTTTAAGCAAATTATAATTTCATATTTTTCATCTACTACTCCTCAAATGTAATTCACTCAGAACAGTGTTATCACAACAGTGATCTATTGGACCAGTCTTTTTCAACCACACACTGATGTGCTGTGAATGGTCTGCAGGTGTGCCGCGGAAGCTCGAGGGAGGTTCATTCATTAGTAGGGCCATTGGGAGATGTGAGCCCCCCACCAACAGCATGGTGTGCCTTGTCAATTGTCAAAAGATTGATGGTGTGCCTTGACAATTTTAGTACCTTGTCAGTGTGCCGGGAGATGACATAGGTTGAAAATCACTGTATTAGACTAACTTACTAAGAACAGATCAGGCTGTGTCCAGAACATTGTCTTAAAACTGAACTTTATTTCTTGTTTAGTTTTTTTCTCCAGATCCAGGTGAAAGGTACCAGATTTATAGAAGCATTTTGACAATATTGTATTCTTATGGAATGATCTAGTCCCGGGGTTGTCAATAGGTGGATCGCAATCTACCGGTAGATCGCGAAGCAAAATGAGTAGATCGCGGAGTAGATCTGGGAGGAAACGCCGGGAGTAAGGCCCATAGTACTCAATGGGGCTTACTCCCAGGTAAGTGTGGCTAGGATTGCAGCCTCACAGCCTAATCCTAGGCATGTCTACTCAGGAGTAAGTCCTGTTATACTCAGTGGGGCTCAAGGTACACCAACATACATTGTACACATAAATGTTATATGTTATGATGGCGCGAACATTGTAAAAAAAACTCTGGTAGATCTCCGGGCCTTGCTGGGTTTCAAAGTAGCTCTCGAGCCAAAAAAGTGTGAGCACCCCTGATCTAGTCCAACCCCCACCCACTATGACCCGCAGACAGGAATTTCCTATCAGAATCATTCCGATGGGGCTGATGCTTCTATGAAGCTGACTGAGTTTCCTCCAGCAGCAGATTGGTGGCATGTGCCACCTCTGTCCACCCACTCTGTCTGATCCTCGCTGCCCCCACTTCCTGGACTGGAAAAGGGGGGTCTAGAACAGAAGAGGAAATGACCTGTTGGAGACACTCTAGCTGTCTCTATCACTCCTCTGCCCCACACTACCTCTTCTGGTTCATAACCCGCTACTATGAACGGTCAGAACTGGTTCATAACCTGCCACCTTAATCAGCCTCTTACAGCATACTTCATGGTAGGCTGACTGGCTGGCTCTTCTTGCTTCATTTCTCTTCATTCTGCTTCATTCTTCAGCTTCAAAGCAAGCCGGCTTTGCTTGCTTCATTCTTTTTCTCAAACAGAAGTAAAATAATGTCATATGAATAGTTCAGTGGGATATTTAGTAAGTATTTTATCTAATAGAATATGGAATTGGTAGACTTTTACTTAAGTAAAATTTGAAACAAATTTTGATAAATAGACCAAGCATTCATTCTCAGGTTCTCCTATTGATGCCAGATGGGTTCAAGCAGTAGAATTGATTGAAATGAGTTTCATGTGATTGAAAAGGTTCAGCAAATTACACCATCTGGAAAATAGACCATATTTACTGTACATGCAGGAATTTATAATTGAGCCAGCAACCTTTCATCCACACCATTATGGCCCAATCCTAACTAAATGTTGCGCTTGCAGAAGATGCGTTCCACTAGCACGCGCTGTAGCAAAAGTGTCATAAAGCCCTTTGTGACAGTGCTAGTAGCTGGTGTGTGGCAGGAAGGCTGGAGCCTTTCCCACGTGCCAGCAGCTGTTGGGATGCCCACTGGACCAGGTAAGTCCAGCACAGAGAGAGGGGTGGAGTTGGGAGGAGATTGCGCGGAGGGTGTGTGAATCGAGCCTATGAGGGAAGCTGGATTGGTAGTATTGGTGCACGCTGTACCTTAACCCCTGTACTGGGCCTGGTAGATCAACTCAGACTTGCACCAGTGATATTGAGTTGAACCATAGCTGTTACTGGAGCTTACCCTGGGGCAAGGGGCAAATGATCCCTTACCCTGAGAAAGTCAAAACTCCACCAGCCAAGACTCCCTTGTGGAATGCAGTGGAGGCTACGCTGGTGCCACTGCATTGCCACATGGGAATTTAGGTAGAATTAAGCTATAGACATATATCATATGTCTATAGAATTGTCTATAGAATTGTCATCTAACTCTCAGAATGTAGTTGCATAAACTCATTCAGTGTTTATTGATCAGGTCAACAAGAAATTGTCTCAATGAATTCCATTTTAAGAGGAAAAATCTATAAGTACTTCATAAAAGTACTGTTGCTTTGGACATAGGAGATCAGTTCTAATAGTTATGGCTCCATTGGAGTCCCATGATTTTTAATTCAGTTAGAGAGATTTGCAATGGACTAGTACTTCATGACCACCGCAAGAATTTAGTTTATACACATTACCTGTACTACAAATTCTGAAACCTTATTCCCAAGTGGATATAAGGGCCATTACAGATGATTGAGAAAGCTGATCACTTTGCCCACATTAAAAAGGGGAGAAGTGAAACCCTGTTGATGAAGTATATCATCTCCAAACACTGCACTAAGAATTGCTCAAATTGGTCACTGGTTGGTTGGCAACCTTCAGTCTCAAAAGACTATGGTATAAGCCTACAGCACCCAGTATTCCCAGGCGGTCTCCCATCCAAGTACTAACCAGGCCTGACCCTGCTTAGTTTCTGAGATCAGACGAGATTGGGCATGTGCAGGATAACAGTTCCTGCCAAATTGGTTACTGGCTTACAGCTTATCCATCAGAGGCCTACCTGGCGAGGCTAGCCTCTGAACCATCACAGTACCAGTCATCACAGCCCTGCTAACTGGGCTAAGAGGCACTTTTTAAGGGTGGTACTCTTATATTTAGCAGGTGAGTCTCCAGCAACCTAACATTGTCCCTGCCTAAAGACAAAAACCTTCTATAAAGATAAAACCATGCATTTAAAAAAAAAGCAAAACAGAATGTTCAGTAACTATCAGGGCATTATTACAGTGGACCCTTGGTTATCATTGATTAGAAGTCAAATAGGATAACTCCTACCTTACATGTCCCAAACTGTAGCAATAGAGGATAAAATTAAAAAGTAACATTTGAGGAATGTTTAGTACTTAAGGTGAAACTTTGAGCCAGAAAATCCAGAGTGATTTACAACATTTCACCCCCCCTCTTTTCAATCCTCGTCCAGCATGGCTGATTAGATTTGACCAGGAGGGGATGGTGGATTGGACAGGGGTGGTGGTAAATTCATCTTTGTGAGAGGTGGTGATACTGTTGGCATAAAAACAAATGCCCCCTCCTGAATAAAATCCTCCCTGGATTCCACGGTACTAGATAGTTACCTGCCAGTTTCAAACCTCCGATTTCTGGACAAAGTGATGGCATCTTAGCTCCATAGGGTCCTGGATGAAGCAGATTACCTGAATCTCTTTAATCTGGCTTCAGAACAGAGATGACCTTGATCATATTGGTGGATGACCTATATTGGGACTACACGAGGTGTGTGTCCCTGCTGGTCGTACTGGTTCTCTCAACTGCTTTTGACACGATCAATCATGGTGTCGTTCTCAGTCAGTTAGCCAAGTTGAGGGTTGGGGGCACTATTCTGCCATGGTTCCGCTCCTTCTTGGCAAATGGGTACCAGATGGTGATAGTGGGGGGGGGGCACATATTCCGACCCACTGACCCTTGAAGTGTGGGGTGAAACAGGATTCAGTTTTGTCTCCCATGTTTTATAATATCTACATGAAATCACTGAAAGAGGTCACCTGGGGATTTGGAGTGGGGTGTCATCCTGACACTCAGCTGTATTTCTACTTTCCACCATATACCTGGATTGCAGTTGAGGTCCTGGAGCACTGTCTGGAGGCAGTTGGGATCTGGATAATGGTTAACAAACTGAGATTAAATCTGAACAGAAAAGAAATTCTCCTGGTTTGGAAACCCACAATGCAGCTGCTGGATTATTGTCCTGCTTTGAATGGGCTTGCATTCCTTCTGAAAGAGCAGGTCAGCAGGGAGGTTCTCCTAGACTCACAGCTGCTCCTGAATGTTCAGGTGTCAGCTGTGGCCAGGGGAATTCTCTCCCCATTGGCTTAAGAACTGCTTCACCTTGAGAAGCCTTCTGTCAAGGTCTAAAAATATTTCTCTTTCAGCAAGCCTTCTTGTTCAGGCTTTAGTGCCTGATGCCTGCTGGTTTTATTTGTGCTTTTATTATTCATTAATTACTGTATTTGATGTGCTCATATTCTTCATGATGTCTGTGACTGTGGTTGTTTTTTAGTATCAACATAAATATAATCTTAACTTTGTATTTTATAGTTGATTTTAGATGTATTTTTAATAGTTGGTTGTAACCCACTTTGGATGCTCTTTGGGAGAAAAGCTGGATAAAAATTGCATGCACACATAAATAAATTTTGCATACCTTGCCGTCCCAAACCACCCTGAATATGGATTCGCAGTAGTATTGCAAAACTATGATTCTTTTTGTTGTAGTGCTTGCACATGTGACCCCACCAGAGAGATTAGCATATGTATTTAATACTTTCAACTGAACATCATGCTTCACCCATTTGGTTATGTGAATTGGTGCAAAGAAAGTTTATTTTGAGATTTCTAAACTGCCTTTCTCTAGGTAATGAAACCTTACACTCAAGGTGGTTAACTGATATTTTCTTAGTTCAAAGCACCATTCGTTGTTTTCCAGCTGAGAGCTGAGCCACACTTTTGATCTAGATCAAAGTCAGATATTCAAATCATTCTTTAAAAAAAAAAAAAGAGTGTGAAAGAGTATTTATTACTACCATATCCTACAAGCCATCTCTCCCATGCTTGAGGCACTGTCCTTAGTATGCCTCTTGATTGAAAGGAGAAGAAGCCCAAAGTGGTGACTCATGCAAATATGGAATGAACTGCCTTCTCTGGGGGCAGGGAATTCTGGAGACCAGAATTTGAAATGTTCCAGCCACAGAAATGCAGAGTATTCAGTAGAACTGCCTGCCTTCCAGGGAGATGAAGGGAATGTTAAGGGACGTTAAACTTTTTCCCTGCTGTAGTTATGATCTGGAGGAGGGAGTGGGTCCCAGTACCTTTCATTGACCACTGGCCGACTCAAGAGTTTAGCATCATCTTTTACTGTCTGTGGCTGCCTATACTGAAGCTTATGACTGTTTTGAGCATAGAATCATCTGAAATAGAGAAAAAGCTAAAGGTGCTTTCTATTAAGAAGTAAAACTAAAAATTGACGGAACATTAAACATTTCTGACTTTTCTCAAGACCATCTTCAACCAAAACATTTGCCTACACAGAATTCTGCTTGATTTAATTGCGTACTTTTAAATGATGGATGCAGGGTTGCTAATTGATTTGACATGTGTTAATTTAAATTTGTAGGCAGTGGTTCATCTTTCCATTTTCCTCATGCTGAATTTGTGCATCCACTCATATCCACTCATATCTTATAGTTCATAAATGACTTAATACATTCCAATAATTTCTGACATTAACCCTAGGAATGAAGGAAATTTGGATAATGGAAATAATAACTGGGGTGAGATTGGGGGGGGGGATGCTTAACTTTTTCTCTCTCTACTTATGCCTCATCCAGGTCCAGGTCATTTTTTTTCCCCTATGCTCTGTGACCCAATAAGCCCAGAGCAGGAGGAATTGGACTGAATGGGCAAGGGAGATGATAATTACAGATGGTATTTGCATTTGTAGATGATGATGATGATGATGATGACGACAACAACAACAACAACAACAACAACAACAACACAGGCCTACAAAATTGAGGGTCAGAAAAGTTTTTCCCAAACTTTATGGTGGTTTGATATGAATTTGGGGTGCCGATTCCAAGAATGCATCTGTTTTGCCCTATCACGTCTAGTTTTGGAGATATGGAAAACAGGGTGTTGAGAAATAGCCCACTAAATCTGTTCCAGTGGACTGGCCAGAGAGGCCAGGCCTCTTCTCTCTTGGGGATAGAGGAGTACCACTGCTTGCTGGCTGTGGAATACCATAAAGAGTAAAGTGAATTCAGAAACATTTTTTCAATGACTCTGGGTACTCAGGGTCATGCTCAGTGTGACCCTAATCATGTAAGTAGCATGATTGTGTAAGTGTGCAGGAGTGGATTGCATGAAATTACTCCAAACTGCAGAAAGAACATTTTAAAAAAGCTTCAATTGAAAACCAATGGCATGACGGGAGACAGAGTTGAGTGTTATCAGCATCCTGACATGGCTAGGGTCCCTGCATTTTCCTTATCAAGCATTATCACTTTAAGCTCTCACATTTCCACTGGAATCAAGTTAGGAATTTAGTTTGTCTTTTTTTGAAAGTTTAACCACAAAAATAACAAAACCACTTGCTTTTCTTTAAAACTCTCCTTGCATTTCAATAAATAACGTAGCTCACATGGGCTTTTGTAACTTGGTTTAAAAAACAACAATGAATCTGTGTGTTTTACATGTAGCATGAACCTCTGTGTAAGTAAAAGAAATTAATGGAAAGTAATTCCTTTAACTTCTTCCCTGAAGAAAAATTGGTTATATGAGACAGTTGATTCTGCTTTTCTCATACCATGGCTATTTTCTAATAGTTGCAGATGCAATAAATTGATCCCTCAGCACTTAAAAGTATAAATGAATACTCACAATTGCATCCAATTATACATTTGAATAGAAGAATAGAATTGAATAGACAATTCAATAGAATACACAGATACACAATTGAATAGAAAGTTCATGCACTTTCTAATATATTTGATGCTGTGTCCTGAAAAAGAAAAGCAGTGGGTGAGGTTGAGATTGGCTCTTGGGGTCTTGGTTCTGCAACTGAAGTAGCCAGATTACCATAGTTTATACTGAAAACAAGTTAGTAGAACAAATGAACAAAGTACTTAGGCTGACTGGGTAGGCATAGGCAATGGTGCAACTTCTACATTAAACACTTAGGAAGAGGTTCTGGTAATGGAGAAGGAAAGATGAGACAATAGGCAGAAAGAGGGACATGAGACTTCCATCCAAACCAGGACAGGAAGATTTGTACTATCTTAACGAGCCACACATTAATGCACAAGAATATCAAAAGTGGGAATCAGTGGTGGATCACATAATGTGGTATGCACCATGCTACCTCTTTACCTGATTTTCTGTAGCAGATTGTGCACAACACAACTGGTTTGGATTTGGTGATGCTTGAAATGTGTAGCTTATCTTTGCATATGTGGGTTTTTTTTCTTTTAAAATGGCAGCTATCCAAATGGTGCCTTCAGGGGGGTGATTTTCATTAGGGTTCTAGTATGAAGGGAAAGTGTGTAGTGTGAAAGAAAAGGGTCTGTTCTACCCTTCTTGCATGTCATGGACCGAATCATCCTCCTTGTGGCTATCTTAACCCATTTTTGCCTGGCCCAAAGGTGTACACATTTGGTCCCTGTTGCATATATGCAATGTTGGGTAGAAGTGGCTTAAAACACACACACAATCAAGGGGAAATTATTTAATGTAATGTGTAGTTTGGCTCTATCAGATTCATGATCATATGAGAGCAGACATAACAGAAGACAGATGCTCTGGGATACAGAATACACTCTTGCTGAATGCAGAATGCCATCATTAACAGTACCTGCCTGGTGTTTGCACAGCAAATAAAGTCTTTCTGTGCAGTGAAATGCTGCCTAATGATCTTTGCAATAGTGCCAAATATACCTGGATATTTTTCGTTCATCTTTTTTCCTATGTTCAGTGTAAATAATGCCATTTACAGAAAGAGACGAAAGCAAGCTGTCTGAAAAGAAAGCAGTGGCAAAAGTACCAGCAAATGTGTAAAAAATTTCAGAATGAAAAGAATTGGTAAGAACATAAGAACAGCCCCACAGGATCAGGCCATAGGCCCATCTAGTGCAGCTTCCTGTATCTCACAGCGGCCCACCAAATGCCCCAGGGAGCACACCAGATAACAAGAAAACTGCATCCTGGTACCCTCCCTTGCATCTCCTCCTTGCCACTCGTCCTTTAGCTTCCTGGATATGAAAAGTAAGAGAGGTGTGAAGTGACAAGGATGTGTAGAGGAGAGAAGAGTGGTGGCCTAGAGTGTCTGACAGCCCAGTCCTATGTTTCCCAGTGCCCAGGGCTACAGCGACACCAAAATGGCCACTGCCACATCCCAAGGGGCTGGGAAGCACTGCCGGGCTACTCGGAGTAAGGGGGTTTTGTTCCCTTCTCCCATGTAGCAACCAGGCAGCCCTGATGGGTCTCCTTGGATCTGCAGCTGACCCGTGTCAGGACTCCTGGGCCCAGAAAGACCCGCTTCCTCCTCCTGCCAAGGTAGTATATAAAAGAGAGTTGTGGGGGAAGTTGTTTGTGGGGAAGTTCTTTCAACCACCAATTTTTCCATTCACCCCCATCTATTTTTCATTTGGGCTCATTCTGGCCATGGAGCCTGCCAAGGAAAAAAATATCTACTGGTATGATAGGATACTTGCAGGGTAAATTGGTGGGTGGGAGAAGGTGCAATTCTTGTTGAAGGTTATTGTTGAAGGTATTGATCTATAACCATTGGATGGCTTGGAATTAGGCTGTCTAAAACTCCCATACAAACCCACCCATTCACTAAAATCTGGATTGGAGGCTTTGTTTTGGGTACCCCCATCATCAGAATGAATTTGAGTGGGGTGGGGTAATGACTGGAGATAGAACCTTCTCAGTGATGGTGCTACATTTGTAAAATATTATTCCAAAGGATATTTAGCTGGTGTAAGTGTTCTTATGTTTTCCATACCTGATGAAAATGTGTTTCTTTTTCTCTGAACTTCTAATGGGTAATCTTATTATGCTGCTTCTGGTTTTATCTTGATGGTTTTTACTGCTGCTTTTATATTATTTTAATCGCTGTCCTTATTAATATTTTATTGCTGCTTTTATTGTTCTTTTATTGTTGCTTTATTATGACTGTTTATTGTTTTATTGATGTTTAGTATTTTTAAAAGGTTTTTTTCTGCTGCATTTTTATTTATCTTTTAATTGTTTTACTATTTTCTGTCATCTGCCTCGGAAGCCTTGAATTGAAAATCACCTTAGAATTTTCTCTAACCAAATACAAATGTTTTATCATTTTTGTAGTTCTCATCTGAACACTCATGTTTTAGTTTTCTTTCTCAAACCCTTACAATGTCATGTGGGAAAAGGAAAGGGTCAAAATATTTTATGAAATCTACACTTATTCTATCAGCTGCTCTCTCCGTTCAGTGGGATGGTCACTTTATAATAAAAGAAAGCTAGTTGACCTCACAGAATTATCTTTGTGAAGCCATTTTGATTTGATAATTGATGCATTAGCTGCTTTTTGTCTGTTAGCTATTAGCTACTTTTTTCTCTGCTGAAATTCCCTCTTCTATACAATTGTTATGTTCCAGGAGCCCTAAAGTTGAAAGGTTGGTCACCCCTGTTCTAATGGTACCCCATAATCTGCCACCTCATCCTACTAAATGGTAGGGCCAGTCTTGCCGTGAGGCGGTGGCAGGTGATGCCATGAGTTTTGCTGACTATTTGCATCAGCTCATAATGAGGCTAGTTAATGGGCCATCCTGTCCTTCTCTGTAGTAAGTTTACATTCAAACACCCAGCCACATTCCCATCTCCCTACAAATATAATTCCATGCACTTCTTTTTAAATTCTATATATGCAATTTCCTTTCAAACATGTTTAGCATTCACAGTGTCTTGGCCATGGGGAATTCAGGTGTTTTGATATCCCAAACAGCCAGGCTCTTATTGTAAAGAGTGTAGGAATAAAGGAACCTTCTGCTCTAGAGTAGGTTGAATTCTAAGCACGTCTACTAGATTTCCTGTGACTTGACGGGCGAATATTTACACATTTTACCGCATTCATTGCAGCAAACAATAAAATATTTAGGATGTTTTCTTCTGTGATGTTCAGGACAGCCACTTGGCATGAACATGGCATACAGAAGCATCCAGGATCCTAATGTACCAATTGAATGTACTAGGCAAAAGAAGAAAGGAAGCATTTCTTATTGCATAAAAGTTGAAAGGAATAAGGAACTTACGTTTTTAAGAATCATATTAGTGGTACTTGAAAAGTACTTTAAAATGTTTAAGTGTTATGCCAGTTGTCAACAGGAGCAGAAGGTTAAAACCTCAAATTACCTCCTACAGTTAAGTGCCTTACTTAGAAGTACAGTAGAAGTTTTGTGATCTGGTACACATGGGGAATGGGGCTTCCTAGCCAACTATGCCAGTTAGCAAAGCTTTCACAAAACCCCCAACAGGGTTCCCACCTGTTCCCTCACATACCCGACAGGGCTGTCTTTGCAGTGCCTAAGCTAGGGGAGGGCAAGCTGCTTAACCAGTACTTTGTTAAGCAGCATACTTGTTTAACTAGCATCTTTTTCCACCTGAGGTGGCAGACAAAGATTCTGGTTAACCAAGTTAACCAGCCCTGGATTGCAGTGAGCATGTGGTTGCTAATCCCACGTGAGTTGAAAGTCATAGATATGACTCTCAGACTGTCCCACAAAATAGCTGCACATTTGGTTTGGGCCTTAGATATCCAAGAAACAGCCATGAAATGACTGAGCTATCCCTTCTTATCTGAACAGCGTCTGCACATGCAGGACTTTAAAATTATTTGAAAAACACTTTAACAAATGTTGTATCTGCAGGCTGTACATTGTACATTGAAATCTTACACAATGTTCTTTGCAACCTGCATGCACATTTCTGATTCTGACACAATTTTATTTCATGTTGTTGACTTGATTCATAACAAAAGCACATGCATGGTTTGGAAAGAGAAGAGCAACATTACATTGGCAAGTGCATAGACTACGCTGGAAAATGCCCCAAAGAAAAAGCTCAAAAGCAAAATTGCATTATGCTGTCTATTAGGCTTTGATCACATATGCCCAATGCAATCCATTTTCATCTAATTTTACATGATGCATTGTGCTAATTGTGAGTGGAAATGCACATTTGAATGAGAGTAATACAATCTGACTGGCATCTGCACTTGGATATGGATTCTGATACACATTCTGCCTCTGTTCTCTTTTGCCCCTCCTCTAACTTGCTGAAGAATTTGTGTACCCAGCAATTGATTATTTTTCCCCAGTAGTGGAAAGTAAATCTAATAGAGTTTGCATCAGAAAGGTTCAAAATAATTGTCTGCCTGAGTAGAATGCTAATATTCACATCAGAAATTGAACCTACAGGGTTAATATGAGATCCTTACATGAAGGAGTCTATAGCTCAGTTGAGCACATGTTTTGCATGAAGAAGGTCCCAAGTTCACCAAGTAGGAGTGTGTAAAAACTCTTGAATGCAACACTGGAGAGTCATTGCCAGTCAGTGTACACAATTCTGCCCCCTAGAAGGACCTATGGTCTATTGTTGGTTTAAGGCAGCTTCATAATGAACAATTAACATTGGCTCCTTCTTTTAGTTCTATTTCAATAGGGTGCCTTCTGAAAGCTCATCAACAGTTGCTGTTGTCCATAGTCCTCCAGTGTCCCTGCACTTCCTTTCCTCACCTTCAGCATCTTCCCCACATAAGAACAGCCCCACTGGATCAGGCCACAGGCCCATCTAGTCCAGCTTCCTGTATCTCACAGCGGCCCACCAAATGCCCCAGGGAGCACACCAGATAACAAGAGACCTCATCCTGGTGCCCTCCCTTGCATCCGGCATTCTGACATAGCCCATTTCTAAAATCAGGAGGTTGCGCATACACATCATGGCTTGTACCCCGTAATGGATTTTTCCTCCAGAAACTTGTCCAATCCCCTTTTAAAGGCGTCCAGGCCAGTCGCCATCACCACATCCTGTGGCAAAGAGTTCCACAGACCAACCACACGCTGAGTAAAGAAATATTTTCTTTTGTCTGTTCTAACTCTCCCAACACTCAATTTTAGTGGATGTCCCCTGGTTCTGGTGTTATGTGAGAGTGTAAAGAGCATCTCCCCGTCCACTCTGTCCATCCTCTGCATAATTTTGTATGTGTCAATCATGTCCCCCCCTCAGGCGTCTCTTTTCTAGGCTGAAGAGGCCCAAACGCCATAGCCTTTCCTCATAAGGAAGGTGCCCCAGCCCCATAATCATCTTAGTCGCTCTCTTTTGCACCTTTTCCATTTCCACTATGTCTTTTTGAGATGCGGCGACCAGAACTGGACACAATACTCCAGCTATTGGCCACTCTTCTACAAAGGTGATCTCTTTGAATCACCCATTTTTACTGTGTAACTATTTGTTCTCCTACCACTACTATTAAATAGTAGAGTAT
Source organism: Tiliqua scincoides (assembly GCF_035046505.1). Classification (NCBI taxonomy): domain Eukaryota; kingdom Metazoa; phylum Chordata; class Lepidosauria; order Squamata; family Scincidae; genus Tiliqua; species Tiliqua scincoides. The sequence continues at coordinate 52,491,533 of NC_089825.1, read as the reverse complement.
ATATGACTCTGAGTGCAAGGGTCAGGATGATTAGAACCAAAGAGACAGAATACAGGCAGTTATTTTGGGAGAAGAAAAATACCCTTCTGCAATTTTGCCTCTTGTGTTATACATCAGTTTCATTCTTGGATCTCAGGCTCACTGGGGCATTTATTTAGTAAGTAAAATGGCGAGTGGAATTGTCTGCACTATTTCAATTGTTTTTTTTCTGTTGTTTTGTTTGTTTGTTTACTGGGTGCATGTAATTGAAATTTGCACAAGTACATATAAGATGTGGGCCGATTGTATGTTACTGCTCAAGGCATGAGCTGAAGTGGCTGTTGTAGTCTTAACATCTACATTTCATTATGGCAGGTATTTCAGCTGTGGATCCTTAGTGCTGCATTTCCTTTTAATCTTATATTGATTCAGTAAATCGAGATTGTTTGTTGATGGTCCTCAGTCAGGAGAGAGAGAGGTGATTACAGCAGTGATTTTTCCTATACTTCTTTTTTCTCTTCAATTCTGCCACTGTTTCTCTGATTAGCACTTGAGGACTTCATCATTCTGCAGAGAATTATTCCACATAAGACTATATGTTTTGACTTGCCTTCTGTGGTTCTGTTTTAACAATAATTCTTTGCAAGTTCATGGGTACATAGGAAACAATCCAACCTAGTGATTTGCTCAATAGAAGAACAGGTATAAGGCAGAGATTCCTGAACAATTCAGAGATAGTTGTTAATAGAAAACCTCTATGTAATGAGTTTTGTTCACACAAGAATCCTCAAATCTTGCTGCTGATATCAGTTGCAAAGGATAAAAATTGAGTGGGGACAGGAGAGAAGAAAAAGTCATTTCTTTGGCTCTGCTGAACAGCAATATTTGCTTAACTAAAGGCTAAACTAGACAATAATACACAGATTGCATGAATGGGACCTCCAGGTGTTTTTTTAAATGTAAATATCAGTTGTGTGGGGACTCCAATCTGGACTGAGATCATGGCAGGTTGAAGGGAGCTTTAACTCTTAGCCCCCACAAGAACCTCAATCTGGATTAGGACTGCTATCAACTCTATTTACCGGGAGGGAAATCATCATCATCCTTGTTCGTATACTGCTTTTCAACAAAAAGATAAAGTAGTGCAGGCCTGGCATGCACCTGATTAGTGCTAGAATGGTTGGGTAGGGGGGTTGACAAGCATTCTGAGATGCTGAATCCCATTTTCAGCAGCTCGGTGCCTGGGCAGTTTCATGCCTCTAACCCACTTGACTAATAAAATAGTCTGAGATTAGCTAGTTCTGCTTGCCTTTGGTCTAGATTAAATCTGCTCGCCTTTAGTGTGATGTCTAGGAAGGATGGTTATGACTGGAGGTATAGTGCAGGACAGGAGGTAGGATTAAGGATCTGGTGTGCACCTGAGGTAAGCAAGAGTTTGAAGGAAAAGCAGAATTGATTTCAAGAGGCTGCTTGGAGATTCAGGCTGGTGACCCTTCGAGCTTGAGTCATGGTCTAACTAAAGGCTAACTGGCTTGGGATAGACTGAGCAAGTTGGTTGCCTTGACCTCCTTTCCAGGGTTGGAATTGAAAAGCTGGGGTTGTCAAGAGGTAACATCAGTTTGAGACAGGGTAGTGCTCCTCTAAGGGTAGGTGCCCATACTAAAATGGGAGAGGGGTTTGTGTAGCTAGGACTTGCTGCAAAATGGATGTTATTGTTGTTCAAATTCAATAAATGTGGCTGATTTTGCCTCATGTCATTTGTCGGGGGGGGGGGGTTTGCTGAAGCAGTGCACAGTGCTGGGATAAACAGGGCTAGTTGTTGTATCTGCTAAATATAAGAGACCAACCACCTTAAAATATGTCTCTTTGCCCAGTTAGAAAGGACATTGGTGTCAGTGGCTCCAGAGATGTTAACTGAACAGTTCTAAGACTATAGATGCTACCAGCAATGGCCCTCAGGAAGCTGACCCCTTTGCTTTCTACGAAGGGAGACTATTGACATGCTCACAGAAGTGACTGTTTTGTCATCTTGGGAGACTCAGATATGCTTTTCACTTCTTGTAATGGAGTATGGCAGTGGTTCCCAAACTGAGGGTCCGGACCCACTGGTGGGTCATGACCTGGTTTTTGGTGGGTCACTAAAGGGTGATGGAAAGATTCAGGGCCCAATCCTAACCAACTTTCCAGCACTGACTTAGCCGCAGTGCAGCCCCCAAGGTAAGGCAACAAACATGCTCTTAAGTTTAAGGAGGCCCCTTTGGCTACCTCCCCACTGCAGGATGCAGTGCACACCACATTGGCACAGCTATGTCAGTGCTGGAAATTTGGTTAGGATTGCGCCCTAAATAACTAATTGCCTCAAACCCTGATGCTATTTAAAAAAAATCGATATTTTAGCTGCTAATTACCCTTCAAAGAGCTGAACTCCTGCAGTTTGCAAGATAGCTGCCCTATAAGGAGCTGAGCTCCTTCAGTTTGCAAGCATTGGTAAATACAGGGAGATAAATGTGTGAGGGTTTTTTCTGGATGTTATTACTAATAAATAAATTTTACAGATATTCTTTCTAGATTTCTTTTTTAAAAAGTCTGGTAAACATGGTGAGTACTGATAGAGTGTCATTTTAAAAAGTGGGTCCTGGTGCTAAAAATTTTGGGAACCACTGTAGTCTGATTTTGCACAGAGTCTGATTTTGCTTCTTTCTCAAATTGGATTATTTATTATGAAATACTCCCTTTGAGGTAATCTTTGTGCATTGGACATTTCACCTGATCAATAAAGAATTCTTTTTAAGCTACTGAAACTCCTGTGCAAAAAAACTCTGTGCAAAAGAAGCATTCACTTTATGTGTGGGGGTACGGGCAGAGGTCTGGTCTAGAGGGTAGAACCTCCGTTAGCCCGAAGATAACATCAGAAGGTTGCCAGTTCGAAGACACCAGCAGCTCCCTGAATGTCTGAGAATGGAGAGAACTTGAAGCAGCTGACAAGCCAAGCTGAGTGATTCCACCTGCTCTTGGTGTGAGCAAGAAGTGTCTTGGCTGCCCTCCATGTGAGAGATGGAGCTGCTTGTCAGCCTGCATGTGAGAACTGGAGGCCAGAAGTGAGACCAAACCAGGAAGATCCATCTGAAATGTTGTTGGTTCTTGAAGGAGAGAACCTCTAAGATTGTAAAAATCTCCTTGAGGAATTTAGAAATGCCTGCCTATGTAAACCTCCTTGAATAAAGTCAGAGGAGTAATCCGATGACCAGAAAGGCGGTATATAAATACCTAGTTATTATTATTATTATTCTTAGGTTAAGGACACCATTACAATGTAAGCGCCATTATTACTGCTTGTTCCTTGCATACATGTAAAACTGCTTGGGAAAGATTTCAGTACATCTTTCTCCCATTGATAGCATTATCCTGTTATAGGAAGGAAAAATTTCAGATTAGTTTGGGCTATAGTGCCCAAATGTAATATAGGGGTGGTAATTTCAGCAGGTACGGCTTGTCATCTCACAGAAGACAAGCGGCACCTGTTGAATTTCCCTCCTCTACACAGTTGATAAAGGTCCAGGAGCCCTAAAGTTGAAAGGAAGGTTGGCTGCTCCTTATGTAATAGAATCCAGTGGTTCTCGTGCATTTGGGTCTGGGACCCACTTTTTAGAATGAGAATCTGTCAGGACCCACTGGAAGTCATGTAATGACTGGAAGTGACATCCTCAAGCAGGAAAAATTTTTAACAATCCTAGGGTGCAATCTTACATTTACCCAGGAGTAAATCCCATTTACTGTCATTGTTGAAAAAATATACAGAGTAGCTTGTTAAAAGTACAGGTCTGTAACATTTCCTCAAATGCAGTCACATGCCATAGTAGCATCAAGTCTAATATATTAAAAATAAAATATTGAAATGAATGGGGACCCACCTGAAATCAGCTTGTGACCCACCTAGTGGGTCCCGACCAATAGTTTGAGAAACACTTTAATAGAAGAACAACAGGGTAGTGTTTCCTGCACCTCGTGGCCAGTGGTTCAGAACTTCTGCATTGAATTTTTCTAGGAATCTTAGAAGCCTGCTGGGATAGGTAATATTAGAAATCTATAGCCCCTGGAATTGATTGTAGAGGGTTTTGACTGCCAATGGTTTATGTATTTACAATTATTAGAAAGATTTAAAATTGATAAAAAATTATATGGTTTTGAAGAGGGAGAGACAATATTGGAGAGAAACAATTAAGATCAGATGAGCAGGTAATATCTAAAATATATAAATTGCTTTTGAAGTTTGAAACAGAAGATGAACAGGTTAAAGAATGCATGATCAAGTGGGCAAAAAATGTGGGCCATGAACTTTCAATGGACAGATGGGAGAAATTATGGATAAAACAGACAGAATTTACTTTGAATGTTAATATTAAGGTAAATATATATAAGATGATCTATCGTTGGTATGTGACACCAAGTAAATTAGCCAAAATGTATGAAACTATGTCCAATAGTTATTGGAAATGTAAGAAACAAGAGGGAACATTTTACCACATGTGGTGGACGTGTTCAAAAGTTAAAAAATATTGGTCACAAATTCATGCACAGATACAGTTGATCTTAAAAACAAATATACAATTGAAGCCAGAAGTATTTTTATTAGGTATGACAGATGAATATGTGGAAAGAAAAAATGAAGTTTTATTTTTGTATATGATAAGCGCTGCCAGAATACTTTATGCTCAAAATTGGAAGACTATGAATATACCTTCGGTGGAGGAATGGTGGATAAGACTTATGGATTATGCGGAGATGGATAAATTAACAATTTTGCTTAGGGAGAATTCAACAGAAAACTTTTTGAAGAATTGGAGTCCAGTTATTGATTTTTTGAATCAGAGAGATGATGGGGATTTGAGGTATTTTGGATTTGAAGATTGATTTTGAAGTATTAGTGGTATAGACTAGCATTTGTTAATGTTTGGACTGTATGTATTTGGATTATAAGTATGGGAATGTTTTGGCTTCGCTCATGCTGCTTTATTAGAATTTTGTTTATGTATGTATTTGTTTTTCTATTTTATGTTTATTATAGTTAAATAAATAAATGATCAAAAAAAAGAAGAAAGAAATCTATAGCCCCAAAATTGACTTTGTTAATGCAACACTCACCTATTGATTCTCTGTCCTTACTGCCCCCTTTACTACTGTCAAAGAACAGTTTAGCACTCCACAGACTACTGTGGAGTATGCTACTTTTGGGCACTCTGCCCCTCAAATTCCTTTCCTTCTGGAACCTTCTCCTAGTTGGCTTCCCAGTCCATAGCTTGCCCCACACAAGCCTTTCTTCCAGTAGGCCTCTTTCCAGACTGAAGCTTTTGTTACTGTTGTTATCACTGAGACTTTGAGTTGTTTGTGGATATTCTGCAACCAGCTAAACAAAGTTGTGTTAGAAGCTTAGCTGTCAGGAATACCATAAATTTCAGTTCTCAAACTTTTAGCACTGGGATCCATGTTTTAAAATGAGAATCCGTCAGGACCCACCAGAAGTGATGTCATGACTGGAAGTGACATCATCAAGCAGGAAAATGGTTTACAATTCTAGACTGCAATTCTACCTACACTTACCCAGGAGTAAGTCCCATTTACTATCATTGTTAAAACAATATATACAATAGCCTGTTAAAGCACAGATCAGTAACATTTCCCCAAATGCCGTCATATACCATGGTAGCATCATGTCTAATATACTAAAAATAAAATATTTAAATGAATTGGGACCCACCTCAAATTGGTTCGCAGCTCACCTCGTGGGTTCTGACCCACAGTTTGAGAAAAACTGCCATAAAATACTTGGACAAGCCTTTTAAGATTCCCAGAGTGAGGAACAGGATGGCAGCTGGATTTACACAATTTCTCTGTTTTCATTGCAGAACTCTTGATAAGCTCTTGCAGAATCCTACAATTCTGCAGAATACTGTTTAAAAACCAATGAACCTTAGAATTTAATGTGGCTAAATATATTCACTTTAGAAGATGTTTCCATGTAGATATTCTCTCCAAATGAACATTTGCTTTATTTAAAGAAAGGGTGTGAATGAAATGTAGAGGTTTCCAAGGCAATATGAATAATAGGCTTTAACTCATGTTTTTAAATTTTCTTTTGATAGACTTTTAAAATAATGCTTAAACATTTCCTGGCAGTATTGAAATTCCAAACAATGCCATACTGTATTCATATCTTGGATGATCCCAAATGTGAAAACATAAAGCCTACAATTGTTAAGTAGCTCAGCCAATGAAAATACCAAAAGCATGCAACAAAAATTAAAAGTATTGTGGGTTTTAAGGCAGTATTTATTTAAATATTATTAACAATAGAAATGGCAGCTTTCCTTGGTATTGGGTGACATTATTAAAATGTCTGTTTTGGCAGAGTTATGTACCAAAGTTAAGGTACTAAGGCAGTGCTTCCCAAACATTTTAGCATCACAGTGTATTGGAACCCACTTGGTTTTACTAGATGAGAGAGAGAGAAAGAGAGAGATCTGGAGTAAATAACTGTTGGCATCCTTCAACATAGTTCGGAAGACTATGGTATCGCGCTCTGAATGGTGGTTCTGGAACAGAGTGTCCTCTCCAGTGCGCAAAGCCTGGGTAAAGTAGATCTGGAGGATAGACTGTTACCCATGCAGCAAATCCCCCCTCTCCACAGTTGCTGAAGTGGTCCAATGGAAAGGCAGAGGCCAATACTGTTGGTTCCAGCGGCATCGCAGGAATTGCCAGAACATGACTGTGTTCAGCCATGAACTGCCTCAGGGACTCCGGCTCCGGATTTTGCCTCGAGGTTGACTCCTGAAGTCTTTTCCATAACTGGATGTAGCCACAAGGCAGTGGAGGTTTTGGGATCAGACTTTTCCTTCTTTCAGATGAGCTGCCTTCCCAGGCTAACGAGTCCCATCCACCTGGTGGCTGTTTAGTTGCCTCTTATGACAAGTACAGCCAAACTGAGGGCCTATTCTTATCCCCAGCCCCCAGGGGAAACAATATTATTGTTTAACATTAATATTGTTATAATTATTAAAAATTATATTAAAATAATATTGTGATAATATTGATAACTAACAATATCACTTTTATAATTCTCTCCACTCATCCTGTCTAAATTATATTTCTTGTGTTCACAAACACTATCTGGGTACATACAATTTATACAGCATCCATTGAACCCAGTGAGAATCATTAGACCAAAATAACACTGGGAAAGAACAAAAGTTTTAATAACAGCAAGAGGACTATGGAAAAACCTAACTTGGGAGATGGGCAGTACAAGAGAGATCATGCAAGCACATTTCATCCATCAGTGCTATGGACCAAGCATTGATGCAATGCTATCACTGCTTTGGATTCAGAGGCTAAAGTCTCAGATACTTAGGAAAACTCAATCAAGAAACAGGAGTAAAGCAGATTTTGTGATTTCTGGTACATCAGTCTCACTCTTCAGAATCATGGACTACTCATGGCCTCACTCACAGGCACTTAAATAACTACAAAAAGACTGAAGAGTCAGTAAGCACCATAGTTGTAAGGATCAACTGAGTAAAAAAGACCTTGATTCAAATCTCAACTCAGTCATAACTGGCGAGCTTTGGCAAGCAACTACCCCAAACTTTGTAAATGAGATATTATAAATAAATGAATTTGTAATGCAAGTATAACAGTAGTGACCTGTTTTACTGAGAATGTATTAATAAGAATATTTATATACTGCCTCATGTGAAGTTTTCTTGAGCACTCAGCAAGGTTGTACACAAATACTTTTAACAATCTGAAATATCATTTAACAAAAAATTGGAAAGGGATTTAGGTGGCGTGCTTACTTTTTCCCCAAAACCTGTAAACCAGTGATTTTCAACGTTTTACCACCCACATTTTTAGAATGAGAATCTGTCAGGACCCACCAGAAGTGATACCATGACCGGAAGTGACACCATCAATAGGAAGATTTTTAACAAACCTAGGCTGCAGTCCTTCCCACACTTATCTAGAGTACGTCCCATTTACTACCATTGTTAAAAGAATATCCATAATAACCAGATCTGTAGCATTTCCCCAAATGCAGTCACATACCATGGTAGCATCAAGACTAATATATTAAAAAGAAAATATTGAAATGGATGGGGACCCAGCTGAAATTGGCTTGCGACCCACCTAGTGGGTCCCAACCCACAGTATGAGAAACACTGCTGTAAACACTCTGCCAACCAATGGAGTAAATAATACAGCTTAGCAAAGCCCCGGAAAAAGCCAGCCATTGGTTGAACTCTATTAAGACTGAAGAATCTTGGAGTGCAGGATTGCTTTCTGGAAAACTGATGCAACCTAATGTTACTTATAAACAGTGTTCTGTTACTTACCCCCATCCAATGCCATTGCAATGAGTACCAGGAGGTACCTGGTACCAGTGAGTACCATTGTGATGAAGTCCTGCAGGCCTAACACAGCAGAGCAGAGGCTTAGGAAAAGCTTCACCAGCCACTCAAAAGTTTACCAGCCACTCAAACCTCGGGGGGGGGGGGGACCACCTTCTAGAATGTTTGTTGAATCCAATCTGATGAAAGCAGGAGCCAGAAAACACTCAAGAAGTCTCCCCTACAAGTTTCAAAGGAAAATGTATTCCCCTTGAAGTCTCCCCTTCAAGTTTTCAAGGAGCCACAGTAAGTTTATTGAGGGGGAGGAGGGAATGCAGCAACGTGATCCCCAGGGTCTCACTGCTACTAGGGGTGCAAGGGGCTTTCTTTTACTTACCAGAAGGAGCAGCAGCCTCCCGGAGGTGTGGGGAGCCCCACAAAGGCCTCCACAGAGCTCCCCAAGCAGTGGAGAATCTAAAAATAATTATCGTGACCCATTTCCGATTTTGCAGTCACAAACTAGAAGTGGCTCATGATTGTTATTTTTAGTTTCTCCACTGCTTGGGAAGTCCTGCGGAGGCTTCCCGGGAGGCTGCTGCTCCTTCTGGTAAGTAAAAGAAAGCCCCTTACACCCCTGGCAGCAGCGCGATCCTGGGGATTGCGTCACTGCATTCCCCCATTCCCTCCCCTTAAAGGGGCAAAGGCAAAAGTCCTCAGGCTGGGGTGTTGGAATGCCCAGTTTGTGAACCTCTGCAATAGTCATTTTAAAAAGTGGATCCCTGTGCTAACAAATTGGGAACCACTGGTCTGTATACAGTAGTGACCAATGTAGAATACAATTACTTTGTAGATAAATACTATAAATGTGAAAATGCTATCAAGTGAATGTTGCAACATTTGTATCTCACAAACACCGCTGCTTACATCTCTGCTTTGTACTGGGCAATGTATTGAATGTTGAGACTTGATGAATAACCACCCAAATTAATGTGCTAAGACACAGCTGGAGGGGCTGCACCTTGCATTGGGCCACATACAGAAGCTGTTGAGTGATTGCTTCAGCAGATGTCCAAATCAAAACCTGACTCACCAAAAGCTTCCAAATGGAGATTGGGGGGCAGAGTGGTAAGTATGCATTGAGTGTTGAGCTTGACTTCCTGCTGGAGCAATCATAACCTGCTTCAGCTGTTTGCATTGAAGGTTCAGTTGGCCACCATCTTGGCCTGATTGTTGTATGAATTGAACCTGAGTTACTGGGAATGCTAATTCCTAGGAAACAACTTTCTTGGGGACAGCAATTCTTTCTTGGGGATAGCTGAGAATGAAAGCATTGAAACATTCAGTGGGAATGAAAACGTCAACTAGATCATTCTGGTTGATGATTCGTCCAGGATGATCCCCCATCTTAAATGTTTCAATGTGTACAAAGCTCGCAGCATACCTTCTTCCCTAATCAGCTAACTTTTCAACAGAAGATCCTTCATATCCATTCTGATATGCATTCTCCAGTCCAGTCACACAGAGCAGACTCCCTTTGTTGATCTTATGTATTGATCATATGCCAGTGATTTCTGTGTTTGTTTTCCACCGCAATTGCATTTAAGGCAGCTCACAGGAAAATACAATAACATAACATGCTTACAAAATAGAAATAACCTAGGACAATACAAGCAGCAGTTTGAACATTTTACAAGAGGCCAGATTACATAATCCTCACTGGAACAAAACACTCTTCTTCATCTACTGAAATAAGGGCAGTGAGAGGGCCAAAGTCACATGCCTGGGCAAGGTGTCCCACTGTCTGGGTGCCACAGCTGAGAAGGCCTTCTTTCTCATGCCCCCCTCCCCCGTATTTTAGACAGCAGAGGAAGAAAGAGGAAGGCTTCCATAGGGGCCAGTAGAAGTTGGATATATTCACACACAACGATCCTTGTGCCCAGTATCCTTTCAGGAGTACTGCCATACAAAGCCAGTCTGCTTCTAAGCTCTGACTTCTTGGAAGCATTCAGAGAAACATGGAGAAAAATTTATGCCTGCAGTGGGACTTTTGCTTTTGCTGAATAGCAGTCCAGCTGTGTCATGCCCCAAATTACTCTTCAACATCCCAGAATTTATTTTAAATAGTGATGTAGGCTGAGGGATGGTGGGAAGAGGGAAAATGAGAAATCAAGCCCATGTGGTGTCTAGCATGAACTGGCATGGCATTGCTCTTTTAAAATAATTTTAAAATGTGTGCATCTTGTGTAAATAAAGAATTAAAATGCTGTTCAAGTATTCAACCATGCAATTAAATTAGGACAGTGTGCCAAGAGGTGCAGCAGAGGCAAACAGGGTTTGTGACAATCCTGGATAGAAGCAAAAGAGGCAGTGAACTGAACTGTGTCAAGTGTCAAATTGTGCCCCGTTGCAGTCTGTGCCTCATATAGATAAGATATTCATGACCCCAATATTTAGATGAGCCATAAGCTACTCAGGTAACGAAAAGTGCAACGCTTACTATGAGGAATGTGCACCATGTTGTTCCCATGGGTTCAGGTCAATACATGGCATTGACAGTTAATTTACACCCAAAATTCAAGAGATAAAGGTTCTAAACAAACTAATTTTCTTTTTCCAGATATAAAAACAGCTTTCATGTTATATAGAAAAAGACTTACAACACACAACACACAGTCCATTTTGAGGTGCTTATTTTCATCATGCAAGGAGCATTGTCTAATTAGCATGACTGATCATGAAGAGCTCCAGAAGAATCTCTCCGGAGTAGGTTAATGGCACCTCCGCTCCGGCCCAGCAGACTCCCAAGTCAGCACAAACGTGCTTTACAGCACTGTCACTTTTGGATTGCACTGAAAGTCACCCAACAGTAGAGGGAGCTACATATATATCATAGTTTACTCCAGACTGGCACTTAGACTTGTGCTACACTTGCCAGAAGATTTATCACACCTGATGCTAAGTACCATCACAGTTTCTAGAGCCTCACCTATGAGAGCTTTTTTCTATTATTACTGTGAATCGTTAGGAAATGCTAGACTTTTGTGCATATTTATTAGTGCCTTTTTTTTTCCTGGCACAATGGTGACATAATCTTTTACAGCTGACAGTGGTTCTGGTCTATTATGGAGATGCTGAATTCTGCATTATGTAGAAATGCTTACTTCAGGTTTATATTTCTGCCTATTAATTCTCATGGACGATGGGGTCCATTATTGCCCAGTAATGGATTAATGAGATACTCAAATGTATAAAATACTGAGGGGGTTTTCCCATAGCTGGGAGGGTTTTGTTTGCTTGTTTTTGTTTTACTGCTAGCATTTGGCAGGAACAGATGTACTTAAACACTGTGCTGCTCATTTTCCCCAACTACTTTTATGTATCAGTACTTTGTAATCCTGTGTGAATAATGATAGAGCTTAAAATCAAGTTAAAGTGCTGACAAAATATTAAGCACACTATACTTTATACACCATCTTCTTTTAGATCTAAATTAACATGCTTGCATCTTTTTCATATTTTCTCTTTTGTAGAAATTATATTACTAATTTTCTTAAAATGTATTCTTTTAAAATTTGGCTCTTTTAGTATTTAAAAACACAGTTCCTTGTTCCTTGTCTCCCTTACTGTTTGTTGTGCCTTGTATATTAAGTCATTTTGGCTATTATGAAACTACCAGGTACATTTCTGTTTATCACTTACTGGTAGAAGAAAGATGATGTCTGAGGAATGTACACAATACCAACTGGTCTTATGGTATCTATAAAGCATAAAGCACAGGGTGATACAAGAAGATGACAACCAGGAATAGAAATTGTTACTATCATTAGGCAAACTTATAATTTGCTACTGAAGCGTTGTTTTCAAAGTCGGGTACAGTTTAGAAAACTAAAACTTCATTCAAAATCTGGAGTGCATGGAAGCTGCTAAAAGCAGCAATAATAGAAGCTCAGCTGGAGTTTATACCACAAAGGAGGAACAGCTCCACTAATTTCAGGATGGCTAATGAGCTGAGTCAGAGAGGTTATAAACAGCAAGGAGGCTTCCTTCTGTAAGTGGAAGTCTTGCCCTAATGAGGAAAATAAAAAGGAACACAAACTCTGGCAACAGAAATATGAAATGGCAATAGAAGAGGCAAAGAAAGATTTTGAGGCCTGTATGGTCAGCAACATTAAGAGAAATAATAAAAGCATTTTCGAATATGTTCGAAGCAGGAAACAGGTGTTTTTTCAATAGCGCATGCTGGTGGAGATTTGGGCCATCAGACATATAAAATTGTGCATGGGACAGATAGAGTGGCTAGAGAGAAGTTCTCATAATACCTAGGGACATCCACTGAAATTGACTGACAGGTGAGTTAGAACAGACAAAAGAAAATATTTATTTATCCAGTGCATAATTAATTTGTGGAACTCCTTGCCATGGTGAAGGCACCTGCCTTGATACCTTGGAAGGGGGATTGTACAGATTTATGGAGAATCACAGGTTACAAGCTGTGATAACTATATGAAACATCTGGATTTTAGAGGTAACCTATCTCTGAATGCCAGTTGCAAGAAAGTGGCAATAGGATATGGATTTGTTGTTGTGTTCTTTCAGAGGCATCTGGTGGGCCACTGTGAGATACAGGAAGCTGAACTAGATGGGCTGTTGGCCTGATCCTGGAAAGCTCTTCTTATGCTATTAAATATAAACAGTAACAGCAAAACTTTCAAACAAAAATATCAACACAGAAGCAAGTTTTATGTAGTGGAAGCCACTATATCAGTGGTTCTTGAACTTTTCCGGCCTGCGGCTCCCCTGATCCTTATGGCCATTGGCCACAGCTCCCCATTACATCACCTCAGTCACTCGCGTCACTAGGGGGTGCGCACTAGGGGGCCGCACTGAGTGACGCGCCCAGGGGGGTGACGCGCCCTGGGGGGTGACGTGCTAACTTCATGGCTTTAGGAGCTATCGCATCATGCCATATATCGCTGGATGTGGAATGGCCAGCGGAGTGCAGTGCAAAAAACAGAATTGAAATCGCCCCTTTTGTTTAAAAGTTATGGCCAAAAACCCGGAAGGAAAAATGCATGGAGCCCTTTGGAAAGTGAAAGTGAGCCATACCGCGCATTTACTCGTGAATAGACGTACTTGCCATAGTCCGTCAGAAAGAGCAGGCTGAGAGGTCTCCAACGATACCAGAATGGTCCGTATCCAATGAATGCAGCCTCCCAAAAACACAAAAGGGAGGAGGTCCCTCCCTCCCTTCCAGCTGTAGTCTATTGAGCCCTATGGAAAGCAAGCAGCCTCACATCGCATTTACTTGTGAGTAGGCAGACGTGCCTTGGCTACTGGTCAGGTCAGGCAAAGGGGAATGTGAGGACACCAGAATGGTCCCCGTCCAATGGAGCTGGAGATGCTCCAGAAAGCAGCCCCCCCCCCCCACTAAAAAGGACAAAAAAGAGGCTTCAGTTGTTTAGGGGAAAGTTTTCCATTTTGCACTTGTGAAGCCAGGAGGGTCTTTATCTTGATATGCCTGAAATAGAAGTTTAAACTGGGCACTGGGAGGGCTGGAAATCTCATGGATTCTTTTTTTTGGAGGGGGGTGTGTTATTGCAGGCAGGCTAAAGAGTAAGCTCCATTGACTACTATGGGACTTACTTCAGAGTAGACATGCATAGGATTGGGCTCACAGGCTGCAATCCTACCCACACTTTCCTGAGAGTAAGCCCTATTGACCACTATGGGACTTATTTCAGAGTAGATATGCATAGGTTTGGGCTCACAGGCTGCAATCCTACCTACACTTTCCTGAGAGTAAGCCCTACTGACCACAATAGGACTTACTTCAGAGTAGATTCACTTGGTGGAACAGGACTGGCTCCCCCTTATTTAATTATTTTATTTTAATTTAATTATTTATAATTATTTATTTTAATTTGTTTGATGATGTCTCTTCTGGCCATGACATCATTCCAATGGGTCCTGGGCAGATTGTCATTCTAAAAAGTTGGTCCCCGTGCTAAAAGTTTGAGAACTGCTGCAATAAGGTGTTAGTAAGTTGACACAGGGGTGTGTGTGTGTGAGAGAGAGAGAATCTACAAGTTTTCAAAATCACTAAAATCAGAATTTGGAGGAATAATACCACCATGTTATATGTCAACATATATTACGCATATTATACATCAACATATATTACACATATTATATATGCGTAATTTCTTGCAGAATGCAATGAAACAAACCACATTGAAATATCTGTGTTCTAACAAAAGATACAGCCAAAAAACCAGTGGGGGCAGGGCAATGATACATCACCATGCCCACCACCTGGAGCGTTGCCCCGCCCACTACATGGGGTGATGCACAGGCCTCCCACACCAGGTGACACAAATCCTAGTGATGCCACTGCCTCAGTTACCCCCAAAATGGGGATGCAGGTGTTATAATTATACACTAGAAACAAAAAAACAGCTGCCAGCACTCTGAGGCTGCAATCCTAACCACACTTACCTGAGAGTAAGCCCCATTGAACAAAATAGAACTTACTTCTGAGTAGACCTGGTTAGGATTATGCTCTGAGATTGTTAGCAGCACACCTGGAGTGTTTTGGAAAGGGAGAGGGGAGAAGTGATGAATTTGCAGGGGGAGGGGAAGACTTTGTACATCACCACGCCCACCTGGGGTGTTGCCCCGCCCACTGCATGGGGTGATGCGCAGGCCTCCTGCACCCTCCTGCGCAGGGTGACGCGAATCCTAGTGACGCCACTGTTGATAAGGCACTAAATGACATTTGTAGCCTCTTCATTTAACTCCAGAGGGGTTCTATATGTGAGGTTAAAATCAAGGGCAACTAGCACCAAAACAAGAAATATAAATTAGGGATATCAGACCCTTAGATCTTACCCTTTGACCCATCTTAGCAAGCACTAGCAAAAGCAACATTTCAATGGGAGTGTAATGTCAAGTTACATCAAAACCTATTATCATAGGTTTACATTGCTTCAGTGCGACAGCATAATCACCTTAAAAAGCTGCAACTATGGAGCTTGGAATTGATAAATCACTTTGACGTGATTAAAATAAGGACAAGATTGTTCTCTGCTGAAAATTTTCGTACACTTTTAATGTGCATTTTGCCACACTCCCTTTACTGCTAATTGCAAACTGACGTGAAACTGAGACCCAAAGATTGTTTGGCTGCAATCCTAACCTCACTTTCCTGGGAGTAAGTCCCATTGAATACAATAGGACTTACTTCTAAGTAGATCTAGCTAGGGTTGTGCCTTTTGTCTTATAATAGCAGCCAACATGGGAAGACCCCCCCCCCCCAGGAGGCAGGAGGAAAAGGGGGGATGACTGGAAAGGAATGGGTATTTTATTTTTAATCAATTTTTGAAGACAAAGCCGTCAAGAGTGGCTTTTTTATCTTTTCTGAAGGGGGAGGAAAAAGAGAAAGGTGAAGATCCTTGCTGACACAGATCCCAAGCATATGTAGGTCTACTCAAAAGTAAGTCCCAATTGAGTGCAGGCCTCAAGCAGGTGTAGGCTTCCTCATGAGGAAGCTGCTTAAACCATTCACTAATGAGGCTATACTATATCTCCAAAACTAGATGTGATAGGGCAAAACGGATGCCATTCTTGGAATCGGCACCCCAAATATACCCAGGAATTAGTGTAACGTTTAAGGAAGTAAAATGTGTGTTGGCCTGTGTTATCTAAGGAAAAGAGAGCCTACTCCGGCCTCCACCCTTCCTTCTCAAATGCAAAAGCAAACATTAACCTTTCTCTGCCTCCCCTCTGAAACTTCCCTGCTGCTCGCCTGGTCTGAATGATGGTCCCATGAGGTTTTCAGGCTGCAAAAACAGTAAACAAGCACACCCAGACACAGGCAGACTTGAGTCTGCATGCATGGGAACCGAGTGCCAAGTCAGGGCCCTTTTCCAAGTCTTCCAAGGTGTGACTCAAGTGTAAACGACTCAAGTTCCCATCCCTGCCCCTCCTATTAATGGGACTTACTGTTTAACAGCACTTTTCACCTCAGGAAAATCTTTAATACGTAATATTGTATGTATTGGAAAAATCCTGTTACTGAAATGCTGCTCCTGTGCTCTAGTAGTATATTTGCACTTTAACACATCTGCACTTCCAACTTTTGGAAACTGCTTTCATGTCATAGAAGCCAGGGCTGGATTAAGCTAGTGTGGGACATGTAGCATATAAAGGGGCCCTAAATTTAGGAAATACACAAACACTCTCTTTGCTCAATAACTGACTGTAGTCCTCTGTATATTCAAACAACTGGCTACTGCTCCCTGGAATTTAATAAAGGAGTAAGGTTTAGACTAATGGTAAGGGATGAAGAAGAAAGCAAGGCTTGACGGGCATGCAGTACACCACAAAATGCTTATTCTGGGCAGGCATGAATAGAATTTCAGTGGATTTACCACCGCCTTAAGAGTAAAGCACAGAAAGACCAAAGAAGGTGTATCTCATCATTTGCTTGCACATGATTTGGACATTTTGAGGGTGCAGAAGCACCCCCCACTAGTGACACTACTGGGTACGGGGCCCTTGAAAATGTCAGACCCATAGCATTTGCTATTTTTGTTACTGTTAATCTGACCCTGGGGCCAGGAACCTTGATGTTACCACACACCACACTTCCACAAGAGAGTTGAAAAAACACAGATAGCTGATGGCTCTAATATGGGGGTGCTGCTAGTCCCACCCACAGTGTCATACACCTCCCATTACAGCCTCCCTCAGTTTCAACCACTTTATAGTCTTCCTGCTTGCTTCATTCCCAGCTCCACAGCTAACTCTGTCATTCATAATAACTGAATGGACTCTTCATATTCAGATGATACCAGATATTGGGACAAAGCAATGGCTCTGAAGGCCTACAGTAATAAAAAAATGCAGGATAGAAATTATTTTGATAGATGAATACAAGACAGTCAGTGTGAGCTGAGGGAAAGCATAACCCCTCTACTTTTATACCTCACACCTAATGATAGTGTTTCTATGATGGCAAGCAAGACAGGGGCTTTGCAGCTTGCTTTTATATTGATTGACTCTCTTGTGGAGGTACTGTATTGTATTGTATTTCTACCCCACCTTTCTCCCTGAAGGGACCCAAGGCAGCTCACAACAATTTCTAAAAATACAAAGAACATAAAATCACAGTTAAAAGCCTGAATCATACATTAAAACCCTTCACAGTTAAGAGAACATCTTAAAACAGCAATAAAACATTAATACAATAAAACATAAAAGCAGCAGCAATCTTATAAAACTCCAAGCCTGTAAAAGCCAGATGCTAAAAAGATGTTTAAAAGTCCGAGAACTCAGAAGGCTTGTCTTAAAAGAAATGTCTTTTGGATCTGTCCCAAACTCAAGGAACACTTTGTTGGTGAATTTCCCAAACAAAAAAAGTGTGAGGTCTCAAATCTGTCTGTCACATTGATTGGTACTCTGGTTCTCTGAAGCCTAGAACATATTCTCTGTAATCTCAAACACCTCCCCACCAGAGAAGTGGGACTTGGAGAAAGGAAGGTGTGCAAACAGCCACCGGGTAGATGGGACTGGTCAGCCTGGGAAGGCAGCTCATCTGAGAGAAGGAAAATTCTGATCCCAAACCTCTACTGCCTTGTGGCTACATCCAATTATGGAAAAGGTTTCAGGAGTCAACCTCGAGGCAAAATCTGGAGCCGGAGTCCCTGAGGCAGTTCATGGCTAAACACAGTCACGTTCTGGCAACTCCTGCGACACCGCTGGAACCAACCGTATTGGCTTCTGCCTTTCCATTGGACCATTTCAGTGACGTGGAGAAGGGGGATTTGCTGCATGGATAACAGTCTATCCTCCATATCTACTTTACCCAGGCTTTGCACACTGGAGAGGACACTCTGTTCCAGAACCACCATTCAGAGCGCGATACCATAGTCTTCCGAGACTGAAGGATGCCAACAAGGTATGCAATTTAAAAGACACAACATGCAACTGCTGTCTAGTCAGTAGCCATCCAAACCGATGACCCAATCTACCTCTGTTACTATCCTTCCTCCACTACAAAGGCTACTGGAATCAGTGTGGTATACTAGCATTGTCTGTGGGGGCAGGCAGAGCACAGACCCTGTAAAACACATTTATGCACCTCCCGTAGTGCATGTGCATGTTGATTCAGTTCCAAGTCTCTTGATTAATATTTTGAGGGCAAAGTAATAATCAGTAAAAATAAATGCACATTGATATTCTTACTGTGTGGTTTTGCCCTTTAAGATGGTGGTTCAGCACAATGTGTACACTGAATAAACTGCCCCATTACCTGAAAAAGTGCATTTTTTTTTTTTTTTTTTTTGAAAAATGGAGAAAAGGAACCAGAGAACAGATAGGCTAAGAAAGGAGAAATTAGCAGTCTGCTATGTCAACAGACCAAGGGTAAGAAGAAAGGACACTTGCAAAGAAGTGACAGAGAGAACAGCTCTTGGAGATAGATCCCAGGAATGCTGAGAATACAAGAAAGCCAGAAAGAGAGGATTTTGGAAAGGAGTGTAATGAGATTCACACAAGAACCAGTGGAGGAGATGGCAGGTGCTAGAGTTTGAAAGGGGAGATCACAAATGCAGTCTTAACTTTCTAGTATATGTTCTCATTGTTCCAATTTTGTTTGGAATTTATATGCTTTAATGAAGCTAATGCTTTAAAAAGTAATATTCCAGATTTTTATCCATATGCTGTTTTGATATGTACTGTTGTTATCTCTGACTGCAGGGATTTAAAAGTGCTTGCACTTGTAAAACTTTAATATTTACTGAAGTCGATGACAGTCAGTTTAGCTAAGTCAGCTGATACATTTTCACTTCATTTACTATCAGTACCAAAATGATTTCCTTTTGATATCCTGAAAAATAATGTTGCTCCTATCGGATCTGAAGTGATTCCAAAAAGTTTAACTGAGCTTTGCGGTTATAACATCATGGAGAGTTTATTAAACAAAACAAAACTGCCCAAGATGCAGTTTCCCCAAGATGTACATCAGCACTATTTATGCTTCTGAGTAAAGTTCTGAAAGAAAATTGTGTTGAGAAGAAAATGTTTTCCATAATATTAAAAAGAAAAGCATGAAAGCGGCTTGCCCGTTGAAGATTGTTTTAGCTCTTATTTTGGAACAGAATTGGCATACTGAAGATTAGAAACTTAGGGCCCAATCCTATGCACACTTACCTGGGAGTAAGCCACATTGAACTTGGTTACAGCTGGCAGCTTAGCACTGGATGCACTGGATTGCACTGATTGCTACCTAATATGTTCAAAGTCATTTTTGCTGGCACAATAATTTTCACTACCTCATTAATGCAAAAGAAATGTTAATCTCGAGTCAATATGGATCTTGGCAACTTCTCTATATTGTTATGTCTACTCTTACCTTTTATAGATGAGATATAAAAAATATTCCAGTTAAAGGATGAAAAAGGGTTTGTTTTTTATATGGTCCCCTGGAAAATGTAAAAGAGGGAGTGGTCTGGATGCTGATGCTTCAGAACTGCTGTCCTTTTGAGAAAGTTAGAGAGTGCAGTTAGAGGCTTACTGCCCAATCCTAAGGGGCAGCCCAATCCTGAGCTGCCCGGGGAGCCCCCGCTTGGCGGCACCACAAGGGCTGCCGCTAAATCCAGCACCTCCCGCGCTACCATGGGAGGCACCTCGGGAGTGGGGGCCATTCGTCCCCTTCCCCCGGGTAAGGGAGGCAGCCCCACAATGGGGCTACTCCCTTTAGCGGCGCAGCTAAAGTAAAGGCGCTCGTGAAAGGCACACAACCTTCACGAGCACCTAGGATCCTGCGGAGCGGAGCTCCATGGATCCTCCTCCTGCTGGCCCCCGGGCATGCCTCTGGCACGCCCCCTCCCCACATCATGCCGACCTCCCCGCCCCCTCCCCGCATCAAGCTTGCCTCCTCGCCCCCCAGAACGCCCCATTCCCCGCCCCATTCCCCGTTATGCAGCCCGGTGTTCGCAGGCACCGCCGAGCTGCGCAACACAGACGCCCACCGGGTGGTGGCTCAGCACCAGCTGGAGCTGAGTCACCTCCGGTGGGAGCCCGGCGGTGAGCCCCACAAACGTGCCTTATGGCACGTTTGCAACTGTGGTCTGTGCCACAGAGGCGCAGCGCAGACCACAGGATTGGGCTCTCAGTCCCCTGGCAGTGCAAAGGGAAGAACATATCTTACCCCCGTTTAACCTTTAGATAGGGAGTGTTTGTGCACATGCTAGGGGGATGAAGGGCTCAGCACAAGTGCCCCCCAGAAATGGGCATCAGTATCAGACTCTCTGTCTGTCTGTCTGTCTGTCTGTCTCTCTCTCTCTCTCTCTCGCATGACCAAGAAGCTGAACCCACTTAAGTAACTACAGCCAACTAATCCAGGAGAAGTCAAGTGACCTGGAAAGTCAAATGATTCTTTGCTGAACTTTTCTAGATTGGTTCCTCAGTCTGAACTTTCCATCTGATGGAGAAGCTGAATACTGCATAGGATCTCATTAGCACTGGAAAGACTCTGCCTCACCTTTCCTTGGGATTTCACCCCAGCCTGGTCTTTTTCGCTTTCTCAACTCTGCTCTGTACAGATCTATCCACCGAAGTTGAGTTGTGACTTTCAGCTTGCCTTTGCCCATTTGCCTTTAATCCTTCAAGCACCATCTGCCTTTTCTGGAACTCCTGACTATTGGACAGATGTCCTGTGCTGGCTACCTCAGATCACTCTGGGTCCTGACAATAGGAAATGAATGGTTGCCTAGTCACTTCTGTAGGGCAAAGTAAGGAGCTGCACTGTAGCATGATAAATGAATCTACAGTAAAGGAGAGTAAGTTTCCTGAGGGGAACTGTTTCCACCTCCTAGACCTAGACCTTTTGTGGACAGCTCTCAGTTCAATCACATTTTCCTTGCTGATGTTTGCTGACTCTCTCTTTACAGTACACAGTAGTGTGCACTTGGGGACACAGAATGAGGACAAAATCTGCTTTCTGCCTCAGACACTGGATGGCCCAGTCTTCAGTTAAAAGGGCACCATGGTAGGGTAAAAGGTGAACCTGTGCACCGAGCCCAGAAAAATCAACTGTACCTTCTACCAGAGACATAGCAGTCCCTCTTTTCATTCACACACCTCCCCACCATGACGATGGGCATTTGCTGGTATAGTGTAACTGAGAAGCCCTTAACCACATGCCATGTTATAAATGGCCGTAAGCAAGTCTTCATCTGGGAATTCTGCTGGCAGCATTTCCCTCTCTTTGCTTGGATTCGTTACTGCATTTGAGCTGCCAGTCACCCTGGGTTCCACCGAGACTTGAATATTTACAATCCTGTTTGTAAACTGTCAGGATTAAAGCTAAAAGCTTCAAGATGGCCCCACAACCTACTCTTTGTTTGCCCTGTGAAGATTTTTTAAATCACATTAGCCGAAAGCAATTAAAAAAAAAAACTACGTGGCCTGGGCAGTGAGAGCACGAGCAATAATCTCTACAGCATCTGTGTGTTCTGGAAAAGAAAAAACCCAAGTGGGGAAAACTAACAGGTGTGGGCCCACAGCTCTTAATTTTTGTGTAAAAGCACCAGTCATGAAAAAAAATATCAGCCACACTGCCTGTGTTTTGGCTGAAGGAGCCTTGCTTTTGCACAAAGGGAACTGTGACGAAAGCATTGCATGAGTAATGTACAGTGTTGTACTTGTGAACTGCTGGAGGTAGAGTCAGGATATCTTGTTTGCCCTGCCACTGTCTGAGCAATTCAGTCTATCTGAATTAATCAGAATGAGCACTGAGTGCTTCATGCAGATTATCGCTATTATACAGTATAGAGCGTTTCCACTGACTTTATTTAGTCAGCTATTTAGATGCCTTTCCTTTATAGCTAAGCAAAACAGTCTACGAAATCACTGAATGTGGACTGTTTTCAAGTCCTAACAGGTTGCATCTCTAATAGACTTGTACAGTTATGAAACTTACAGCTCTGTTCTACCAAAAATCCCCATGTGACGATGCAGCTGAGCTGTGCAGCTGCTGCATCCTACAGGGCAGTATTCAACCTTGGGGCCTTGACCCCAATGGGGTTGTGTAGCCACAGTTGTGAGGTTGTGACAACTTACGGGAATGAAATAGATTGAAGCCCACTGGACTAGAGCACCACCAGGTAAAGGGGGAGGCATTGGGTGTACCCCTTCAGGTAACAGGAGATTGTATCCCAGTCCTGCTCAGGTTCTTAGTAATTGTGCTAAAATAGCTTTCCCAAGTGCCAAGCTTCATGGTAAGTGTTTCTGCTCTGATAAGAATATTTGGTTACAGTGAACAGTGCTGGGAGGGTGTAAGGGGGACAGAGATTGGGCAGCCACGGAGACAGGGAGTAGATAGATAGGGTCCCAGGAGGAGGGTGAGATCGATGGTGGGCCTCAGTCTCGTACTTTGTTTTTGGTGTCATGGCATGAAAAAGGTTGAAGACTATTGCTACAGGGTCTAGCAACTGAAGGTCTGGCTGCTGGAGGTCTCCTTGGGATAAGAGATATTTGTCCCCTTGCCCTGAGGCAAGTCTCAGATGCCACAACAGGTCACACTGATCTGTGCAGGTGAATCAGGCCTGGGAAGGGGCTTTAACTACAGTGTGCATCAGCACCACTGATCCTGCCCTCTCCCAGGCCAAATCCACTCACCCCTGTCGTCACACTGTTCAACCTCCTCTCCACTCTCTCCCTGCCCCTGCACTGGACTTACCTACTCCGGCGGGCCTCCCAACAACCAGCGGGAAGGCTCCAGCCTTCCTGCCAATGTGCCTGGGCCTTGTGCTTTTGCAAAGCGCTTTATAGCACTTTATGATAGTGCAC
The DNA here is from genome assembly GCF_035046505.1 of Tiliqua scincoides. Lineage (NCBI taxonomy): Eukaryota > Metazoa > Chordata > Lepidosauria > Squamata > Scincidae > Tiliqua > Tiliqua scincoides. The sequence continues at coordinate 52,468,320 of NC_089825.1, read as the reverse complement.
ACAGGCAGAATATGCATTCTGCTAACGAAGGCACTCAATAGGATTGGAACATAGTATATTTTTACATATACAGTCGTGCGTTGCTTAGCAACAGGAATGCACACTGGCACCCCTGTCGCCAAGTGAGGCTTGACATTATGTGAAGCCTCCAAAGGCGAGGGGAACCGCCCTCTCTTTGCCACTGAAGGCTTTTCTTCAGAGGCAGCACACATCTGTGCACTGTCTCTGCGAGGTTCAGAATGCCTGTTTCAGGTGAAAAGATGTGACTTCCGGTTTCCCGGGAAACCGGAAGTCACGTGTTTTTGGTCAAGACAGCCAGTCTGAACCTTGTAGAAGCAGTGTGCAGATGTGTGCTCACTCTGCAAAACTCAGGAATGCCTCCAGAGGCAAGGGGAGTGCGGCTCCCCTTGGCTTCAGAGGCTGGGGGGTGAACAAAGACCAGTGGCGGCCATCGCATATGTGGGCTGTCGCTGGTTGGAATGTTGCTAAGTGACGCTCAGCTGTATAAAATTTAGGCATGGTAATTTATTCTATCAAATTGAAAACTATTCCTAAAGTGGAGCACAGGCTACCACATAAGTGGTGTTCCAACCAGATCAGGCACTGGCTGAGCACCATCCATTAGAGGCTCATATGGCTGCATCAGCCCCTAAGTACCTGTGGCAGTGATAGTGCCCCATGCGTGCCCTAGAGAACCCAGTGAAGGGGTTTGCCCTATGACCCTGTGCAACCTGGTGCTGGCACTGCATGCTAGAAAGATGCTCCTTAGTGCCATATGATAAAGGAAAAAATAATCCTACTATTTGTACCAATCTGAAAGGTGGGTTGGCTAGACAAGTGACCAGAATGAAATGCCCAAACCCCCCTGCACTGGGGTGCCAGCAACATTTCCCTAACAGGGAATGGCAGCTTTGGGAGGATTCAGTTGTGATCCTGGCTCCTGTGCTGCCTGGGGCCAGGACCCCAAAACCCCCAGGCCTAATAATGTCCCTTCCAGTTTTCTCCTACAACTGGAAGTGACTTTTTAAGCCATCTGAAGCTTTTGGAAGACCTAAAAAGGTCACTAACGGTTTTTGGCAAAAAACAGAAGTGATGTTTTTAGGCCTTCCGGTGGCCTAAGAAATAATGCCTCTAAGGAAGCCTTAAAGGGGGGATGTAGGTGGTGGGGGAGTGATTGTGGTGGCACCCCTCTGACAGGTGGTGCCCCAGAGCCTTTGCCCCCTGACCGCTCCCAGTACATCAGTGGAAGGATTCCAATAAGCGAATTGGCATTGAGGCAAAACCCTCATCTTACACCACCATCCAATTCAGATTGGTTCAATTCTGCAACTACTTTGTGAAGGACTAAAACCTTGCTGACTGAGGCACAGAAATATGTGGAGCAGGACCAGACCAGACATGAAGTAGGCTGATGTGACTTGCATCAGTAGTGGATGACGGGGGACAATGGGATGGCAGATTCATGATGCCCTTCACTCTGGGTCTACTGCTATCTCCTTTTAGCAGTACACACATGAGAATCACATTGATCTGTCGCTCGATTTTCGTAAACCAGGAAGTGCAGAATTTCTGATTTTAAGGAGTACTTCACAGCCAAGATGCGCCTTCATGCTTGCAGTCTTTTTAAATACAGCTGGAAGTCCCACACTTCTTGGCTTGTGGCAAGTGTGCAATGGAGCATGTTAAGGGTCTTTTTAAAGCATGGGCAGCATCCCTATCACATGGTACATGTTGTGGAATGTGTAGTTCAAATCCTTATGCTGTCTCCCACTTCCAGAGCTGCCTTCCTCAAACTCAATTTTTTGAGGGCCGTGAGGCCAGTGCTACCTGGAAGCCATAAGGCATTCTGGGCCATGTTGCACCCTAGAATGCCTTGTGGCTTCCAGGTAGTGCTGGCACATGACCCAGTTTATTGGCCCTGCCTAAGGCCACCAAATGAATTCATGGCAGAGGTGATATTTGAACCAGGATCCTAATCTTCTGGTCTTAGAACCCTACAGGAAGAACAGCTGAGACAAGGCCATAAAGCCACTTGTGCTGTCAGACCAAATGTTTAATGAAGCAAATGTTATGCCATGCTATGAGTGTTAATAAGCCATTATGTTTAGTAATGTTTGAAACAAAGAAAACATTTTTGGTCTCTGAGGTTGCAGCCAGTAGACAGGTTGTAAATTAAGGAATGTTTCTTAAGAACTGTCAAGAACAAGACAAGGTACAAGCTTCAAAGCACTAAGAAGCTGGAATTTCCAGCTGTCAAATTTAATTGGTAAAATGATAAATGAAGCTAGGCTGAACAGATTAGTTTCATTTAGAAATATACTTCCAAGCTTGAATGTCAGACCAACTGAACAGAGAATCAAAAAGGGATTTTTGAATTCAGGCTTCATTAAACCAGAAAAGAAAAATAACATTTTGGATTCTAAGACATGTCAGACAGACTTTCCTGTTATTCTATTAGTTCCTTTTTTAACCAAAATACAGTCATGAATGCATATATTAAAGACTGGGAAGGGCTGTTGAGACCAGAGGTTCATGATAAAGGGATTACAATACTTGTTTACTTAAAGTTATTGCTTAGAAGTGTAAATTAATGTTAGTAGCATCAGAAGTGAATTTTAGCTGTTAAAAATAGTTTGATTAAAGCACAGAATAAGTGGAAGCCAGTCCACAAAAGTGATTCAGAATGCAACCTTGAAAAGGCAAATGCCTGGCTAAAGTTAATTAGGAGTCTGACAAGGAGACTCTAGAGAAGTTACAGTTTACAGATAAGACCCTTATCTAGGCAAGGGCATTCCTAACTCTGTATGTCCCGCCTGTTACTTTTAATTGGAACTCAGAGAGATTTACAACATACAGGAAAGACAGATAAGAAGTAGTCAGGAAGGAAGATTTCTCTTGGCAACATAAATCAGGGTATGAGACTAAGAAAATACCCAGTTAGGAACATTTTAATGAAAAAGTCTTAGTAATGCAACTTCTTATCTTGTTTGACAAATGGAGGCAGCTGGACAGGAACAAAATAATATGAAAAAGCCCCTAATTGGCAAAACATTCCAGAGAATCTCTGTCAGAGCCTCTAAGCTGACAGAGAAAGCTGGATTTAATTGAAATAAAGAGAAATGTTTCTTAAAATCCTTTTGTACAATAAGAGTTAGTTTGTTTTAAATATACCACTATGCATCACAATAACAAAGTCATATAAAGGGAATTAATAAAGGAAAAACCAAAAGGCTAGTTTAAGTCTGTTAAGGTCAGAAATAAGCACAGGACAAACCAAAGCCAATAAATGAGTAAACAGTGCCACCTAGTTGTTTTTGAAATATGTATGTATTTGCTTTTTTGGAACTTGTAACTTAAAACTGACCAATCCTGAGAAAGCCTCCATCTCTGATGTCATAACCCCAGCCAATGATAGTGTGAGATTCTCAGACAAAAGAGCCAGAATTGAATATAAGCAAGTGGCACACACTGGGACACTGCTTTTCTCTGGAGGCACTGAGAGTTCCCACATAGCTCTCATTGCTCTCTCCTTTTGGACAGGAGTCCCTGAGAAGCCTTTTGCTGGCAACAAATAAAGCTTGCAAATGATCTCCACTCTTGCCTACTGAGTTTGCTTTTGAACTTTGCTGCTGACCTTGCAACACAGCAGCTTAAGAAAAGCAGTTTTTTGTGGGAGAAAGTATAGGCAAGAAAATATTTCAGTACTCCCTCCTGCTCACACATGCCACACTTTAAATACCTCGCCCTCTTTGTAGTAAATCAGCATGACCTATATTCTCACATAGGTCATGCTGCTGTACCATCTAGTTTGCCCCACATTTTCAAGAACAAAGGCAAAGGCTGCATTCCAAATTACTGCTGTGACAGATACTTCATAATTACAAGGATCTGTTAGTCTTACAAGGTGGTCCATAGAACCAAGGAATTGAAATGCAAGTGGCAAACAGAAAAGGGGGATTTGTTTTCCCCATCTTTCAATTATTCACATAACTTCATATGAGCGTCCAAGATCTATCTGTATGTTTGCCTAGACTTCTAACCTCTCCTTGACTAGGCAAATTGGGATTAAAAACTTCACCTGTATAATTTATTAAGAATAATTCGTTTTCTCCAGCTTTTCAGCTCTAAACTGGCCTCTACCTTTTGTTAAGCTGCTGGGCAGTTTACAAACATTAAAATTTCTACCATCTGATCCTTGGTTGAATCTGCCTTGCTCACACAGCACTACTGGAGAAAGATGTGCGTTTAAATGCAGCACTTTTCCAATTAGTGGCTCATGGGGGAGAAATAAATAAATAAGCAAAAATAACAGTTCCCAGGTGGTTTTGCAGCCTTTCAAATCATATTTTGCTTGCAAATTGCATAAAACATTGAAGGCATTAGCTGTACTTCCTGGGAGGAGAAATAAATTTACAGCATGGTTTAGATTCACATTTACATATAAAATGCATACTCTAAAATTATTTCACAATATATGGACTACATACAGTGGGCTCCTTTTTTACTTTAGATGCTTGGGCAGATATGGTAAGGAGAACTGCTTGCTGCTTTGGGCTACCAAGCAAGAACAGCAAAGGCTTCTGATGATAATACAGAACAATTCTGAGCTATAGCCTGCTCAGCTGAGCCTCAATAACACTCTTGTCACTCAGGGTTTGCTGGAGGTTAAATGCATCTTCTCATAGTGCTTGCTACCATGGGAATCGTGCCCTAGCACTGAAGGTATATTAAGAGGTTGCTCAATTCTCTTATCAGTAGGAGATCGCTCAGGGTCAGGGCTCAGGCTTGCATTGGTTGAGCTGGTCGTTTATTAGATGCATCCATCCCCACCCTTTATGCAGTATTCTGCCTTGAACAGTTTGCACATCTCCAAACACCCATAGCCTCTCCGAGTGGGAGGATGGAATATGACGTACATGTTTTCTATAAGCAGACTTCGCATCTCTATTTTTTGCAAAATCTAGACTTTCCAGGGTGAAGGATTAATCATTAAGAGAGAAAAGTTGCATCTGAGCAGATACAGCATAAAAAATTTAAAAAGGGGAAAACAGTTTTGCTCTGTTCAAAGGAATTTTAATTGCTCTTTGTTATTAATAGTGGCGAGAGCCTTCTTTCTCTCTGTAGCAGGGATTTTCCAGCTGTTTGTTGGCAACGTGGTCCTGAAGTAAGGAGCAGACCTTCAATCAGTTTGTCATTTTTTTGCTGTTCTTAGCCAATTTTTCTCATCAGGATTACGACGTTATTTTTGTGTCATTTATCCTCTGTTATTATTTTTTTCAAATGGAGATGACCTTGTATCAGCTTTGCAAACATTTTGTTTACTTCAGCAACTGCACATTCTAACATTGCTATTTTTTTTTTGAGAATTCCTGGACAGAACTGAAGCTTGCAGAAAAGAAAACCTTCTCTTAGGTAATTTTAGGTAACTAATCCAAAGTGGTTGTATGCTTCTTCTGTTGCTTTATTCCGTGCCTACCATGTGTCATAGAAAAAAAGCATTTCTAGCCATTTGGGTTCATTTACATGCAGACTGGGTTTATTTTCATGTTTTCAAGATTAACGTAAAACTTCTGTAACAATTCCCTGGATGACTGTATCAGCATCAGAAATCTGAAGCCAGAACACAAAAGTGTGATTGCTTAACTGTAGTTGCTTTTGAATGGATCTGTTTCCAGAGACATTTGAAATGACAGAATTAAAAAAACAAAATCCAATAGAAACATCACATACAGTGTCACATGAATTGTGTTATATGTATTAAATATTGTATTAAATATTCCACTGTATATTGTTGCATTTCAGAAGTCCCACACATACTGTATAATGTTGATAATATTGCTAAGCTTAATTCACCTTACCAGGAGAATTAACAGTATGCAATGTTGTTAGCATGTATTTTTTGTGTGCTTTACCAAATCCATACTGTTTTTCAGTGTCGTTCATTAGACACTAGTGTAACAAAGAACTCCCTTAGATACCCCAGCTTCCTATAACTTGGAAACTGGCCCCATCATTGCCTTGAGAACAAGCTGGATTAGTCACATTTCAAGGAACAGCAAATGTGTGTCCCCAGGCAGCTGTCTCACACCCATTGTTTCCTCCATCATGATACACATCTTGCCTGTGGAACATTTGTGACCTGATAGTTACTCCTTTCCTGACCCATTTGACTTTTATAAATTACCTAGAAGAGTCCTTTACAAAAGCAATTTCCTAATTGGTCCCAAATGGAAGTCTGAACCCCTACTGAACCATTAAGAAAAAGCTGCTTTTCCTATGGATATGCACTTGGGGGAAAACATTGGATTAGTATGGACAAAAATGTTTGAGCTGCCCCTCCCATGTGATTAGGAACACAAACAAGTGGTATGTCCTGGTCACTGTCATGTTCTGTAGTACATAGATGATTACATTCTTAATGCTAACCCTCATTTTTAGAAGAAGGGGAAAGGCATACTGAGGGGGAGTATGCATCACCCTACCCCTGTGCATCACCCTACCCCTAATCACATGTGGTGGAAGGAACCAACTCAGAGAGCAGTCACGAACCTACCATAAGATCTGATGGGACAAAAGCCTCAGGCGCAAGGCACTAGGACCCCGTGGGAGCCTCTCTGAGGCTCCCGACGGGGGCAGAAACTGTGCTTCCGGTTTTCTGGAAGCACAGTTTAAAGTGTCGGGGAACCTCACAGAGGTTTCTCCAACGCAGTTGGAGGTTGCACGAGGCTCCATGAGCCTCAGGTGAGGGGGGGCAGATTTCTGTGCAGGAGGGGGGCGGCAGTAGCCTTGGGGGGGGCGCCATTGCGGACCTTTGCCCCGGGCACAGGGCTGGGAGGTCTGCTGCTGTCAGAGATTATTGTCCAAACTGGCCCTGTACACTTATTTCAATGTGTAAGTGTGCCTAATCTTAGTGAAGTAACTTTACAGCTGCCTTATCAAACTCAAACACTGCAGAACCAGATTAGAGAGAGAATTACTTTTAGCTTTGGGGTTTTTTTCGATATTACCTGTATTCATTGGCCTCATTTATTCCTCAGTATCCACCCAATAAACAACTTTTTAGTTTGTTCTATATGGGTGTAGTTGGCAACTCAGTAGCAACCCTACTTGTCAATGCTTAGACACTTGAGTAACATAATTGACCCGAAGAAGAGGTCAGGGGTGAGGTTGGGAAGACCCTTCACTAAGAAAGTGGTTTGCATAGACCTGTGTGTAGCATTTTATCTTCCTGTGTGATCCCTGCTTTGAAGGTGAAATAATCCATAGGGATCTGGTGTCAGTGGTAAATCCCAGAGGAACTGTTTTAGCCAGGACTTGCAGAGCTCTGTGTAAATGGTGGTAGTCAACAGATACCTGAATAAATATCTCACAGCTGGTTTTAGGAGTGTTAAAATGACCCCCCCCATCCCATTTGCAGGTGGTGAAACTGGAAGGCTTTTTGGTGCCTTTTGTGGAGTGACTTAAGAGTGGCAGCAACAGCACTCTTCCTAGAACCTAGTAAATTTTCTCAAATTAATTTTAACCCAGAAATTCTCCCTTCAGAATGATCCTGTGTGATTCAGCAAATGCATTCTGAGATAAAATAGCAGGCAATAGGAGGTATACTACTACTGTGAATCTGACAATATCAGTGAAAAAAGCAAGCCCTGGTTAAAAAAAGAAAGAGAGGCTGGTTTTGTCCACCCTTTCACTGCCTGACCTTACTGCTCTCCCCAAATTGATTTTTGCCTCAGCTCACATCTATATTTCATTTATGGTTCCCAAATTGCATCACTAATAATAGCATTTTGGGAAACTTCGTATTTTAATTTACAGCATGAATTCATTAAAATAATGTTTACTGTTTACTAATAGTTAGCTGTTACCTGTTCATAAGGTGAAAGCAATGTATTCTTTTTTTAACTATTTACTTATTCAGTGTTTCCTGATAACACCTTTTTCCTGTATTGGGACATGTGATGTGCTTGTACACACTTGTATGTGGCGCTGGGTGCCTGCAAGGAGAGCACAACCTAGGCCAGTGCCATAATTTTTGATTGATGGTAAGAGGACTTGGATCCCACAGACCTCAGGAAGGCTACATTTGGTTCATCAGAGCCATCTCCCCACCTCCCCACCCCACATCAGAGCAATCACCCCAGCCGGCTGGTTTGGGAGAAGCCTCATCTCATTTTCACTTATTGGAAAATTCCATGAATGGCTGCACCTTGCTTACTCATCACATTTGAAACTGTGCACAAAAGCCCATATCCTGGGAGCTTCTTGACTTGGAATAGACAGAGTTGTTAGCAACACACAAAATAAAGTCTCCAACCTATCCCTTGCCAACTCCAAGGCTAAATTCAATCAAAGAGTCTATGTTAATTGAAAAACCAGCCTCCTGAGCTAGCTAGAGTTCATTGCCACACCCTCAGTAGGGTACAAACCAATAGAAGCATCATTTAGGGCTGAAGATGCGCAATTAAGAGCCACCACATAACATAAGTAGGCTCCTTGATGAGCTCACCCCACAAAATATTCCATATCTCCCTATGGGAATTTAAGTACAAAGAGCTAGATCCCAAGATCCCATGTGTCTTCATTCTTCCTTCCACACTCTGCCTTACTGTTGGTCATTCATGGGCCTGCTACTACTATACTGCGTGAAGCATCTCCATTTGCTCCGCTACCTGAGAGCCACTGTGCCAAGCTGATATTCAGGACTGGTAATTGACCACTGTCTTTCCTTTCTAGCGTTTTCCTCACTTTCCTTTGGGCAACTAAAAAACTTGCTGCTCAATCACCTGCTAAGCAGGCACCCTTGAGCTCAAAGCCATTGCATCAGCTCGTCTTTGTGGACCTCCTCACAACATGCTCCCTTCTCCTGAGAAAGCATCTTCAGCTTATTTACTTTACTTCCCTCCTTGCTATTAGCTACAAGTACAGCCTAGACTTTGGGTTTGCTTTCAAACCCTTTTCATCTTTTCACCCTGCTTTCATCATCAGATTTCTTGGTCTTGGTGACTTACCACCATACCTCCAGCAATGTACCACATCTGAGTCAGCAGAAATGAAAGGTAACCTTGGTCCTTGACAAAGCCTAGCTGTTGACTCATAAAGCCCCTTTATTTTCCTGTTTTGTGTGCAATCAAACTGACAACCTATGTAGTGTTTCCTATCTTTTGCTAAATCTATTGCATTTTTTTTCTCTCATTTTGATTCGCCCCTTCTGGCTATTATTATTATCTCCACAATAAAAGTTTGTTGCTGCACTTTATTTTTCCTTATGCCTCCCTCTTTCTTGTATGCCAAGCCATTGAGCTGTGCCATTGACCTCTGCACATTGTCCCTGCACATTAAACCAATTTCCCCCATGTCACATGTTATTTGTGTTCAAATAACCTTGGAAAAATGAAATCGCCTTTAAAATGTTGACCTAAGCAATTGAAATCTCATGGTGTATTTTCCTAGTGCTACAACATGGTTTCTGATCTGGGAACATTTACAGCTAGCTGGCTGCATTTTCCAAAGTTCCTCTGCTGTTGTGACAGCTTGAAGGATTTAAAAATGAAACCTGAAATTCTCATGAATTTTAGAAGTGGAAATTTAAACAGCGTTACCCTGTGACTGATTGCTAGGATCTTTGCCAATTAAAGATATTTATACTTGGGTATATAATATCAAAATGTTGTGCTCACTAGGAAAAGCTGAATTCCACAGCCTGCAAGATATATTTGCACATATGTTTGCTTTGCGTAATTAATTTTATATATCAGGAAAAGGAAAAGAGCTTTGCAGAGCACTGCATGTGGGAAATCCTGTTCTGTCTTCTGTCTGTGACTATATACTGCCAACACATTTTTAAGCCTATCTTTTAGTTTTAAAGACTACAAAGAGGTTTTTTAAACAAAAGAAAATGATCTCTGACAGCAGGGTGCTAAATTCTGCAGCAATTTCTGTACTTTCACAGGACTGTTACTAGGTGTGGTCTAAGACATACATAACATGTGCCAAAAGGGAGAAATCTGCACGTTCAGGGACAAGATGCAGTGGCTCATGGCACAATGGAATAGCATGAGAGGAGTAAAGGGGGCAAGGTAAAGTGCGCAAAAATAGATAGCTTTTATTGTGGGGATAAGAACACGATAAATGGAAATGGGAATCGGAAATGAAATTAAATGCATCATACACAACTGTCACTCACAAAACTAGTCCTGAATGTCAGCAGTTTCTGAGTAGAAAGCGAGAGACTTTTCAAAGAGAAGACAGTATATAATGGGGCAAGTAGAGGAGAGAAGAAAGGAGAAGGGCACAACGTAAGGAGATCAGGAGGGGCATAGAAGCTAGAGAAACAGGGAATAAAAGATAAAATTCCTGGAGTCCCACACACGCAGCACATTCACACCAAAGGAGGAAATGACAGAAACACTGAGAGTGCAATCCTAACTTGTACTGGAAACAGGCAGGCCAGCCACTGCAGTCCCAGTAGGGCTACTCGGATCCACACCACCTCTGGAGGTGGCTCAAATCCAAGCAGCCTGGGACTGCCCTGGGCCGCCGAGGAACAGGGTCAGGATCTGGCATAAACGCCGGATCCTGGCCTGGCTTCTGCTCCCCCCCCCCCCGTCTGCCTGGGAATGCCTGCCACCCACCCCAAAATGCCTCCCTCCCACCGCATCCCCACCCTTCCCACACACACCCCCACACCCCTGCATTGGTCAAGCTTGGCCAACACAACTCACCCTCTCCCTGGGGCCTGCAGTGGTGCAGGGAGGTGGGTGCACAGACATGCACCGGCCTATCTCCCAGAAGAGTGGTGCAAAAGTGTTTCATAGCACTTTTGCTACACTCCTAGGCCAGTGCAAGGGACTTGCATCAGCTCAAGTTCATGGTAGGATTGTGCCATGAGTGTGTTATCAATTTGACTGCATGTAGGTCACAGAAAATGGAGCAAGTTTTGTGGACCAGAGCTGCCAAAGGCCAAGGTAACATGGCTATATCATGCAAAGCTTGTGGGACCAGGATGCCAAAACACAGAAATCACCTGGTTCAAAGGTGGGGAGTGTTATATTGTGGGTCCATGCAAATAAAGGAAGGCATAGAGATAACAGCTCAATGCATTTATTCCATCTTCAAAACAGAACCTGGCAATGAAACACAAGGCAAAGACCCCTGGCTTTTATACTCTTTTGTTCTACCCAGATTCCCCATGATTGGTGCTGTTGAAACACTAATTAGAGGGCCAATCGGATGGTAGGATTTCGATCCACCACCTGATTGGCCAGCCATAAGACTGGGCCAATTGGTTATGCAGGATTTCGATCCTGCATAACTTGCATACATAACAGGGAGAAAGGCAGAAAAGGGCTTGAAAAGCAAACCTAGGAGGGCTGAGTGTAGCCTTAGTTGGTTCCAGGGAGAAAAGGAAGGCAAGGAAGCAAAGACTGCTTTCCTGGAGAAAAACTGAGTTGGACCGTGCAGCACCCATGAACAGCAATGTAGAGGTGGAACCTTCAAATCCGTGGGGATCTGTTCCCAGACGCTCTGTGGATATCAAAAATTGCGGTCAATCAAATCAGCTATTTTCTTCCCACCTGGGCTCAGAATATGACTGGAACTTGAACACATATTGTGTTGTGTCTGAAGCCTTTCTGAACCTTGGAGAGGTTGCACACCACCATGTGCGGCTGCTCCCATGCTCAGAATGCCACCCGGAACCTTTAGAACGTGACTTCCAGTTTTCTGCTAAAAACGGAAGTCATGTTAAATGGCTTCAGGCAGCATTTTGAGCCTTGGAGAGGCTGCATGTGGTGGCGCACAGCCTCTACAAAAGCTCAGAAAATCTTCCAGACACAGCCAGAACAAGATTCTGGTCATGTCTGGGAGGTCTGCGGGAGGGGGAATCAGTGGGTCCACATCCGTAGTAAGGCAGTGGATGCTGGATCTGCAGATAAAGGGGCCCCACCGGTATGGTTGTCTCAAAGGAAAGGTACAGGAGAGAAGGAAGGAAAATGTGGGAAAGATGCTGCTTCTGGGTGCCAACTGGTGCAGTGGATCTTGGATAGCAGAAGGGATGGGGTACTTGATGTAGAACCAGTGGCTTATGGTAACTGAGGCTTCCTTGCCCTCATCCAAATGCCACAAGAGTGGTCTCGGTTATGCTTATCTGGCATGTTCACATGCAGACAAATGTGCTCAAAATTGGGTCAAGCAACACTGGAGTCACAGAATCTATACAACTCTCTAACTGTCTACAAAATCCTTTATCATATTATCTATTATACATTTTGTTGGGGGTGCTAAGAAGTTCTGAGATCCTGCTCTGCCCCTTTCTCCTTTTCCTCCCTCTGTGAATGGAAGGAACATATCACTCATGCAAAGGGCCTTTCTTTGTGTGAGCATATATACACAGGCAGCCCTCCTTACCTGCAGATTTGAGACCTGCAGATTTGACTTTCTGTGGGTTCTGAACCTGCAGGGTGGGTCCAACCTGTTTCCCCTGGAAGCAACAGGTGCACAGCTCCTGCTGCCTCCAGAGGGTGTTCTGAGGCCTGTGTGCTGCCTCCACAGTTGCCTCCAGAATGCCGAAAATAGCAACTTCCAGTTTTCAGCTGAAAACTGGAAGTCACAATTTTGGCTTTTTGAGGTTTTACAAGGCCTTCTGAGAGCCAGGGAGGCATCTCACTTCTGAGAAGGCATGTATAGAATTGGCTGTCAATCAAAACAACCTTTCTTGAGGGGTTTATAAACCTACCATGTGCATGTTATGCATCTGTAACTTTCAAAGTGGTATCTAAAAATACTTGAAAAACCAGATATAACTAGTTTGTTGCATCTTGTGCACAGATCCTTCTAAAAATAACACCTTATATTCTTACCCCATCATACACAGCTTGGCCGTGATAGTGTTGTGGAAATCAACAAGATAATTTAACACTTAATTTTAGTACACTCTTGCTAGAAAGTATACTGTGAAACTCTCTAAGGGAATTTCTAATTGCTTCTGTATTACACTTTATTCCAGTGGTTCTCAAACTTTTAGCAGCAGGACCCACCTTTTAGAATGAGAATCTGTCAGGATCCATCAGAAGTTATTCCCAGAAGTGACGTCATCAAGCAGGAAAATTTTTAACAATCCTAGGCTGCAATTCTACCCACACTTACCCTGGAATAAATCCCATTTAATCATTGTTAGAAGCATATACACAATAGCCTGTTAAAAGTATAGATCTGTAACTTTTTCCCAAATGCAGTCACATATCATGGTAGAATCAAGTCTACTATATTAAAAAATAAAATATTGAAACTGGAACCCACCTGAAATTGACTCGCGACCCACCTAGTGGGTCTTGACCCACAGCTTGAAAAACACTGCTCTACTCCATAATTCCAATAGCTAGAATATATAATAAGTTGCTCATTTTCTAAATAATTCAGGGTATTCAAAAATTGAATAACAGCAGAATCTATGCATGTCTACTCAGAAGTAAACTCCATTAGAGTCAATGGGGCTTACTCCCAGGAAAGTGTGGATAGGATTGGGCTGTCAGTCAATTACATGGATAGATTTGTTTCTGAATTCTACCAGATTTCTTCTTAATAATAGGTGGGGAATTTTTTCATATTGGGAAAGATGCAATTTACATAGATAAATGAACTTGGCACATAATTACCCTGGATGAAACTGTACCTGACTGGACAGCACCATGGTTTCACTACCATGAGCTAAGATCATTGTGTACATGATTTTAGGTAAGTTATTTTTGATGGCAGGACTTTACTACCTGGGGAAAGTGCAGGAAATTGTCAGGTGAAGGTGTTCCCTTTTAAATATATAAATGAAAATGAGATCAGGATTCAAACAAAATTTTTTTTAAAACTGCCTTGTTTAATGATCTTTAAATGGTATTACCAGAAGGGTTCTAGTTTAAAAAAAAAAAAAAAAAGCCCTCATGAAGAAAGTCCATGCAAGAATGGCCCACAGAAAACATGCCCTTACCCATACCCTATTCCTAACCCTTTGAATCCTCCCACCCTAAGCCATGTAGGCTTTTCCCAAGTGGACGTTTTTCTGGTTACCTAGAAGAACTTGACTCAACATATTTACCTTCATAACAAATTCATCTCTGTATTATGACTTACATGAAACTTGTGCTCCATGGTAGTATTTTACCTATGTGAGTAAAATAGCATATTGCGTATTGTAAGCTATAAAGTACTTTCTAAGTAGAGAAGTCACGGAGCAATCTACCAAGCGCTCAAAGTACTGGTTGAATATTTGCAAGCAGAATCAAAGCGACCATGAAAGTACCTGCAAAAGTGTGGATTTTGCAAACCCATCAGTTTGTCTAATGGGTGAACCACTGCCATATGTCCCTGTGCCACAGAACCCACTGCGGTACATTTCTGGGTTTGGATCTTGCAACCAATTTCAACCAACCAACACATTTCTTCCCTGAGTGCTGGGCCTTGCCAGTCAGATCCTCACATCTTCACAGTCATCTCACATAGCCTCTGTTTAATTGAACCTCATGATGAGAAGGAATTTCCTATTGCAGAATAATTTATTATACTAACATTCCACTTAGTTCCTAAGCAGAAACTGTCATGTAATCTGTGTACCAAAATATTAACTTGGAGAGATCAGCTCTGAGACAAAAAAGATGTGCTAGTGGTAGCCACTGTCTACGTATAAAGTCAGGTGTAGTGACTTTACAATCAAAAGGCAGGGAATTGCCTGATTGGATCAAGGGCCCACATTGCTCACAGGATTCACCTGGTCAGGCTGACCTGTAAACCTTCACTACCAGTGGCAGTAATAGGGCCCAGTGACATCATTAGGGTTTGCATCACCTGGTGCAGGAGACCAGCACATGCAGAGATTTAATTAACTGTGTCAAGTTGATATATACATTTTTTTTCCAGGAAGTCAATCCAGTGAGTGAGGTTTCTTCCATGCCCCATTCAGATTTACCTGCTACATTTTCAGTACTTCTTATGTGTGAAGGTGTGTGCAATGTATTCTGTTCCCTGTTGACAGATCCTTTAGACTGTGATGCATACAGACTAAGAAGCCTTAAATAGGTTAAGATTCACCATTTTCTGAGGTGTATTTGTCTGGGAATTGCTGGTGGACTCTTCCTTATGAGATTTGCAATGTGTAACATATGTAGAGGAATTACTGAGATATGATGGCTAATGGAACTTTTGTATAGTACAAACACTGTCAGTGTTTGTAACAGTGCTGTTTTGTTTTAAGATAACCACCAGGGATGTGGACAATTCAAGCAAAAGGGTGTTACCACTCCATCTGGGGCTCTGTCATCCTAAGTGGAAGTTAAAAAAAAAAAAAGAACCTGGCTCTTGAAAATTGAAATCAAGATTACAGGTTTGAAATTATTTTGAAACTCCATTGAAATAAATGTGGCTTTATTTATTTTAGACATTTAGTTTTATACATAAACATTACCTGGAATGCATAATGTGTCCTTCTGTTTTTGTTGTTAAATCACTGGGGGTGAGGGGAACTAAGGCAGTTGGACCATATGCCTTTTCTCCAGCTGCATGATTGCCTCTTAACCTTGTTCTATTTTAATTGGAAAAACTGCATCCATTGAAGCTAATGGAAGAATTTTTATCCCATTTAAAATTTCACCCAGGAGTGCAAAATGGATTGGAACCATGGAGGTGCAATGTCCTAAAGCCCTCTTATCCCCCCACTGTGACTTTGCTTCCTTGGTTTCATCCCCTGTTCTGCTACCCAGCTTGCTATTTCCAAAAGGTCACACAGGGTCACATCACATGTTCTGGGCAGTGTCTAAGCTTTGACCCTCTTACACCACCTTTTCATCATAAAATGATGTTCAAGGTGGCTTACATTAAAACAGAAATTAATACAGTAGAATCAAATTTTTTAAAAATGGAACAAACAATAAATGCAGCAGCAATAAAAAATATAATAAAAAACAGATCACATTATTAAAAACAGGTAAAAAAGTATACTATCTGCAAGTTAAAAGCTAGCCACAATAATAATAATAATAATAATAATAATAATAATAACTTATTCCCATTCAAGTGTGTTTAGGATTGCAATATAAACATAATGTGCGGATTATGATGCTATCACAATAACTTCTAACCAAGACTAAAATTTAAGCTAAAGGAGTGTGGTTTGTTTTTAGTACATTGCTGACAAAGGTTCAAGACCTGGCAGATGCCTACTTGTACATGGAATCCCCAGGCATACAGTATGGTAGAAGTAGGGGTAGTGTGCTAGAGCATCGGAAGCAAAGGTGATAGGATGCAATGGCCTGCCTCATCTATCCTGAACATATTTTGCGGTGCTTTGACCTCAGAGAATAAAGGCAAGCAGAACAGATGTGAGAGACTGCTCTTTCCTGGCATGCACAGACAGCCAGATGTCTTTCCACTCTCCTTCCTAAACTCCTGTGGTATGTGCCAGGAGCAAACACAAAGCAATTGGTAGAATATGCCCAAATTAATGTGCTTGAATTGCATAATCAGTAAGCTATTAACATACTATGCAAATGAAGTTGCCCAGATTTACGGAACTGGGACATAGCAACCTTACATTTGTATAAGTTCTTTTAAATGTGGGAGCTGGTGGAGTGCAGTGGACTGAGTTGCGAATCAGAACTTTCCCCGATTCAAATATCACCTTCACATGAGCTCACTGAGCGCACCCTTATGAAAGCCACTCCCTCCAGACCTCAGTTCCTCAGCTGCAGTATGGAGTAATAATATTGTAGTCTTACAATAAGGTAATACTTGTGAAGCACTTTGCACACCCAAAAAAAACAAAAAAACACCCCTATATGCAAATGCTAAGTGTTATTATTAAATTTGATTAAATATAGGTCAGAGAACTGATAGAGGAATTAGAAACTGGAGATGAGGGGACACAAAATGGAATCAATTAATTAATTGCTCAGTTTTCTGACCATCTGTTTCAGAGAGGTAACGGACTTGTTGATTAGCTTTGATTATAAGTTATAAGCAAACTTTTATGGAAAGGAATCTATTAGTTGAGTTTCCGCTGAGTTTTGTTTTATTCAGGCACAAGACCGCTCAACTCTCATTACTTGTTTTGCCTTCATTAAGTACAAAATATTTTTCCCCAAACCTCATCTTTTCATCTACCTCCTTCCCCTTGCTTCTATATTTGATTTGTATATTTGACTGGTCTCTCAGTCAGCCTTGTCCTCCAACTCTCTTCTTCAGCCTCACCAGTTTTGATTGATATCCATTCTATTCTTTGTATAATCTCTTTCATCAGAATTGGTTTAGTCAAGGTGCCTCTTCTTAATCCTCATTCTTCCAGCTCTGTGTACTACTGTCGATTCTACAATCTTCACAATCATTTTCTTGGGCTCCTAAGAAATTGTTGTCTCCTAATTCTCCTATTTCCCCCTTCTGTCTTCTTCCAAACCATGTGTTCCTTGTCCATCCACTCTAAGACTGGGTCCTTATTCTATTTTTTTTACCTTTGCCCTCTCCCTTTGTGTATTAATCCTGTGTTCTCATAGTTTCTGCTACCACGTTTCTCTTGGCTTCACTCATTAAGCATTTATATTCCCAGTCAGTTTCAAGTCATATCTGAATACTTGACTGGCTCATCACATGACACATACTCCTGTGACACTCAAATACACTATATTATTTGCATGGGGGTTTTTTTAAACCCCTTAGCAATAGGATTTGACGTCATAATTTCTTTACATAACACAAGCTATGGCCTTGGGATTTAGGGCTATGAACAATTAACATGGTTGTCTTTATAGCACAGAAATATATATTTTTTAAATGTTATAACCTTTTCTTTCTTCTTACAATGAGCGTGACTAATGTTCTTTAAATGGGAATTTGTACTTTGTGAAGAGCGTTAGCATACGCTGCAGTGTAGGTAAGTGAAGGAAAATGTGTCTTTGTTAGGGACCTAGAGATGGAGGTTCTCCATTTTCTGCATTTGCAAAATGCAGGTCAACATAAAAGGATTCTGAAATAAGTAGATAGTGTCCTTATTTCACTTCTGAATAGGCCCATTATTGCAATATCTTTGACAGGGATAGCTGCTCTCCCCTTCCAAATCCTTTCTACACAGCAGGAATCAAGAGGGACATTGTGACTTATCTGAATGTTAAGAGGCTGAAAAGCTTTACAAGATTCATTGTAATCTGTTAGGGGATGCATGCAGAAAAGAGACACAGATTTAGAGTTTGCTGTAAAAATGAACACATAGAGAGAGGAACTGCCAGCTTGTTAGGTTTCGGATAAATTTTCAAGCAAAATTAATTTAAAAATAATATTTGATCCCAGTTCCAAAACCAAAAGCCTTTCTCATAAGCAAAGAAGCATGAAAATATGTATCTTCAGTGCATTTGGCCTGCGGTATTGTACTTTAATAAATAGCACTGCTCCTCTTCAGATTATCTCTGATGTTACAAATAAACAAGCTGACATCAAAAGAACCCAAAATACCATGTTGTCTTAGAGAGTAAAGGCCCTTCTCTGTTACATAGGAAAAGACATGGTTGCCACTTTATTTCAAGTTGGCTTGTTAGTGGTTAGATCTTATAGGCTACTAGACCCTGACCCTATTGCTGGTTAGCCCTGCTTTGGGTGTCAGAAAAATGCTATAAAGCACTTTTCAATACCCAGAGAGTAAGTGGCGCCAGCAGGCAGTCCTGAGCCGTTCTGTGGCTGAGCCGCAGTGGCCACTAGGGCAGGTAAGTGTTGCTCTGAGCGGCGGGGAGGTGGGAGGACAGTGTTCCAGAAGCAGGGAGGGAATGCTTTGGGACAGGGGAGTATGGGGAAGGGCTGGTTCAGGCCTGGAAGGAGAGCAGGGATGGCAGAACAGACCTCAGCTGTATCCTAAATCCCTTCCCAAGTCTGAAAGCCCTACATGAGGCTGCTCGGTTCTGCACCAGCTAAATAGCTTCCCATTGGGATGCTACACAGGGTAAGGGAACAAATATTCCCTTGCCCCTAGGTGACTTCCAACCTGCTCAAATAAAATGCTGGGTACATCGTGGGCCCGGTGGCCCTGCTATGCCAGCATTGGATAGGATTGGGCTGTCCATCTCCTACAATTAGATTTCATACTGTAAGATTTTAGAAGTAGGCAACTTCAGAATGCCAGATGCAGGGGAGGGCATTAGGATGCAGGTTGTGTCTTGTTTTGTGTGCTCCCTGAAGCATTTGGTGGGCCACTGTGAGATACAGGAAGCTGGACTAGATGGGCCTTTGGCCTGATCCAGCAGGGCTCTTCTCATGTTCTTATCTTCTCATAGGGGATGCTGATGGATTAATAGGGGAGTGGTATGGTAAGATGGGCAGTGATGATAAGAGCTATGGCCACATCAACCTTTTCCACATGACTTGCTGCTGTGTTTTTTTAATTAATAAGTAAACATACATGAACATATATAATATTAGGGGTCAGTTCCACAAACATTACGCAGATATATTCAGAAATGGTTTCCAAATCTCATCAAATCTATCAAGAGATAAATGATTTCTGAAAGAAATAAGTTCAAATATAGAAAGAGTCCTTAAATCTTCAATCCAGTATAAATACGCGGGTGGGGATTTGTCTTTCCAAGCTTTGAGAATATGATGTTTTGCAACCATTAACGCACAAAGGTTCCACCTATGTTGACCTTCTGACAGCCTCCAAACAGATGGCAAGTAATTCAATAATATATTTATATCAATGAATTCTAATGTTTGGTCTGTTACCCTCTTAATACTGCTTGCAACCTGTAGCCAAAAGGGTTGGATCACACAGTACACAATCAGAACATGTGAGTAAATGTAACTTCATTCCCACCGCACCAACTTGCTGCTGTGTTTAAACTTTACCAAAGTGGGAATGGAACTGTTTGGTACCCTGCCTTTCTGGAATACAGTGATGCCTCGCAAGACAAATGCCTCGCGTAATGAAAAACTTGCAAGATGAAAGCGTTTTGTGATTTTTTTGGTGACTCACAAGACAAATTTTTCTATGGCCGTGCTTCACAAGACAAATTTTTTTGCTTTTTTTTTGTTTGTTTTAAATTGCGCTTTGCAAGACTAAAATTTCGCAATACGAAACGACTCGTGGAACGAATTAATTTCGTCTTGCGAGGCACCACTGTATATCCAAAGTAGCTCACCATCAGTTAAGAAAATACTATCATCTTGTGATACAAATGCTTAAAAATATCATGCTACCCCAATAATACTAAGGGAGCAGTATCAAAACAGATGGAGTAAAAAAAACAACAATCTAAAAATGCCCCTCTAAAAGCAGACAAGGAAGACACACACCTGCTCCCTTGTCAGACTATTCTAGTTCTTGGGTGGCACAGCTGAGACTCTCGCTCCCCCCCTTGCTGCATCTTCAGGGGGTGTGTGCATGCATGCCTACATACCCTAGCAGGGAGGTGGATAGTGGAATTTGGAGGAGAGCAACAGATTAGCTTGTGTTGCCTTTGTTGATTGTATACAGGTCCAAACATTTTATACACTGATTTTTTTAAATCCACGGATTAGACTCAACACTGATGGCCACTGCAGATAAGGACCCTGCCGATCCCTGGGGAAGAGGAAAATACCTATCTCCCTTCTAAAAACCACTTTCTAGGGAATCAGGGCCCACTCCTAAAGTCGCTCAGCGCCTGCACTGAGGCCTAGCACTGGTGCTGGCTGCCGTAAACATGCCATAAAGCAGGTTTATGGCACCCGGTTAAGGAGTGCTGGTGCTGAGCCAGTCGGGCTCTGGGCCCAGCACCAGCAAGAAGAGAACATGCCCGCTACTGGGGGTAAGTGCAACTGCCGAGTGGCCTGTGGTGGGTAGGGAGAGAGTGGGGTGGGGAAGGAACTGGGGCAGAAGGGAGGAATTGGTGGAGCTGTACTCCTCCGTATCCTGAACTCTATGTCGGGCCTTCTGGCCTGACATGGAGTCTCTCAAGTCTGCACTGGAAAAATAGCTAGTGAAAACTTGAGAAGTCCCATTGTGGGGCTTGGAGCTTTCCCCAAGTCCCCTTCCCCCAAGGAGACCTCTGGCTGCTTCCCGGCACCCGCTGGATACAGCAGTAACTGCTTTGGTACTGCTGCACCAGTGGGTGACAGGAAGCTCAGGACTGGGCTGTCAGTCAGGGAGTCAGACTATTAGAACTGCTACTTTCAGCTCACTCAGAGGCAAAATGCCATGTGCCCCTTGACCACAGCCCACTGAAGAATAGAAGGCGGGAGTGATGAATCACTTCCGCATTCCACTCTCCAGTGAGCCAAGGCGAAGGGAGGGGCCACTCCTCCTAGAGCGAGCTGAAAACAGCAGCCCCAATTGACTGCCTCACTGACTTGCATTTTGTTTTAACTGCTTTTTTTAAAAACAGTTTTTGTTATCTGTGGGGAGTCCCAGAAGCAAACCCCAGCAGATACTGAGACACAACTGTTTGCTCATTTCTTCAAATCATATGTCTGAGTTGCACTGTTATGGAAAGGTTTGTTTGCTTCATTTGTTTTCCACAGACCTTTGAAAAACAGGGTAAAGAAGCAGTATCTATTCTAAACAATTGTACGGTAACCATAAATGAATGTTTGTACATTCTTAAAACTTGTATAATGCTTTCTATAATAGCTTCTCAAAACATGTTCAGTTTGTAATTTATGTGAATGATAGGAAAACAAACAGCATAGAAATACTGCTTGACCAAAACAGTTGATATCACTTACAGCAGCATTTCTCAACGTTTGTCTCCCACTGTACTACTTTGCATGGTCCACGTATTGGAAGTACCACTGTAAGTAACTGGCGATGATGTCATTACCAGTTACTTCCAGATTGGAAAGCCAGAAGCAACGCGACAAACATAGAAAGAAGCTCAGGAGGATTTTTCTGAGCATATAGAAAGTGCACGCTGGAGATTTGCCTGTCAAGCCAAGCATACTACTGCTGCTTGTTGCGTTGCATTGCTGGTCTCGCTAGGGGGCATTAGGGATCCTGTGAGTACTACCAGAGACCACCTGAAGTACCACTGATGGTACAAGTACCACTGGTTGAGAAACACTGACTTAGGGCCCAATCCTATCCAACGTTGCAGCATTGATGCAGTCATGCCAACAGGGGGTGTACCACATCCTGCTGTGGGATGGCAGTCATGGAGGCCTCCTCAATGTAAGGGAACATTTGTTCCAGCCTTGGGGTTGCATTGCGGCTGCATCGGTGCGGGAAAGTTGGATAGGATTAGGTTCTTAGAGCTCCCCAGGTTTCCTAAAGATATTTTGAAATATTAATGGTTTTGAAAGAAATTCCAGCTACGCTAATATACTTCAATTATTCTAAACTTTCTGAACACTTTTCCCCCTTTTTTCAGACTATTAAGAGCCCAGTCCCTGGAATGGTATTACAATAATGTGAAAAGTCGCTTCAAGCGTTTTGGAAGTGCTAAAGTCCTGAAGAATTTGTACAGGAAACATCAACTGGAGACTGGAGCTTGTTCTGACATACTAGGTATAGTTGACATTCTTATCTGTCTTTAGATATGCCATCATTTCATAGCAAAACTATATGTTATGAAAAGTTTGCTGTTTGTGTTTCTGTGTTTTATTTATTGTACATAGTGGTTGTTTTGTGTGTGTGTGTGTGTGTGTGTGTGTGAGAGAGAGAGAGAGAGAGAGAGATGGTTTGGGATCATGGAATGGGAGATCTCATTATGATCTCAATCTAGATCTTCCTCACATTGTATCTTTTACCCCCTCCCCCCCCCGGAATGATCCCATACACACCAATGGGATTATCCTTCCTGGGGGGAAATATCAACCTATTGTGGGGAGTCTAAGCTGAACTGAAAGACTGAAGTTCCCCTTTACCCTTGCTGAAATCCTGATCTGAATTGGGGCAATGGGAATGGGTGTGTGGTAGTTGATGTTTAGCCAAAAGAAACCAAACACAGAGGCCAAACGATATGTTTAATGTAACATGTAGCTTTAAACCTTAGAGAGTGACAGTCAGTGAGGTCAATGAGTTAGATCAGGGGTCTCTAAATCCCGGCCCAGGGGCCATTTACGGCCCACGGAGAGCCTCTATCCAACCCACGACCAGCCTCTGATCCCTTGAGAGCCTCTGGCCCAGTTGACCAAACACAACCAGAGTTGTGCTTGTGGGGTGGGGGAATGGGGGTCCATTTAAGTGTATGCTGTATTTTTTGGGCTGTGTTGGCGCTTGGAGAAATCCAGAACATTTGAGCCCATTCATTCACTCATCTAAGTTCCAATGTATTTATTTAAATTTTATATTTAATTTTTTTCTGCCAGCCCGCAACACTGTGCCAGGTATTTGATGCGGCCCTTTGGCCAAAAAGGTTAGAGACCCTTGAGTTAGATGAACCAATGGTACTGACCAAGTCATATATTCACCTGTATTCTACCATGGAACCAGTTTTTCAAAAGATCCCCAGGCATTTGTTGTTTCTGTCCACTGTTTATTCTGGGTGGGATGGTGGAGGATGGACATGGCAGGAAGAAACATCTCTGACCTCTTGGCCCTCATATACTGCTGAAGGATAGGAAAGACAGAACTGTCTGGCAGCTATGAAGGACTGGATATTGGCTAATAAACAGAAGCTTAATCCAGGCAAGACGGCAATGCTGTTAGTTGGCAAGAGAGCTGATTTGGGAGTGGGTTTACAGTCTGTTCTGGTTGGGGGTGGACTCCACTGGAAGCTTCATAGGCTATGTGGTTATTGAACCCACCCTTGAACCTGGAGATGAAGGCAGTGGCTGCAGCCCAAAGTGTTATTGTCCAGTTTCAATTGGTGCACCAGCTATGACCCTGCCTGAAGAAAGTCAATCTGGCTACAGAGATCCATGCCTTTGTCACACCTCATCTGAACTATTATAGTGCACTCTACTTGGGGTGGCCTTAGAAGACTGTATGGAAACTTCAACAGCTATAGAATGTAGCAGCCAGGGTACTTTTTGGTGCATATTGCAGTTTTCAACCTTTTTCATCTTGTGACTCACTGATAAGGCACTAAAATTGTCAAGGCGCACCATCTGTTTTCTGACAATTGACAAGGCACACCATGTTGCTGGGGAGGGGGGCTCACATCTCCCAATGGCCCTACTGATAAATAACACTTTCCCCCAAGCTCTCATGGCACACCTGTGGACCATTCGCAGCACACTAGTTGATAATTGCTGGCTGAAAATGACACCTGCACTCTGTGATTTGCCCTGGCTTCTTCAGGGTGCTGGTTATGATCCATACAGTCTTATATGCCTTCGGATCTGGATACCTGAAGGACCTTCTCCTTCTACATAAACCTGCCCACCATTGAATTTGTCATCTGGAACTCTGCTCTGCATCAGACTGCTTAGGGAGGCATGGTTGGTGAGAATATATAACAGGAGCTTTTCAGTAGCAGCTTCCCAGTTGTAGCTTCCCTTGCCCAAAGGGCACAGCTAAGCCCTACATTATCCACCTCTAACTGAGTGTTGAACACTCTTTTTGTTGTTTGGTCTTTTCTTCATTTGTTTTTGACTCGCTGTCTTCTGCATTTGTTTTAAGTTTAATTTAATTATGTTATGAAAGCAACTACCTTGATGACCCCTTAAATTGGGTGGAGCGGCAGGCTATAAATATTTTAAATAAATACAGCCAGAGACTGGAGGGGGCTGGGCACTTCACTTCCTGTCTGATTAGTGTACCCCCCTTTCCTTCTCCTTAGGTATGATGGAGAAATTGCTAGTAGTAGTAGTTCTGTAACTCTGTTTAGAAGTTTGGTCACTGTGGACAGTTGGGATAGTCGCCAAAATGACGGTGTAAGCGTAAGCATGCCAGCAAGCCAAAGATGGGCAAGTCCAGCCTGCCTTGATTTGAATCAAGTCACAAGTTTCCGCCCCTTTAACTCTACTTGAAAACCAGTCCTAATGGTTTTCTTAAACCAGACTTTCCAAGTTGCCCAGAGAGTTTTGGGAATTCTAAAAGACTCAAGTTCTGAGTCTGAAACAGTAAGCCAAGGCTCTGCAGGGGAAAAAATGGAGCTGTTGCCGGTGTGTGTGTGTGTGTGTGTCAGAGTTCTCTTTCTACACTGATGTCCCGTCCCATCCTATCAGTAAACAAAAGCCATGCTGTTCTCAAATGAAAGCAGCAGTGCAGAATGTGCTGATTGGTTCCTTCTGTACAATCCCCACCCACAATGAAACTCACCCTCCTTCACATCACAGTCATGGGTGGACCTACAGGGAGGGAGAGAGGATGCATCCCAGCTCAGCAAGGCAGGGAGAGGACAGGGGCAGCATGAGAGAGTGAGGGGACAGAAGCATCCATCTGTGAGGCTTGTTCTTTCCCCCTCCCTCCCCCAGAGACACAAAATCAGGACATTTCCTCTGTCCAACAAAGAGTCAGAGGGGCAAGAAGAAGCACCTCCCTCCCCCATGTACTGGACACATGTAGCACCCAGCTAGTTACTTCTGCAACCCGATACTCTTAAAACCAAACAAAAAAAATTAACCATTTCCCTCCACCCCCAGCCCCTGTCTCTGCCTCCTCGCGTACTGGTTGCTGCTGCTTGTGCAGATCTGAATACCTAGCTTCCGAATCACCGTACAAGGTCTTTTGGGTAACATGGAAGCGGCGCAACATCAGAGTACACAAGCAGCACCCCCAAGCTGTGTTTGGGCTACTCTAGTAGTCCAAATCCATTGCACTTTCTGATTCAGTCACCCCAGACTTGAGTGTGTGTCTGAGTCATTGACATATGTGACTCAAGTCTGCATGAGTCCGTGAAAAACACATTTTTGTGAATTTGACTCAAGTTCCCATCCCTGCAGCAAGCTATGCCCTCACACCAATGAGGGCCACACTCATTTCTAGCCTCACTCCTTGGATACATTTGTCTCTAGAAGCAAACACTGAGAGATCTTCCTCAGAATTCAGAACACTGTTCATCCTGCATTACAAATTATGGGGAGGATCTCTCCCCAGATATGGCTTTTTTCCTCAGCAGACAAGAGTGGAAGTCAGAGCTACTTCACACATCAGTACCAGGGGTAGGGCTTGGTGGAAAATTTCCATTTGCACGGTAACCTTTTACACAGAATTTCTGAATAAAGCTTAAGACTACATCCATGGAAGAAAACTGGCTTCTTCACCGTACAGATAAGGAACCACCTCAGATTTGTGAGAGCTAGTGTTGGTTTCAAATAAATAACTCCTCTCTTTATTGTTGCTATTAATCTTGCATTTTTCTTGTCTTGCTGTGCCTGAAAGATCGCCCCCTTGTTCCATTTGATACAGGAGCAGATTTAAATGTTGTTTTTACATAAAATGAGACCATTTAAAATTCCATGGTCTATTTCAAGTCCAAAATGTCACATTCAAAGTGAGCCCTCTATACTAGTATTCAGTCTGCAATCTCTGCTTATTGTTGACTTCATGCTTTCCCTCTTTTACTTCAGCAGGCATTATCTGAATCCAGGGATTATCCCAGCATGAGAAATGCCTCCTCTGAAATAAATATCTTAGATGAAAACTAGAGGTTCTAACAGTGAAATGTCTTCGTGGTAGGGATATTTCACTGCTGCCTCTTGCTCAAATTGCTGAGGACTTTGGAAGAATGGCCACATTTTAAGAGAACCTTTATCCTGATGTTACACAGGTATACATCACTTAACAATGGGGATACGTTCTCCAAAACCCGTCATTAAGTGCATTTGTCATTGTCCAAATGGCAGCCAGGTAGTGCTCCAGAATGCCTTGTGGCAGCCGGGTAACATCACAGAATGCCTCGCAACAGCCAGTACACAACAAGAAAGTCTGGTGGCGCCACAGGGCGCCTACCACAACCCTCCAAAAATTGGGCCGCAACTTACCAAAAATCAGGTCACAGCCCTCAGTTTGTGAACCACAACTCCACTGTCGTATACACGGTCAGTTGTTGACCAACACATTGTTCTGTGGCGCATACCAGTATATGACATTGGAAAGTGGTAATAACAATGATGTCCTTTTTGAACAGAAATTGGAAGCTTCTGTGAGGGAACCATAGAAAATGAAGGAAGCATTTGTGGTAGTGACTCTACATTTTACAGACAGACTGAAGGTAATTCTGTTCAAATTCTGTGTGTGTATGCATGTGTATGTATTTTACTATAATGTTGTTACAGATCAAATTGTTGGATGAAACAATTGAATGGTTGTGACTCTGGACGACTTGTGTGCCTAAAGGTTTCACAGCTCAGGCTTGTAAACAGCCAGTTTCTTACTCCTCTGTGACATATTGTTTCCAGATGAGCAGGTAGGAAAGTGCTAGTAAACTGTGTAAGAATGGGTTCTTTCATTCTCAGACAACTGACTTGGGTCCCAATCCTATCCAGGTCATGCCAACAGAGCATGTACTGCATTCTGCAGTTGGGGGGGGCAGTCAGGGAGGACTCATCAAGGTAAGAGAACATTTGTTCCTTTTCCTCAGGGCTGCATTGCAGCTGCATCAGAGCTGGAACATTGGATAGTATTAGGCCCTTACTCTGCAAGTGTAGGCAGCCTAGTGAACATTTTTGTGGGTTTGTACCTATTGTGGAATTTTGTTTGCAAACCTGCTATGGAATCTCAGTCACCTTTCAGGCAAATGCTTCAGGGAGCTACTGGAAGGCCTCAGAGGCTCATATGTCCCTGCAGCCTATTTTGCATCTCTTCGAATGTTTTTTCGCTCATGTATCACGTCAATTAACCGTATAAAAGTATCTAACCTGCTTGTGGCAAATGTTCCTTCTGAAATAGCCAGCTAATGTCTGAAAGGTTCTCTGTGTATACAGTACATATGTTTAGTATAGATGGTGCTTTTTGTCCAATATAAGCAATTTCCAATATGTTGAAAATAGGGGGTTGTAACTGGTGGCCCAATTCTCTAATTTCACAATCCATTTTTGGTGCTTCAAAGATCAGTCCTAATGCTTGCCACATGAGTATAACACCAGGGTATGGGCTTACATAGTGCCATATTGCACTGTTGTCTATGTGAAGAGGATGAGTTCTGGATTTTCCCAGATGAAGACTGAGGCTATTCTGTCCTGCTTGCCATAGCTAGAATGTCACAGTATGTATGACATCTCACATCATTGCAACAGTTGGTATCATTTCTGATTTAATACAACCAAATGAAATTTCATAAATTTTCAGTGTATTTATTTATTTATTTTTTAAAAAATTGTATCCTGCCTTTCCTATGCCAAAGCAAATACCCAAGGCAGCTTACAAAGCTCCATGATAAATGTACAATGTATCACAACAATAAGTAAAAAAAAAAAAATCAAAGCATTAAAACATTAATTTTAACATTGAACATAAGAGCATTAACAAAATAAAACAAAGCAAAACCAATACACAGTGTTGAGCCATGGGGGGAAACGATAGTGATATGCTGGTGCAGAATGGCCTTCAGTTGGAAGTCAGTGACAAATGACTGAAGGGCCGACCAAAGCAGCACTAGCTTGACATGCTACCCAGTGACATGAAAATCACCTAACTACACCCGAACCCAGCTCGCAACCAAGAGAAATGGCGACTCCAATCCAAAATAGCAGACCTCACTACCACACAGGACAAATGCTAAAGAAGAAGAAGAGCCATTGGGGGAAAACAAATTGTTCCAGGGTAGCAGTCAAGTCAGTCACCCATCAACCAAATGCCAGACGAAACACGTATGTTCTGAGACCTCACCGAAAAGCCATGAAAAGTACAATAATGAGCTCTCCAAACAGTTGAACCTGTATAGCAGTGGTTCTTATACATTTAGCACCGGGACCCACTTTTTAAAATGTGAATCTGTCAGGACCCACTGGAAATGATGTCATGATTGGAAGTGACATCATCAAGCAGGAAAACTTTTAACAATCCTGTGCTACAACTCTGCCCACGCTTACCCAGGAGTAAGCCCCATTTACTATCATTGTTAAAAGAACATACATTGTAGCTTGTTAAAAGTACAGGTCTGTAACATTTCCCCAAATGCAGTCACAAAACATGGTATGCATCGAGTCTAATATATTAAGAATAAAATATTGAAATGAATGGGGACCCACCTTAAATTGGTTCACGACCCACCTAGTGGGTCCCGACCCACAGTTTGAGAAACACTGCTATATAGTCTGATAAATATAAATATTTAAACATAAGAATTCTAATTTCAGTAGTATCCATTTAAATTATAAAAATATTGTTGCTGCTCTGCGTCAACAATCCAGAAATAGGTTTTGTACTGTGGCCTGGAACTTCAAGTTCAAACCCTTGAAGGAATGCAGTTGCCAAAGAGTAAGGCAAGTTTGTGTTACAGATTGATAGTTCAAAGGGGGTGATAGCAGGGGTCTGACTGAAGACCTCCAGTCATCATACAGCCCACCTGGCCAACTAGGGGAGTCCTAATAGCAGCAGCAGCTGCATCTATGAGAAGTGGGTGGGCCCTCATAAGATCCACCTCATAAGTGGGTGGATCAGGCCATAGGCCCATCTAGTCCAGCTTCCTGTATCTCACAGCGGCCCACCAAATGCCCCAGGGAGCACACCAGATAAAACCAGGTGGCTCAGCAAGCAGCCACCTGGCACTGTCCAAATCAACGAGTTGTTTCAACAAAAGTCAGAGGCCTTAAATACCTCCATTCCAGGAAGACTAACTTTCCAAGGTTCAGTCTCCCTGCCTGGAGAGTAGAGGCCTTAAAGGGGCATCCTTCTACCCTGGAGTCTTACACTTCTCCTATTTGGCCTGTCTCTGGCACGCAGGTACCAGAGAGTACAAAATTCCTGGCATGAGAAGGGCTTGTTCTTTAGGGGAAGGGGTTCAAGATTCTGTTTTTTGGAGAGAGTTCCTGTTTGAGGGTTTCTCTAGGCTCTGGCCTGTTGTTGGGGGCCTGAGTCTAGGGTTGGTCATACTTCCTATGGATCAAACTCAGTCACTATTCAGAGTGTGGTCAGTGCATTGTGCTTTGCAATGATAACACTGAAACAAGTGGGGAAAGTCCTTTAGGGTGCAATCCAAATGCGCCCTTGGGCCAACGCATGTCTGTTGTGCCAGCCCAAGATTGTTGCAAACATGCCATAAGTCACATTTGCACCAACTTGTGAGTCAGGGAAACCAGTGCAAGGTTGTGTACCAGCCTCCCTGCACTGATGCAGGCCCTGGGCCTGGTAAGTTCGTTCCAGCCTTTACAGGCTGGCACAAGAATCTGGGGGGCGGAGACATGGGGAAGGTGGGGAGGAGGCATTTTAGGGTGGGGGGGCAGGCAGCAGGCTGGAGGTGGGACCAGGATGCTGGATCCTAGTCCTGTTCCCAGGCAGTCCCGCGCAACTCTGGGCTACTCAGATTTGCACCATCTCTTCAGATGGCGCATATCTGAATAGACCCATTGGGTCCGCTGCGGCTCTACCCAGGGTAAGGGGAATTATTTCTCCTTGCCTCGGGCTGAGCCAGAGCCTGCCCAAAACTTGCAGTGGATACAGCGCAGGCCTACTGGCGTGCCTGTTCCAGCACAAGTTAGGATTGCTCTGCCTGTCAAATTGACTGTTGCCCTTGAGACGTCTTACAAATTGTGTGTAAAGTTTGTATTTGTTTTTCCATCCGGATCAATGACTTAGCATGCTTTAGGCATGTGGAACACTTCACCTACAAACAAATTCTACTATACTATATAACTGTCTGTGATACTATGGGGCCAATTATAGCAAAACTGAGATTTATTGGAAGGGCAATGGGGAATGGATGGATTATTTTTTTTCTAGAAAGGGTAGTTTGTTCCCTTCTGCCTCAGTGAACTGATTCCTCTCTTTGAGAAAGACTACCCGCGTTTTGTGACATTTTTTACCTAGGACACAGCATGATGGACACTCTTGCTGTAGCCTTACGTGTGGCAGAAGAAGCAGTAGAAGAAGCAATTTCTAAGGCAGAGATGTTCACTGACAACTTGGTAAAAACATTTTCATTAGATTTGTTACTTTGGTAAAAAGCCTTTTTAAGCTTAACTTTTCTTAATTAGCCCTGCTCAGATCTTCATTATCCTAGGTTATTTTGTTTGTTCTGCAATGCTGTGTATTTCCTTTGAGCTGTTACAGCCGTGTACCTATAGGAAACATGTGTGTCCAACTTTCCTCCAAACCATAGGCTTGCCTTTATCCAGGAGATGATGTGAACACTGCACACACACTGGTGCTTCCCCATTCCTTCATGATGGAACTGGTTGGACAAATCCAATCATCCTTTTGCCAGAACAGGCAGTTCGGGTCTGCAACTCCTTTCAGGGGCTATTGAAACTGCTTTTCTTAGCCTCACAGCGATTCATGGAAGGAACAAAGAAATGGGCCGCACTATTTATGGATTTCAGATATGACTAGGGCTAATTGGCCTGGGTTTCTTTACCTCTTTTACAGTGCACACTTTACCCTCTTTACAGTGTAGCACAGGTCTGAATTGGGCCAAAGTGTTCAGGTAAATTTAGAGCTATTTTATTCATTGTTTTTTCCTTCTAAGATTGACTATTGAGACATTCTGCGCATTCTGTTAACTAAAGAAAGTTAATCATGCCTAACTCATTGATTTTGGTTGTACTTAGGGTCAAATTAGATGTTACACTATGTGTGTAATGTGGCCTTGTGGGTTTTATTTTTTAAACAGTAACTGAGGAGTGCAAAATGGAGTAGAACTATGATAGGAGACTGGGGGGGCTTTAGGACTTTGGTCTAATTGTGGTTCTACTCCTAATTATGCTCCCTCACTAATTTAAATATAAAACATATTTTCATTGGCTTTCAGTGGAAGATATTTTTCTGTTTAAAAATTTAAAATAGTGCGAGGTGAAGGAGCACAGTGGAAATCACAACCACACATGGGCTAAGTTTTAACTCCCCAATACACAACACACATCCCCACTTTGGTTCCATTCCATTTAATTTCATCTCCTGGCTGCTATTTTAAACACACGCACACACACACACAGAGCCATGCTCCACATTTATGCCTGGGTTGGCCCTTAATCATAACAAACTTTATTTGGATACAGTATGTAAATTTCTATGTAAATTTGTGAATGCTCATCTGTGTGTGTCTTTGTTCAGGACAAACAGAATGAAGCTTGTTACCTACGAGATCATAAGGAGGAGCTAATAGAAGAGCTTGCTACCACCATCGTCCAGAAGGTAAGACTGAGGAGCTTCACTACCATTAGGTGAACTCTGATAGTAGCAACTCTTTTACTTTCTTCTTGCTTATACTGGAGACAACCAACTTCTTTAGAATTTGGGGGAGCACTCTGCTCTCCCAACAATGGTCTGGGATTCAGAACAGACATTTTGTCCTATGTCGTAACCTCTTCATGAGTCATTTGGTTCTACGTATGAAGTAATTGCTACATTGCAGGAAAGGTTTGCAGCTTTAGAATGTGATCAGCCTGGACAGGCTTTACATACAACCCACAAAGAGTTTTGTGCCCCCAGTTGCATCCAGAGGTGTTTTGAGATGCGGGGAGGTTGTGGGGAGCTGTGTTCAGTTTGTATCTCAGAAGACCTTTTGGAGGTCTCTGAAATGCACTTCCAATTTTTGGAAAAACCAGAATTGCATCTTAGAGGCCTTAGGCAGCCCCTCTGAGATGTGAAGATGCTTCGTTTTTTTCTGGAAAAAATGGAAGTGCATCTCAGAGGCCTCAGGCAGGCCTTCTGAGATGCAAGGAGCCTGCATCTTAGAAAGCCTCCCTGATGTGACAGGAATGTGTCTCCTCTCACACCTCGGAGGTCAGGGCTGTCCTACTTCGCAGATTTGGAACCCATGGTTAGTCAGATCTGCAGGTTCCAAATTTACAGATAAAGAGGACCAACCTGTATTATGTGTTTTCAGTGCAAACAAAAGTACTACTAATTATGGGTGGTTTTTTGGCATTTTTAGTCATAATTTACTCAGGCTTTACAGTGAATTTAAATCATAGTCAAAATGCACTATGCAGACTGTCAATATACAAGATGCAGCAGCTGGAACACAAACTACAGGTTATTTTAAAGGTTCTGTTTCACATTTTGTTGTCAATTGTAAATCAATTTGGTATGGCTGTAGTAATGCTTTATGGTGAACCTCCTTTTGTTTTTGTTTCAAATTGCTACAGATCATAAGAAAGCAGAAAAGCAAAACTGAGCAAGAAGAGATTGGTTTTGAATGGCCACAGTCCAGAAGCAGTGACCCAACATCTGTGGCTGCCTCAGATCAGAGCATGTTGACTTTCCCGGGGAGTCGCAGAGGTTCTTACACATTATGGGTGAGCTACCAGCTTTGGCCAATACAATGAATTCAGCTGCATTGACACTGATGTATAGAAACACAGAAGATGTGTGGCAGTGGGAATGTTAAATAATGTAAATGAAGGGAAGTGAGATGAAGCTCAGGAGTTATTTTGTCGGCAGGAGGTGAGTTGTGTCTTGATTTTGTACATAGACTGAGAATCAAACTGTTGGAAACAATAGAATTGGATAGGAGCACTTAGTGGAAAGGGAGAGCAAATGGCCTGTGCAGTCATATCTGAGAATATAGATTTTAACTGGCAAGACACAATTTGGTTTTAACAAAAGCAAGGCATAGCACAAACTGTTTCCTTGAGAGCTGACATGTTATTGTTGAGTTATTTCTCTCCCTTTTTTCTGAGCAACGCTCAGTTTAAAATGCTGACTTCTAAAACAAAGTCTTTGCTCTCTTTCCTTAGGTAAATGTAACACAGTTGTGGAGCGCCACTTATATATCATGTTATATTTAAGACTATTCCCACATCCCTTGGGTTATTTTCTCAGCAGACTTTATAGCCTGCTAGACAAGCTGCAGAAAAATCTGACAAACAGTGGTAAAGTGTGAGAAGTTGCAGAAATAAGGAAAAAGCAAGCAAGCACATTTCATTATTTTGATTGGGATATTTTATGTTTATGAAGATAATTACTTGACATGGAATTACTATTTTCAGGCAACTTGTGTACAGTTAAGACTGTGATCCTATTCACACTTACTAGGGAGCAAGTCTCATTGAACTTAGTGCAGCTTACTTCTGAGTATGTATGTGTGGGATTGCACGTAAGGAAACTTAACAGTGTCATTCTATGCCAGTTTGCCCAAAAGTAAATCCAGTTGAATTTAATGAGATTTACTCTCAGGTGAATAGGATTGCAACCAAAGGGCTCAATTCTATGGTTGCACTATGTGGCCAGAACTCATGTTCCAGCAGTGCAGGGCACTTTCTGATGATGTCAGGTGCTGTTGTTCACTGCCAGGCTGCTGCTGCAAATGTGAAAGGCAGTGTGCATGCTACTGCAGCTCCAGGAGGCTCAGCAGAAGCCAGTAGGTTGATGGCAGGGGTGGGGAGGGGGAAATTTTGGGGCTTCTGGGGCAGGGAGCAGAGAGAGCAGGTGAGAGTAGGCCAGATGGAGAGGATATTGGCCACAAACACACACACAGCCAGATTGTATCGCCTTTTCTTTCCTCACACATACACCAGCTATATAGCTGGCATGGATCTGAGGAGATCCACAGACTACCAGGAAGCCTAAGAGGCAAGTAAAAAATATTGCCTCTGGCAGGCCTCCTGATAGATGCAGCACATGTTCCACTAGCACAGCTGCATCATTGCCAGTGGTGGGGGATAGCATCGGGCAGTAAGACTTGTTTCACTAGTATATAAATTGTTCTGATGGGACCTGTAAACTGCAACATAGCAATCTCGCATAACATGATGGTATGTTGTCATTTTAATGACATAGCACTGACGTCGTTGGCAAAGCATTGTTTAGGGTAGGCTCCAGTCCCAATGAACTCAAGGGTTGGGGGGGGGTCAAAGTAAAGATCTAAAGTACATTTGCTTGGAAGGATATTTTACTTACAAATATGGGACTAACTTCCATGTAAATGGCTCTAATCCATGGAGCCCAGATTTGTATGCATTTGGCTTTGTATGTGAATGGCTTCTCCCTTCTCCCTGTGGCATTGTCATTTGCTACACTGTAGAATAATGGACAGAATAAGGATGAACAGGGATTTTATGGAAAACATATTTTTATTTATGATAACTTAAGCATTAAAAGTCATTTTGTTTGTTTTATCACATATGTGAACATGACTGAATCCATGCTTCTACTATGTCTTGTATACAGAGCCTCTATATTTCGCCTAATTGGGCACTGATCTAAACAGAAAGCTCTGCTTACATTGCTTCTGGGCTGGCTTGAAAGAAACAGACTATGAAGAGGAAACGCTCTTTCATCAGAATTCATATTATAGATGTCCCATGCGGAAAACAGAAATTTACCAATTGGATTAACTGGAGATTACAGAAATGGAAATGTTCTGTTCCTGTGATATGCTATTTAAAGAATACTTGAAAAACCTGAAAGTAATGTATCGGGCAGACCTCCCACAAAAATGTGTAGAAATTGGGCAGCACAACTATTGGGTTGAAGCCAAAGTTCGCTTCCTCTGGAGTCTTTCTCTGGCAGAATTTCTTCTCCAGAGGAAAGGAAGCTTTGGCTGTAACCCTGAGGCATTCAATCTGTGCATCCTGCCTCCCTAGTGAGGCGTGGCTAGCCTCCAGAGGCGTCACCAGGCATCTGGGGAGAGGGGCTGGGCTGGGCTGTTCTGCTCTGCTGCACATGCTGCCTCCTGACTTGCTGCTTTTCTGCAGCTGTGAACGAGGTGGGTGGGGCAGTGTGAGGCTGGGAGGGCATGGTGGGGGGAGGTGGGAGAGAAGTCTGGCTGGGCAGGCAGAGGTGCCTCATCTCATCATGGAGCTCTCTCCATGTGCAACCTCAGCCCAAGGACTACATTTCCCAGTGTGCACCTCGCCCTGGGCAACCTGGAATTGATCAAGGCTGGAGGAGAGAAGAGTGTGGAGGTGCTGCATCTCATCAGCACAGGGCGCGCTCCTGGCAGGCTTCAAAGTGGGAGGGAAGAGTAAGTCCTCCGCTTGGGGAGCCCAGCCTACTCTTAGTGTCCAAATGCCCCAGCCTGCATCCCTCCATCTTGCCTGGGGGAAAAGGGGTGGCATCTGCATGCTGGGTGTATGTGTGTGAGCAGCCCCCATCTACTTTGAGGTGAGTTGTAATCTTGCTGGGTGTGGCTGCAATCCTTTCCACACTTTCCTGGGAGTAAGCCCCATTAACTCAAATGGGGCTTACTTCTGAGTAGACCTACATAGGCTTGGGGTCTGTGTCAGCTTAACCCAGGATCTTCACCTTTCTCTTTTTCCTCCCCCTTCAAAAAAGAAAAAAAGCCACTCTTGATGGCTTTGTCTCCAAAAATTGATTAAAAATAAAAATCCCCATTCCTTTTTAGCCATTCCCCTTTTTCCTCCTGCCTCCTTTTGGGGAGGGTACTCTGTTGGCTGCTATTGTAAGACAAAAGGCACAATCCTAGCTAGGTCTGCTCAGAAGTAAGTCCTATTGTGTTCAATGAGACTTACTCCCAGGAAACTCCCAGGGTTGGGCTTCTAGCCAAACAGTTTCTGGGTCTCAGTTTGCATCAGTTTGCAATTAGCAGATACACACAAAACAAAGTCTTCCCCTCCCTCAGCAAATTCATCACTCCCCCCCCCCTTTCCAAAACCCTCCAGGTGTGCTGCTAACAAACTCAGGGCACAATCCTAACCAGGTCTACTCAGAAGTAAGTCCTATTTTGTTCAATGGGGCTTATTCTCAGGTCAGTGTGGTTAGGATTGCAGCCTCAGAGTGCTGGCAGCCTTGTTTCTAGTGTATAATTATAACACCTGCATCCCCATTTTGTGGGTAACTGAGGTTACTGAGGTGAGGTGTTGTAATGAGGAGCCGTGGCCAATGGCTACAAGGATCAGGGGAGGCGCGAGCTGGAAAAGTTCGAGAACCACTGCTGTAACCTGTTGTCACTATCTTTCTGTTTACTCCATGTTGCATTTTAGTGTGTGATTCCATATACATTGATTAGGATCCATAGATTTGTGCAATTAGTTTCATGTGCCCAATGGGTCTTCAGTTCCTTGGATCCTAACTCCTATTGAGTCAACTGGAGCATAACTGAAAACAACATTGCAACCAAAATGTTACAGGGAGCCGAATGAGACAGCAACCTGCCTTTTGCATAACATATATTTTTAAAAGTAATGTACTTCCTTTATTTAATATAGAAGATAAACATGTTAGGTTCCATGAAGACAAACACCATTACTTTCAGTTTAATAAGCAGTATTGTGCAAGTGTGGGATTAAATTAGACACTACAATTAATGAAATGTTGGAAGGATGTAGACTGACAGGAACATAGCAGAGAAAATCAATGATCAGTGAAAAAATGTTTGATCTTGACAGGCCAAAACAGGGAGAGAGAGAGAGAGAGATAACCAGGCAGGTTGTTAACTTCTCATGTTCAAGCTTGAACCTTTATTTATTTGCCTTATTTCTGTGAAACAATCTTAACACATTGTCAGGCATCTTGAAACTTTAAAGGCTTAATTGAAAATCTGTGATACCAGGAGATTGTTTCATTGAGGTATATAGCAAGCTATTTTTAGTTCTGTGCATTTGTGTGGCTGTGCACATAAAGGCATATAAAAATTGAACCCTTTAGGCTTTTCCTGTCAAAGAGGTGTTTGAGTGGGATATGCTGTGATTAGCTGTGATGGGTGCTATTCTGAGTGCAACACATCAGGAAGAGACAAGCATGGAAGCTGAAGAGCTTTGTAAAATAAATTCTGAGAACAGTAAGAGAGGAAATAAAAGCAAACATAGTATTGTTAACAGGGGAAGTGCTGGTTTGAAGGATGTTCAGAGCTAGCTTGTAATATCTGAGTTGGGTTGATGCACTAGGTATGGTTTTTGCTCACTTTATGGCTCAAATACTTAATTAGTTGCTGTAGTGTAACCCCACTGAACTGATAGTGACAACTTCTTTCAGTTAACATGGGCTGCTTTGATTACTCTGGTGATTTTATTTTATTTTAAAATATTCTGTCCCACCTTTGTAACTAGTGGTAATGAAAGGTGGCTTACATTCAATATAACAAAGTCATAAAAGAAAGCAGTGAAATTAAAAGGCAGTAAAAACATATCAGAATCCACAACTGAAAAATACAGCAATGGGCTCAATTCTATCCTGCACTGGAACAGGCAAGCCAGGAGGCTTGTGCTGTATTCAGCGCAGGATAGTGGCCATAAGCAGTTCAGCCAGAGGCAAGGAGAAACTTTTCCCCTTATCTCCGGGTTAGGGCTGCTGGCACCTATGGGTCTCCTCGGACTTGCGTCACCTCTTGAGGTGGTGCAAGTCAAAGGAGAGTGGAGCAAAGCCGCTCCGTTTTCCCCGGGAATAGGGGTTGGGATCCAGCATAACTACCAGTTCACAGCCCCGCCTCCCACTTGTCCAGTTTGGACAATAAAGTGATCTCAATAGGCAGCTGCAGCAGCACACCCTTTTAGATTCACTGGTTCATGCATTTTTCCGTTTCTTAATTGGCCCATTTACTGCTGTACAACAATTTATGTAACACAGTTCCTCAGTGTTTTGCAAACCATAACTAATTGCCATTAAAAGGCAGTTTAGCAGCCTTCAGTTGAGAGGGATTATATACATAATGCAATGCACTTTTGTATCAGGAAGTAGTTTGTAACTCTCTGCCAAAATGTTAGAGTGCCAAATAGGTACTTTCAGTGTGGAAAGCATCCTAGTAAGCTTCAGTTCACAATCTAGTTAAGCTGAACTATTCGGCTTAAATTACCGCAGATGATCACCTATAAGTCGACCCCACAGATAAGTCGAGGGCAGGTCTTGAGCCAACAATCATGGAATTTTCTATGACCCTCGGATAAGTCGGGGGTTAAA
Organism: Tiliqua scincoides; assembly: GCF_035046505.1. Lineage (NCBI taxonomy): Eukaryota > Metazoa > Chordata > Lepidosauria > Squamata > Scincidae > Tiliqua > Tiliqua scincoides. Next base: position 52,429,484 of record NC_089825.1, on the reverse strand, counting down.
CTTAGAGGGGTGCCTGACTATAGTTTTGTCTGATTTTAACCAAGGCCAGATCCTGAAAAATAACCTACCACTAATTGTTACCTAAGAACTGTAGTCTCTAATTTATTAAAAACATAGTAAAAGATCATAAGATACATTTTTATTCTTTTTAAATTTTGGTCTTCACCACCTTTTTGTAAACACTATCAGAGGCACTGTAAACGACATACCAGTAAATCAGTGGTTCCTAACCTGGTATTCATGTACTCCCAGGGACACTCAACAGGACCTTTAGGGGCACTTGAAAAAAGAATGGAATAATGGTAGAAAAAGGCAGGTCATGCTCCAGAATACCTTGCAAGGACCAGCAAGGCAGGAAGGGAGGTAGCTAGTTGGCTTTGAAAGCCCCACCAACAGCTAGTTTTTGGTCATCAATTCATGTATGAACCAGTGATTGAAAACCAGCACGGTAAAAAAGCTGAAACATAATATCAAAAGTGATCAATCACCCAGAATTTCTCAGCACACTTCTGGTGCAAAACAGTGCAAAGGCAGAGTCTTCTGTTCCTCAAACAGATAAAAAGAGAATACACTGTGATGAATACATGAAGTCTGGGTTTTCATAGAGAGGAGATGAGGGCTTGTATTATTACAAACATTTTGCTAATACGAAGGGTACAATTTATTATTGCCAAGGGATATGCAAGTGAAAAAGGTTGGGAACCACTGCAGGAGAACCATGAATCAAATCCACCTTTAAGGTATCTGGTGTGTTAAGCCTGAAGCTCCACATACAACATACAACCCATAACACATAACTGAGAGTATACAATTCAATTCACAGCAGAGAGATGCAGCTGCATATATTTGCAACCCTTTTTACTCAGAAGTAGACCCACTGCTTTCCATGGGTGTTATTCTTAAGTAATGCTGCATTGAATTGTAGCCTGGGAATTGTTGCTTCAAATGGAAAGGGGATCCCATCCTGGTGTTGAAAAAAAAGTCTTCTGTCAAATGCAAAGCCTTTGCAAAAGGGAATCAGGTTGCAGCAGCAAAAGGGAACGGAGGGGAATAAAAGGTTAACTTTGGCTGGAATGTCCCAGGAAAGTAATTATTGCAACTAACCAGCTGCCTGCCTAAGCTTAGCAGAGAAATGAAACTGTTCAGAGTTGAAAGACTGCCCTCTGATTGACCCGGAGATAAGGCGAAGTGAGAATTGGAGCTTGATTACTTGGCAAAAATTTCACGTACTATACCTGAGTGTCTACGGTAATTCAGGTCAATAGTGAAAGAGATTTAAATATCAGCTTAACTCTTTTGCAGTGTAGACACAGGCAACTCAATCCTGTGCTGGAATAGGTAGGCCAACTGGCCTATGCCATATCCAGCTTAGGTTAGGAGGTTGCTGCCACACAAATCAAAGTCAGGAGATATATTTCCCCTTACCCCGTGTCATGTGGCTACCACCCCTGCTGACGCAGAACCAAGCAGCCCTGTGTAACAACGGGCTGGCTGGGAAGGGGGTTAGGATCTGGCCTAAGTTGTTCTGGCTGATCCCAACCCCCTCCCGGTTCTGATCCACTCTCCCCTCACCCAAAAGCACCCCCAATCTGCCCTCCCATCACCTTCTTCAACCCCCTGCACTAGGTGCCCTTGACCAGCACAAATATACCTTGTCCTGGCACTGCAGACACCGGATGCTGAGAACCAGCACTCAACCACGCACTGGCTCAGCCAGCTCTCAAGGAGGCATGGATGTGCTTGATGGCACATTCACGACATTCCTGAGTTGGTGCAAGGGAGTTGTGCTGGCCCATCTATGATTTAGGATTGCGCTCTCAGTCCCCGGGATAGTTAACATTAAAATTTCTGGACGATTGATATTTTAAAAATTACCGTAGATACTCGCCTATAGTATGTGAAATTTTTGCCAAGTAATTCCGCTCCAGTTATCACTTCGCCTTATCTCTGGGTCAATCAGAGGGCAGAGCCTTTCAACTCTGAACAGTTTCTTTCTTTCTTTCTCAAGCAGCAGCTCTCATAGAAGAGATGCAGAGATTGTTTCTGCAGCAACTTCACTGGGAAATTCCAGCCAAAGTTAACCTTTTATTCTCCTTCCTTCATTCCCTTTTGCAAATGCTGCTTGCAGCCTGGTTCTGCTTTGCAAATGCTTGCAAAACAGGTCTGTTTTTTCAAACACCAGGCTGGGACCCTCCTTCCCAGGCTACAATTCAGTGCACCATTACTTAAGAATAACACCCATGGAAAGCAGAGAGTCTACTTCTGAGTAAAAAGGGCTGCAAATATATGCAGCTGCATCTCTTTGCTGTGAATTGAATTGCACACTCCCAGTTATGTGTTATAAGTTGTATGTTATATGTAGAGCTTCTGGCTTTACACGGCAGACACTTTAAAGGTGGTTTTGATTCCTGGTACTCCTGTAGTGTTTCCCAACTTTTTTCACTTGCATATCCCTTGGCAGCCTATTTCCATAAATTGTACCCTTCATATTAGCAAATTGGTGCTAATAACTATTGGTGGAGCTTTCACAGCCAACTAGCTACCTCCCTTCCTGCCTTGCTGGTCTTGAAAGGAATTCTGGAGCACAATCTGCCTTTTTCTGCCATTATTCCATTCTTTTTCAAGTACCCCTAAAGGTCCTATTGAGTGTCCCTGGGAGTACATGAATACCAGGTTGGGAACCACTGTTTTACATAAGAACAGCCCCACTGGATCAGGCCATAGGACCATCTAGTCCAGCTTCCTGTATCTCACAGCAGCCCACCAAATACCCCAGGGAGCACACCAGATAACAAGAGATCTGCATCCTGGTGCCCTCCCTTGCATTGGCATTCTGACATAGTCCATTTCTAAAATCAGGAGGTTGCACGTACACATCATGGCTTGTAACCCGTGATGGATTTTTCCTCCAGAAATTTGTCCAATCCCCTTTTAAAGGCATCCAGGCCATATGCTGTCACCACATCCTGCAGCAAGGAGTTCCACAGACCAACCACATGCTGAGTAAAGAAATATTTTCTTTTGTCTGTCCTAATAATAATAATAATTAATAACTTTATTTTTTTCCTAACTATTCCTAACTATTTTATCCTAACTCTCCCAACACTCAATTTTAGTGGATGTCCCCTGGTTCTGGTGTTATGTGAGAGTGTAAAGAGCATCTCTCTATCCACTTTATCCTTCCCGTGCATAATTTTGTATGTCTCAATCATGTCCCCCCTCAGGCATCTCTTTTCTAGGCTGAAGAGGCCCAAACGCCATAGCCTTTCCTCATAAGGAAGGTGCCCCAGACCAGTAATCATTTTAGTTGCTCTCTTTTGCACCTTTTCCATTTCCACTATATCCTTTTTGAGATGTGGCGACCAGAACCGGACACAATACTCCAGGTGTGGGCTTACCATCGATTTGTACAACGGCATTATAATATTAGCCGTTTTGTTCTCAATACCTTTTCTAATGATCCCAAGCATAGAATTGGCCTTCTTTACTGCTGCCGCACACTGGGTCGACACTTTCATCTAGCTGTCCACCACCATCCCAAGATCTCTCTCCTGATCTGTCACAGACAGCTCAGAACCCATCATGTGAACCCATATGTGAAGTTTTGATTTTTTGCCCCAATGTGCATAACTTTACACTTACTTACATTGAAACACATCTGCCATTTTGCTGCCCATTCTGCCAGTTTGGAGAGATCCTACTGGAGCTCCTCACAATCACTTCTGGTCTTCACTACTCGGAAAAGTTTGGTGTCATCTGCAAACTTTGCCACCTCACTACTTAACCCTGTCTCCAGGTCATTTATGAAGAGGTTGAAAAGCACCAGTCCCAGGACAGATCCTTGGAGCACACCGTTTCTCACTCTCTCCATTGTGAAAATTACCCATTGACACCCACTCTCTGTTTCCTGGTCTTCAACCAGGTCTCAATCCTTGAGAGGACCTGCCCTCTAATTCCCTGACTGTGGAGTTTTTTCAGTAGCCTTTGGTGAGGGACCATGTCGAACGCCTTCTGAAAGTCCAGATATATAATGTCCACGGGTTCTCCTGCATCCACATGCCTGTTTACCTTTTCAAAAAATTCTAAAAGGTTGGCGAGGCAAGACTTTTACTGGTATGTTGTTTACAGGGCTCGAATAGTGTTTACAAAAAGGTGGTGAAGACCAGAATTTATAAAGAATAAGAGTGTATCTTATGATCTTTTACTATGTTTTTATTAAATTAGAGACTACAGTTCTTAGGTAACAATTAGTGGTAAGATATTTTTCAGGATCTGGCCTTGGGTAAAATCAGACAAAACTATAGTCAGACACCCCCCTAAGTTCAACCCCCGACTTATCCGAGGGTCATAGAAAATTCCATGGTTGATGGCTCAAAATCTACGCTCGACTTATCTGTGGGACCAGCTTATAGGCGAGGGTCTGCAGTAAGCAAATACGCATTTTCTGGTTTGAAGTCGTATTGCCCTCTCCATACGTGGGAGAGAATCTTGTGCAAAAGAACAGATCTGTCTGCATTTTAAAGACAGTACAGTACTTAGTAGATCAATGCTCCAAAAGAAGCTTGTCAATAAACAGTAGGTCACATTCAGAGTAAATGCAAGCTCCCTTCATGAATGGAAGGGGCATTCCACTTGCGCAAAGGAACTTGTATTCACATGGTGTACACCTGTTATAGCAGTGTTGCTCTGGAGGCAAACCACACATTTATTTTATATTGGTAACAGCCTATTCGACATTTTTACCTGGATAATTTTTCAGTTTGCAATAAGGACACGTTGAGTTTGTTACAAGAAATTTATTAGCATTTGCTGCCCAATACTTCTGCTCTAACACAGCACAATAGTTTATCTAGTGTAATAGGTTTGTTTTCAGTTAGTAATAGGTCTATTTGCATTATTTCAAATAAATAAAAAAATTCAGTTAGAACAAACAAAAGAAAATATTTCTTTCCCAGCGTGTAATTACATTGTGGAACTCCTTGCCACAGGATGTGGTAATGGTTTCTGGCCTAGATGCCTTTAAAAGGGAATTGGACAGATTTCTAGAGGAAATGACCATCACAGGTTACAAGCCCTGAAGGGTACTAATCTCCTGGTTTTAGAAGTAGGCTATAGGGGCAAGGGAGTGGCACCAGGATGCAGGTCTCTTGTTGTCTTGTGTGCTCCCTGAGGCATCTGGTGGACCACTGTGAGATACAGGAAGCTGGACTAGATGGGCCTTTGGCCAGATCCAGCAGGGCTTTTCCTGTGTTCTTACATTAATGGGCATTTTAATGCCACAGCCTATGGAGCTGAAACAGATATTTGAAACAAAACTTGAATTCAGTAAACTCCAAAATCAGATAATTCAGTTTTATATGCTCATTTAAAAAGCACAGTTATTTTAAGCCCTGCTTGTCTTTAATGGAACCAGAGTGAAACCAGAGTGTGAATGAAATTGATGTAAGATTTTAAAATGTAACTTATGTAATGGAATAAATATACCTTGCAATCTCAAATTTTCAAACTTCTATAGTTTCCCAAATACCAAACATCAATATCAAAAGTTTTCTAGATACAGGAATAAAATGAGAATCACAACTCAAGCCTAACTGGTGCTGGCACAGCTGGGCCACATGATCTGCTCTGTATCCAGCACAGGGGAGGTTAGGAGGGGGCTGGAGGTCTACTCGGGGTAAGGGGATTTTTTTTCCCCCTTATGCCAGGTGAAGCCCCAGCCTGCTCAATGGGGCTTCTACACCAGCTATATCACTGGAGCAAATCCAGGAAGTCTCATGTAAGGCCGGCAGGCCTAGGTAAGGGATTAGAATAGGTAGGGGGTTAACAGAGGCTTCTTCTGCTGATCCTGCCCCCTCCCTGGATTGCCCCACTCTCTGTTCCACCCTCCCCCACCCCATTACACCCCTTCCTTGCTTCTTTGCTGCCCTCCTGCTGCCTTCCCCCTGTGCCACTCAGCGCTTTTCTTACTTCCGTGAGTGGCTGCTCCATCAGAACTGGCGGAATGGTGCAGGTGTTCTCACAGGTGCTGCTGGCTCTTGAGTAGTCGCAAAGTTGTTTTACAGCACATTTGCGACACTTTCGGCCCGCACAGTGGCCACTGTGCTGGTGAAGGATGTGAATAGGATGTGTTGGATGTGTCAGTGTATTCCAGGACTGATAGTTAAACGGAGGCCTGGGAGACTTGTCTTCAAATCTCTTTTCTTACGTGGCTCATTATATCATTAAAGGTCTCTTCACAAGTAAAGCTTTTGAACATTTTCCTTGTCAGAAAATAACAAAACAAAACATGAAGTTTATAATGCTTGAATGGTGTGCTAAATGTTTGGGCTGCTCACACATGGATCAGGAAGCAACTGCAGGTATCAGTAGCCTGAATCATGTACTCGATGCACACTTGCCGTAATTAAAACAATACTTTTTACAGCAGGATGATTAATATATGTGCAGTGGGGATCTTTCTTCCTCATAAAAGCAGTCAAAACTCCAGAGGTGACATTGGATCATAAGACAGTGCTCTGATTATTCTATATTAGATATGCAGATTAGAATAACATACACCTTTTCAGATGTAGATCTAACATCACTGTGTCATGCATGCACTTTTTCTGTTTTACATAGCCCACATTTCATCTAGTAATGATATCCATTTAGAGGATCTTTTTACCTCTTTAGTGAGCTAGAAATACATTGCCTGATTATACAGTTGGAATTTCAGATTGAATCAGAACTGCTGTTGCAAGAAACATTTATTGGTTTTAAAGACTGTATTACAAGTGCCTGAAAATGTCCTTCAGCTGCTCAGCATTCCTTTCCAGTACCAGCATTTCTGCAGTTATTTGTGCCTTCACCTAGGACAGTCCTCCTCAGTGTAGGAGAAGGAAAGGCAACTATTCAGACCCCAGCATCTCAGAAGAGGGTTGGTGATGATACTTACGTTCCTCAAATAGCTCTCTGATTGGTAAATACTATTTCCCAAGACCCAGAAATGCCAAATCGGTAGAGTCTTGAAGGTGAGGAATTCTTTTCCCTAGACCATTTTGGGAAGCAACCACTAAGGGAGGAGGGGGTGGATCTTGGCAGAAAAAGTGCACACAGGATCCTGTCCCCCCTTTTCCAGCCTTCCACATCTCCTTCCTCTCTTTGGATATTCACCAGTTTATAAACTGGCATGGGTCCAAGGAGGGACCATACATGGCCAGAAGGCCCATCGAGGGGTAAGTAAAAAGGTTTTGTACAAGTACCTGAAAAGTTTTCTACTTATCTCTCATTGGTCTTCTGGCCATTGTCCCCTCCCCTCCACCACAGCATGCAGTGCTTGTTCTGTTGGTGCGACAGACGAGGGGATAGGATTGGCCTTTATTACACATTTTAAGAACTCCTGGATTATACATAGCATACATAAGCTTACGCTGCCACCTGCTGAGATAGCTTCTTACTGCAGCAAAATATTAAAATATATATAATTTAGGAGGAATGTTTGCAGGATTATTTATGGGGAGGAAATATTTTAGTGTTCTCTTCAAATTTTATTCTTACTGCACATTGATAAAATGTATACCTGGGTCTGTAATCCTTTTGGTGTAGAATCTGCTTATATTTTAAGACACAAGGATAAACCTAACAGGGCGCAATCCTAACCCCTTATGCCAGTACTTTCCAGCACTGGCATAGCAGTGCCAATGGGATGTGTGCTGCATCCTGCAGTTGGGTGGCACTCAGGGAGGCCTCCTCAAAGTAAGGGAATGTTTGTTCCCTTACCTCAGAGCTGCATTGCCCTTATGTCAGTGCTGGAAAGCACTGCCTGCCTCCCCCTCCCCCCTTTGCAATCCTCCATTACCCACAACCCCCCTTTCTCCCCCTGCAGTCCTCCATCCCCCACAATCTCCCTTTCTGCCCCTCCACTCCTGCATCATCCCCTGGGGGCTGGGGATAAGAACAGGCCCTCAATTTGGCTGTACTTGTCATAAGAGGCGACTAAACAGCCACCGGGTAGATGGGACTTGTCAGCCTGGGAAGGCCTTCAGATCCCTCTTGCAGATGTCCTTGTATCGCAGCTGTGGTCTACCTGTAGGGGGCTTTCCCTGCATGAGTTCTCCATAGAGGAGATCCTTTGGGATCCGGCCATCATCCATTCTCACAACATGACCGAGCCAACGCAGGCGTCTCTGTTTCAGCAGTGCATACATGCTAGGGATTCCAGCACATTCCAGGACTGTGGAACTTTGTCCTGCCAGGTGATGCCGAGGATGCGTCGGAGGCGACACATGTGGAAAGCGTTCAGTTTCCTCTCCTGTTGTGAGCAAAGAGTCCATGACTCGCTGCAGTACAGAAGTGTACTCAGGACACAAGCTCTATAGACCTGGATCTTGGTATGTTCTGTCAGCTTCTTGTTGGACCAGACTCTCTTTGTGAGTCTGGAAAATGTGGTAGCTGCTTTACTGATGTGTTTGTTTAGCTTGGTATCGAGAGAATGAGTGTCGGAGATCGTTGAGCCAAGGTACACAAAGTCATGGACAACCTCCAGTTCATGCACAGAGATTGTAATGCAGGGAGGTGAGTCCACATCCTGAACCATAACCTGTGTTTTCTTAAGGTTGATCATCAGTCCAAAATCTTGGCAGGCCTTGCTAAAATGAATCATGAGCTGCTGGAGATCTTTGGCAGAGTGGGTAGTGACAGCTGCATTGCCGGCAAAGAGGAAGTCACGCAGACATTTCAGCTAGACTTTGGACTTTGCTCTTCAGATCTTCAGTTACACCCATCCAAATAGTCTAGTTATTATAAATTCTCAAGCTTTAATCTGTTTGTGAATTTGTGGAACACAGTCTGCATTTTCAAGGGCATTCACATTGAAACTCCATGACAAGTCCAGTTGACTCAAGTTGCAACCTGACAGGAAAGGCTGTGGGAGGAGGTGTGGTAGAGATAACATTAACTGGCATTTCCAAAATGTAGCAAGCAGTTGAGCAGAAACAGCTCCAGTTGGCCTGTGCATTATACTGGGTCACCCAGAAGCATTGCTCTCATGATTGCATCGCCTTCAGCAATTCATTGTGTCAGAGCTAATAGAAATGTATCTCTAGTATCCTCCAACTATCATTAACCTTGGTTTCTTTCCAGTTCACCCATTGTCACTATCAACTACTGTATTTTGTCCCAATCAATCTACTATTCATGTAGGTTCATAGCCACAACAGAAATCTTATGAAGTCATGGTTTCTAGTAATAACTCATTCCTCAGTTTTCAGCATTAATTTAAAAAGCAAGCATCTCGCCCATTTCTTTCCCTACAAACCAAACATGCAAAACTCTATTCAATTATTCAATAAGGACTCACTTGCTTCTAGTATCTGGGCCAACAATTACAAAACTGATTTGGCTGATGAGCACTTAGCATGATTTGTACAGTATTATTAACATGTTAAAAATGTTGACATAACATTTAACATGCAAGACATTTATGTATTTTTTCTTGTTTCACATTGGCTTACACTAGCCTTCAATAGTGTAACTTTAAAAGTCTGCATTCATCATGAACTTGAGGTATTAAAATAGATCTCTTCATGTATTTCTTCTGCAAACTTAACTGCCAAGTAAGCATGTAATGGATTGCAGTTTTCAAACCTGATCCAGTGCTGCTTATTCTGAAATAAGTCTCACTGAGTCCAGTGAAACTTGCTTCCAGGTGACTGTGCATTGATTTTCACCTTAATAGACTTAATTACCCCTGCTAATACCCCTGCTATTTGGGTAAGAGGCACTTCTTTAAGTGGGTGCTCCTTTTTTTAGCAGGGGGAGAGTAACTGGCCCACCTCACCCCAGCACTGTCTGTTCTAGTGGCTGTCTGCTGGTATTCATTTGCATCTTTTTAGATTGTGAGCCCTTTGGGGACAGGGAGCCATTTAGTTATTTGATTTTTCTCTGTAAACCGCTTTGTGAACTTTTAGTTGAAAAACAGTATATAAATACTGTTAATGATAATAATAATAATGGTTTAAGCATTTTTACTTTCTGCCAAAACTACCCTACTTAATAAACTTGGGAGTAACTGCATTTTGTTCTTGCAAAGAAGTTTGTGCTGAAATAAAATGCAGTGTAGGCTGTTCATTTCAGAGTCTCCACATTTGCATGGACTTATCTTCTATGAGACTCATAGCTTCCCCCCAAATTGTCCTAGAGATGGCAGTCCTAACACTACTTGGATTCAAATTAGCTATCAACCAATTTCAGACAAGCTTCTTTTGAGTAAATGATTTTTAAAATGTGGCCTAAGTGGGGGAAGAATAGTAGTTTTGTCATTATGATGAATTATGTTAAAGGGATATCACTTATTCATGACATAGGGTGAACTATAATAAGTGATTCCAGTAAAGATTATTCTGAAGTAAAGGGTTCATTTCTTTACATATATACAAAAGCATTTATACGCTCACAAATGGAGAAAGAACTAGGTAATCTTCTCCCTAGAAATACCAGTTTGAAATTATGATGGTCTGGTTGCCTGAAGCTTCTATTCTTTTTGATTTATTGAAAACTATGCCAGGCATTGGATAAAATCAAGAGGATAACATTTGTCCTTAATGAGTTAATCATCCCCTGCATGAGAGCTTCAGGTACTCTTCTGAGCAATATCAAAGAAATTCCTACTTTTAAGGGTTAAGCATCTCACATTAAATGAACTTTTAAGCTTTTGACTCAAAAATAATCAAATTTCTGGAATATTAATAGCAAAAGACCCTCAGAAGTCAAATGTTGTAGCTAAATACCTGCCTTTTTAGAAGATGTGAATCTTGAAGGAGCCAAGCCCTAAAATACCTCTCAAGCAAATTCCGCCTTTCTTTCCTTCCCATACTGGGCATGCTTGATTACTGTCCTTTATGTCTATGGCTTTCCCGGTTACTAGTACTTGCATTAGCGATTCCGACTTTTAACAATCTCAGTTACTCTCTGGGTTACTGGAATCACACAGTCTGATTACCTAGTCTGTAACCCCAAATTACAAATTAGGGGTTACCCCAAATTACAGATTTGGGGTAACCCCAAATTACCTCAGTTTGGCTGTACTTTTGTACCAAAATTACAAATTTGGGGTAACCCCAAATTACCTCAGTTTGGCTGTACTTGTCGTAAGAGGCGACTAAACAGCCACCGGGTAGATGGGACTTGTCAGCCTGGGAAGGCAGCTCATCTGAGAGAAGGAAAACTCTGATCCCAAACCTCCACTGCCTTGTGGCTACATCCAGTTATGGTCAACCTCGAGGCAAAATCCGGAGCCGGAGTCCCTGAGGCAGATCATGGCTGAACACAGTCATGTTCTGGCAACTCCTGCGACACCGCTGGAACCAACCGTATTGGCCTCTGCCTTTCCATTGGACCATTTCAGCGACGTGGAGAGGGGGGATTTGCTGCATGGGTAACAGCCTATCCTCCATACCTACTTTACCCAGGCTTCACGCACTGGAGAAGACTCTCTGTTCCAGAACCACCATTCAGAGCGCGATACCATAGTCTTCCGAGACTGAAGGATGCCAACAACAACCCCAAATTAAAGCAGATGTCAGCATTAAGAAATAGTCTAACAAGAATTTTTTTGAAGAGATGATCAGCACCATCCCATTGAAATCTCTTCCGGAACACAGAGCGAGTGGAGTAATGGGGGAGGGGGGTTGGCAGGAAAATGTTGGGCTTCTTCTAACAATGTCCTTGGACTCAAATGCTGATATAAGTGTTTTGGGTATGGTTATTGAGTGGGCACAGAATCGAGCTGGCCCATGTCAGGCTTTCTGGGCAGGGAATGAGCCCAGGATATGGCAGCAAAAGTTGCTACCGTCTCCACCCCTCTCAGGCCTGATTCTCCCCTCCCCTCATGGCGGTACAGTACCACCAGTACTGAGGACTTGGGATCAGCACAGCATGCTGGGCTCCCTAATGGGTGTTCACCCTTGACTACTGTGTAACTGGCCGACCAGGTACTGGCTGGCCCCGGATACTATTCTTGGACTAAACAGGATATCCCATAAAAGGAAGGTTCTGTGGCCACCACAGCTCCCTTTCCTGTGACCAGGAGAAGAAGAAGAAATGAAGTTGTGGCATCTATAGTAGTCCTGCTGGATCAGACCAAAAGCTGATCTCGTCCAGCATCCTACTTCCTACAGTGGCCAATCTGCCTGTGGAACGTGCACAAGCTGGAGATGAAGGAGGCATGCCTTTCCTGCTGTTGCTCCCCTGGCAGTGGCATATAGCCATCCTGACTAGAAGTCTGGCTTTTACTAAGAAACAGCTCCAGAATAATCTGGACATTCCTTCTAAACTTGGCATCTTAGCTTGTCTTTCATAATCGATGCTAAGTCAGGGTATTCTTAGAATGCTGATATCGCTGCAATTGTGTTATGTCTTCCTGAATAAGTTTTATTGTATTTGTGGTTTCTTTAGCTGCCTCTGTATAATTCAAAGGTCTAGCCAATCCCATCCACAAATTGTGGTGAGAAAAATTGACTATAAGTGACCCTGAAAGCTTTTCTCAATAAAAGCACATTTTCTGGGTTTTGGGGGGTCTTTTTAATCTTTTTCATCCCTAGTGAACTGAAATGAAGCTGCTCAGACAAGAATCACATATGCGTCTCTCTCTTTTTAAGAGAAGAATTTCCCTTTAGAATGAAATGTTGCAATCCCTACTTATGCTGCTTTTAACTACCAGTGGTCAGATATAAAGGAATGCACAATGAGAAGTTCCAGAGAGGGGAACTGCATTCAGCATTAGAATAATTAATTAGCGTTTGGTGTGATAGAAATCATCCAAATGAAGTTCAAATGGAAGCACAGAAAATGTGACAATCATGTCAATATACACTGAGGAACAAAGCTGTTTAGAGTAGGAGGAACAATCTTTTTGCAGATTTTATAGTGCAAACTAGTGCATTTTTTTTATATTGCCATCAAAGTGTTGTTTATGTTATCCAAGTGAATGTGAATAAACATTAAGGCTAAACACAACTAGTGTGTCATGCAGAAAGGCATAGTGTTGCATTTAGAGCAGTGTTTATCAACCAGTAGTACTTGTACCACTGGTGGTACTTGAGGTAATGTCCAGTGGCACTCGTGGGACTCCCAGACCCCTGGCAGCAAGACCAGCAACACAATGTGACAAGCAGTGGTAGGAGGCTCAGCTCGATGGACAAAGCTCCAGTGTGTGTGCTCTTCTCACTCCCAAAAAAGCCCTCCCATCCATCCTGAGCCTCTTACCAATGTTTGTTGTGTTGAATCTGGCATCCCATTCTGGAAATACCTGGTGATGACATCACTGCCAGTTACTTCCAGTGGTACTTCCAATAAGTGGATGATGCAGAGTGGTACAGCTGGGGTCTAACATCGAGAAATGCTGATTTAGTGTATTATGAGAAAAAGGAGGAAGACACCAATAAGGGGAAGTTCACTTCTAGCATTGCCATTCTTTGTTTTACTCTACCCCCATCAATATGCCTGAAGCCTTACTTGTTCCTTGCACTTTGTTAATAATTACTTTATGCATTAATACAGCTGAGCTAAGATACACTGAGTAATCTGGATAATTAATATCCTGCAGTGTGGGAAACATCCTTGATTAGCCTTCTGGAGATGAAAGGGAAGAAGCAAGGAGACACTGCATACTGGCGTGCAAAATGAACAACTTCCTTTGGTTTTAGGAAACACTGGAATGCAGAGCACCATTAAAACAACTGGGCAGGATTGTGTCTCAAGTTGGGAAGACAGAAGGTGGCCCATCCCTGGAATTGGTTTGTTTCTGTTATCTCATAGATTTGTATTGCTGTTAGCTCCCTATATAGGAAACAGTGACTAATCTTAATAACTACTTTCCATTTGCTCCCTCGTAGTACTTTAGAACATCTATTCCTGTCTTTTGCAAGGGAATCAACAATAATGGAGAACTGATTTCACATATTGAACTTGGACTAGTTAAATTTCATCCTCTACTCCTTTAACAAACTTCCCTTTTCTCTATGTCAAAATGTTCCTTTACAGGTAATCAGCATTTCATATTTCATAGTTAGTTTCTTTCTGCCATTTATGTTTTTCTTTCTCTAATGTTTTATTTCACAGAGGTCGCAATCTGCCTTCTCCCTGAGCAACGAAGATGCATCAGGTAGAGACCCAGATCTTGTGACTTCTGCGTCTGAAGTACTCTGGAGGCAGCCGAAAGGCTCAGCTAGGAAACAAAAAGAGCACAGACTATCTACATTGCCCAGCTGGAAGAGTGTGGACCAATTAAATGAACCAAGTAAAGAAGGTTAACTGATGCATGATGATACTTTGTTCTGTATGAAAATAGCTGTGAACATTACTAACATTCCAGTCCTAAGCCTCCCAGCACCCAGGGCTCCAGCAGCTCCAAAATGGCAACCACCCCATCCTGTGGGTGCCAGGATACCACCAGAGGTCTCCTAGGGGGAAGGGAGCTTTTGCTGCCTTACACCAGGTAGGCAGCAGCCGGTGGCAATCTGTCTCCTCACCTCTGCTCCTGCGTTTGACCAGATGCAGAGCTAAGGAAACGCATGTTAGGTCACCTAGCTTGGGAGATGGGTTAGGATGAGGTGCAGAGGCTGACACCGTCTCCACCCCTCTCCAGGCCCAATCCTCCCCTCCTTCCGCCCACTCCCACTTCCCCCTACCCCAAAAATACTTACCACTGGCCAGTGTTGGAAGAGCAATGGCTGGCTGTCCATGCAGCACTGAGGCCCAGTGCCAGCTGGCTCTGGCTAAGTGCCAGTGGCCCATCATCTCTGGGGGCTGTGGATATGCCTTTCAGCATGTTTGCAACACCCAATGCTGGCACTGGAGCTCAGCACTTGTGCTAGGGCTGGTTAGAATTCGACTCTTACTGTGGTTGTTGGAAACATTGCTTTGTCTTAGGCTAGGGGAAAGCCTAAGAGACTGAAAAAATTAATGATAAATGATAAAATAAAAAAATGATAAATAACCCACATGAATTAGTACTGTGGGAATTGAAACTATGGGTCTCCTCGGACTTGCGCCAACTCCTGAGGTGGCACAAGTCAGAGGAGAGCAGAGTGGCTTGAACCCACTCTGCACTGCTCAGGAATGGGGGTTGGGATCCGGCATAACTGCCAGGTCACAGCCCTGCCTCCCACTCCCCACCTGCCCACCCCTGGGACTGCCCTTGGCCCACCCTCCCCCCACCCTGGAATGCCTCCTCCCCACCCACCCCAGAGCCTTGTGTCGGCCGAGCTTGGCCAATGCAAGGCTCCCTCCCCATGTTTGGCACGGAGGCTGGATTCAGCTTCCGCGGGCCTGCGTGCATCCGTGCACCAGCTCAGCCAACTCTTGAGGAGGAGTAAACGTGCCTTACGGCACATTTGTTACCCTCCTGGGCCTACAGTACTGTTCTCAAATATTGTACAGTCACAACTGTGCTTTAGATAAGTAGTAATGTTTTAATGATACTTTATCATGCAATGACGTTTTATCATGGAATTTCATATTTCCCTTGTGTTTCTTCAGCTCTTCCTCCTCCAGTTTTACAAAGCACAGATGGAAACTGGGTGGCCTTGCAAAACGTCACTTTGCCTCGCCCTCGAATGCTTGCCAAACCAAAGAGCCAAGTATTCAGAGCTTTGGAGAGTGAATCTAGTATTGTATCTGCTTATGATGAGATGGGCTCCGATAGCGAAGATGACTATGACTGGAACGTGGCTTTGAACAAGCTACGGCGAAAGCCCAAGCAGCCCCCAAAGGAGTCCTATTATGGTGATTCCCAGTGCAATACTGAGTGGGCTTATGGCAATGAACCCTGCCAACCTGTGGCTTCCCCTTCACCTGGTTTAACAACCAAAACTGAGGCCACGTATTCTGATTCTGAGACATCATCAGTCGGTTCTTCAAGAGACACCAGCGGATTGAGCCATCTTCCTTGGATACAAAAGAGAACTTGTAATGATTTGCCCAGAGAGGAAAAAGCACAATTACATGGTGAACTAGATGTGAATTTTAATCCACCAGCCACCAGTTTGGACTATTCAGATAGCAGTGAAAGCGAGGAAACCTACTATGACTCGGAGAAGAGATCAAGGAGGTGGAAAAAAAGCAAGTCTCTCTCTGATGATTTATGCAAAGGCCAAATGTGCACAAAAACACACAAGAGGAATTTGAGCACAAGTCAGGTAATTAAAGCTCAATGAATATTTTAACATTTTTACCCTGCCCTTTCTTCAAGGGGCTCAGGGTATTCTGCACAGTTTGCCAACCCATTTTGACCTCAGCCTTGTGCAGTAGTTTTGACTGAAAAATAGTTGTTGGTCCTAAGTTATCCAGTGGGCTTTGAACCATGGTTTTCCAAGTCCTAATCTGACCCTCCAGCCACCAAACCACACTGGCATTGTAATGAAATAAAATATCTGACCTCTTTGTGCAATATAAAGAGACAACAGTGCAGTGATTCGCCTGCCTCCACTAGGTGGTGCTTGAGCTTAATTCAACTAGAAAAAGTGGAATTTGAAATGCAACTCGTATTCAGGCTTCAGCTCTTTTCAGACATAATGCTGAACGCTTTCTGAGCTTCTCTGACTGTATTTGTACACACTATTGTTAGTGCCGGAAGGAGCCATTGTGAAACAACCTGCAGTGTCTGTATCACATTCAAACCGGCCCAAGAGGGGCAAAGCATAATTCTGGTGTTTTGTATGAAAATGACTTGGGAAGTTACACATTTTGGGAGTGGGTGAAGTATCTCTCTTATTGGATTTACAACATAGTCCTATCCTTACCTCCTCAGGCATAAGTCCCATTGAGTGGAATGGGATTTACTTCCAGATAAGTATGTGTGGAATGGCAGCCTTAAACCCATTCCAGACTTGGGAGGGTAAAATAAGATGACTTTAGTTTTGAACTTTGCAAGACCTGTATAGATAGAAAATCCACAAAGCCTGGGTCAGTATGTTGTAAGTGGATGCCAAAATTGGATGAGTTGATTGTGAGCCTCAGAATGTTTCCCTTCTCTTGCACTTTCAAGTTCTTGTGAAAGTACAATCCTGTAGTCAGGCTGACCTTCCTTTGCAATCCTGCAAGGTTGTCGTTGTATTTAAGCACAGCCCACCAGATGTTGGTGTCTGGATTTGGCCTGCTGAATTACCATTAAAAGTAATAAGAATAAGGCTGTGATCATATGTACACTTTCCTGAGAAGATAATGGAACTTACTTCTGAGTAGACAAGCATAGGACTGTGCTCTAAGAATATTTATATACTGATTTTTAAAAAAAAAAAAAGTTCACAAAAGAGTTTATAAAGAAAATAAAATACCTAAAAGGCTCCCTGTCTCAAAATTATCCCTGTCTTATTCAAGGCGGTTTACATGAGCAGGCTGTTCTAAATCCCCGTAGGGATTTTTACAATCAAAGAAAGGTTCTATCTTTCAAGAACCACAACATTTCAGATGGATCTTTTTGATCTGGTATCACATTCTGGCCTCCGGTTTCCTCCCACGCAAGCTGACAAGCATCTCCTTCATCTCTCACATGGAGGGCAGCCAAGATGCTTCTTCGCTCACACCAAAGAGCAGGTGGAATAACTCGGCTCAGCTTGTCAGCTGCTTCAAGGTCTCACCATTCACGGTGCCGGTGGCCTCGAACTGGCGACCTGCGGATGTAAAAAATGCAGAAGCAGCAACAGCCACTAGAAAAGACACTGCGCTGGAATAAAGGGGGACAGTTACTCTCCCTATGCTAAATATAAGTACCACTTGAAAAAGTGCTCAGTTAGAAAGGTACTTCTTTGCCTTGGCACCTCCCAGACGGTTTATTCCACCATTCCTTCTTCCATGCTCAATTCTGTAGCCTCCCTCTAATATTTTCAGATCCTTTAGTTCACTGCTAGGGCTCCTTCTGTGTGTCCTTCCATTAAGAGCCCCTGCCTTGTCCTCTCCAGAAACTTTCATTTCATAGGAAGGGATTTTTGCAGCTCTTTCCATGTCCACCTTGTGCAGAGAAGCAGTCCAATCCCAACAATACAAGTTTCAGCAGTGCAGCCTGAATTATGGCATCACAAAACACAATGTTCTATAGTGTGCTGCTGGGCTCCTGCTGGAAATGGAAAGTTATGCTGGCTGCACAGTAGTTGCCTTACCAGATCTCCAATGCGAATAAGTCAGCAGTCGTGGCCAGACGTGACTATTGGGGGGGGGGTGAAACCGGGGCATGTCATGGGAGGGAGAGATGGATCCAGAGGTCTGGCACATGCCAGATCCTATTCCCTCTTTTGAAAACCTCCCTGTCCCTTTTCCCTCCTCAGATATATGCCACCAAAATAGGTGGCATATGTCTGATGAGACCCATAGGTGGCCTTAGCAGAGGTAAGGAAAAACGTTTCTTGCCTCCAGTTTGAACATAAGAACAGCCCCACTAGGACCATCTAGTGGGACCATAGGACCATCTAGTCCAGCTTCCTGTATCTCACAGCAGCCCACCAAATGCCCCAGGGAGCACACCAGATAAGAAGAGACCTGCATCCTGGTACCCTCCTTTGCATCTGGCATTCTGACAAAGCCCATTTCTAAAATCAGGAGGTTGTACATACACATCATGGCTTGTAACCCGTAATGGATTTTTCCTCCAGAAACTTGTCCAATCCCCTTTTAAAGGCGTCTAGGCTAGACGCCAGCACCATATCCTGCGGCAAGGAATTCCACAGACTGACCACATGCTGAGTAAAGAAATATTTTCTTTTGTCTGTCCTAACCCTCCCAACACTCAATTTGAGTGGATGTCCCCTGGTTCTGGTATTATGTGAGAGTGTAAAGAGCATCTCTCTATCCACTTTATCCTTCCCATGCATAATTTTGTATGTCTCAATCATGTCCCCCCTCAGACGTCTCTTTTCTAGGCTGAAGAGGCCCAAACACCATAGCCTTTCCTCATAAGGAAGGTGCCCCAGCCCAGTAATAATCTTAGTTGCTCTCTTTTGCACCTTTTCCATTTCCACTATATCCTTTTTGAGATGTGGCGACCAGAACCGGACACAATACTCCAGGTGTGGGCTTACCATCGATTTGTACAACGGCATTATAATATTAGCCGTTTTGTTCTCAATACCTTTTCTAATGATCCCAAGCATAGAATTGGCCTTCTTTACTGCCGCCGCACACTGGGTCGACACTTTCATCTAGCTGTCCACCACCATCCCAAGATCTCTCTCCTGATCTGTCACAGACAGCTCAGAACCCATCATGTGAACCCATATGTGAAGTTTTGATTTTTTGCCCCAATGTGCATAACTTTACACTTACTTACATTGAAACACATCTGCCATTTTGCTGCCCATTCTGCCAGTTTGGAGAGATCCTACTGGAGCTCCTCACAATCACTTCTGGTCTTCACTACTTGGAAAAGTTTGGTGTCATCTGCAAACTTTGCCACCTCGCTACTCAACCCTGTCTCCAGGTCATTTATGAAGAGGTTGAAAAGCACCAGTCCCAGGACAGATCCTTGGGGCACACTGCTTTTCACCTCTTTCCATTGTGAAAATTGCCCATTGACACCCACTCTCTGTTTCCTGGTCTTCAACCAGGTCTCAATCCTTGAGAGGACCTGCCCTCTAATCCCCTGACTGTAGAGTTTTTTCAGTAGCCTTTGGTGAGGGACCATGTCGAACGCCTTCTGAAAGTCCAGATATATAATGTCCACGGGTTCTCCTGTATCCACATGCCTGTTGACCTTTTCAAAGAATTCTAAAAGGTTTGTGAGGCAAGACTTACCCTTACAGTAGCCATGCTGATTCTCCCTCATCAAGGCCTCTTCGCCTATGTGTTTTGAGATTCTATCTTTGATGAGGCATTCCACCACCTTACCCACTATAGATGTTAGACTGACTGCCCTATGGTTTCCTGGGTCCCCCCTCTTTCCCTTTTTAAAGATTGGTATGACATTTGCTATCCTCCAATCCTCTGGCACCGTGGCCATTTTGAGGGACAAGTTGCATATTTTAATCAAGAGATCAGCAACTTCATTCTTTAATTCCTTAATAACTCTTGGGTGGATGCCATTCGGGACTGGTGACTTATTGATCTTTAATTTATCAATTAGGTCTGAAACATCTTCTCTTTCAACCTCTATCTGACTTAATTCCTTGGTCAGGAGGGACCGTTCGGGCAGCGGTATTTGCCCAATGTCTTCTGCTGTGAAGACAGATGAAAATAACTCATTTAATTTTTCTGCCATCTCTAAGTCTCCTTTTATCTCCCCTTTCCCTCCGTCACCATCCAGTGGGCTAACCGCTTCTCTGGCGGGTTTCCTGCTTCTAACATATTTGAAGAAGCTTTTATTATTCCCCTTAATGTTGCTGGCCATGCGTTCCTCATAGTCTCGCTTGGCCTTCCGTATCACCTTCTTACATTTCTTTTGCCACAGTTTATGTTCCTTTTTATTCTCTTCATTAGGGCAAGACTTCCATTTACAGAAGGAAGCTTCCTTGCCCTTTACAGCCTCTCTAACTTTTAGGTTTGCTTTTAGGTCACGTTGCGCTACCCCACCACAGCATACAGCTTGCTTCCTTGCCCTTTACAGCCTCTCTAACTTTTAGGTTTGCTTTTATATCACGTTGCGCTACCCTACCACAGCATACAGCTTTTGCTTTTTTGGCATGACTGCATCGGTTCTTGTGGTGGGGTATAGGATTGGGGGCCTTTCTATCTTCACACTAGGTTCACACATTACTTGTGCTTCTCCAATTCCAGAGGATCTACTCTCCCCTTCCCGTGCACTCATGTAATAGTCTTGCTGCCTGTGATAACATTTTTAAAGAGGTTCATACTGCAAGAGATGCACTTTCTAGGCACTGGAGAGATGGCGTGTGTTGCCTTCAGAGATGGAAAAAAACAAAGCTCAAGAGGGTAAGAATGGGGTTTTCTGAAATACAGGGCATTCAAAATGGTGCAGATAGAGACTTCTGACACCCCTTGCAGGGGTGTCAAGGGCACTATCTAATAAATATCTACTGCACTAACAGAACTGCTGTCCATATAGCAGTAGCTGTCCTTTCTGGGGGAAGGATCACAATTTCTCCACAGTGCAAGTAAGTGGTTAGAGAACTGTTCACCCAGCAGATTAAGCAACTTTTCCATAGCTGTCCATACCTTTTGTGAGCTTGTAGGCTGCAACAATATCTTGGATGACAACTGATCCCCAAAAAGAATGAGATACACTGTTCAAGCCCCAGCTCTTTGCTTCCCATATCTATCCAAGGTGCTCTTAATTGGCATCTCTTTGAAATGTTAGTGCTGGGACGTAGGTATTTAGGCAGGCCACACTGAACCCTTTTTTGGATTTGCAATTTGAGGAAAACTGATTGAATGGCAACTGGAAAAAGCAGAATAGTTTTTTTTTAAGTGCAATTAGGGGGAGTATTGTTTTTCCCATAGTTTGTCTCCTGAGCCTTGGAGGAATCTAACTGAATTCTGCATGGTATAAATATCATTAAGCAAATTGCAGGAGAGTGCACAATATCTACACAGATAATCACTGCAGTGTTCTTATTCTGTTATGCAAACCTCAATATGTAAGATATCACATAGAGCTTCAAAGCAGAGGTGCAGGCCAAACAGGGAGTTCAGAGCTGTCTAGATAGCGGATTTAATTTTATTTATTTTAAAACATTTATGCCCGGCTTTTTCTAACCCACAGGAAAGCTCAAGGTGGCTTACAACATTAAAATGCTACAATGAACAGCCCAATCTTAAATTGTGCTGGAACAGGCAGGCCAAGTGGCCTCCGCTGTATCCAGCACAAGATAGTTGCTGGCTGGAAGAAAACTTGGGGTAAAGAGATATTTTCCCCCTTGCCCAATGTCACACACCTGCCTGCCCTATGGGGATAGTTGGATCTGCAAACAACAGTTTTAGTGATCCGAGCAGCCTTTGTAAGGCTGCAGGACCCTGGAGCGGGAGTTAGGATTCGTCCTGCACTGTTGTGGCTGATCTCGGGCCTGATCCACCACTCAATCTGCCTCCTATTCTGTCCTCCCCCTGCCTCTTGCCACCCTCTGCCCCCACTGTGCCAGCCTGACAGGGCCAGTGCAAATGAATCCCCTCCAGACGGATCCAGCGCCAGCAGGCTGGTGCAGGTTCTCCCATTGGCGTAGCTGGCTTGAGGGTAGTCACAAATGTGCTTTATGGCACGTTCATGACACTCTTGGGTCAGTACAGGGGGCCTGCACTGGCCCAGCAACGCTTCAGGATTGCGCTCTTAATAATACAGGGCACCCCTCGGTATCCGCAGGGGTTCCATTCCTGGAATTCCCATGGATACAGAAATCTGCAGATTATTGAATTTGTGGATTTTGGGCCAGAGCTGTGCTCCAGTTGCATCCAGAGGACCTTCTGTGGCCTCTGGTAGCCTCTGGTTACCTCCAATTTTCATCCAAAAACTGGAAGTAGCATTTTCTGGCCTTCTGCAGGCCTCCAGAGAGTACAGGTTTGGAACCCATGGATGATCAAATCTGTGGGTTTTGAATCCACAGGTAATGCAGGCTGCCTGTACAATAATAAAACAAATCAAATCCAAAACCCAAATGAAAAAGCATAGAAAGAGCACAACAGAAACTGTTTGAGCCTGCAGAATCTTACAAACAAGAACAACAAAAATTTAAAAGAAATCTGTCAAATGAACAAGGAATTTAAAAAATTCTTAACACCGCCTCCCACTGCCCTTGAAATGCCAGTATAGAAGGGGCAGTCTTTATCACTAATGGGAATGAATTCCACAGGCCGAGTGCTACAACAGAGCCACCACCACCAATGTTTCCAGTGTTGATGACTCCAGATAGCCCTCAAAGTATTTGTGCTGAACACATGCTGTTAAGAAATGAAAATCTATTTCTCTGTATGCATTTATGTGGCTGTCATCAAAGCACTGTGTTTATAGAATTCCTGTGGTGTAAAGAATATTGTGAACACCTTTTGGAAATACAACTTTGATTTCCTTTTCTTTGAGGTATATTTGCTTTGTTCTTTTTTATTGTTATTCTTTAAGGCATCTGATGATTTATCAGAAACTGACATAAGCAGTGAAGACCAACAGCACCAAACAAAGGCAGACTCTATGGAAGAGAAACTTAAATCAAGATTATTTGAACTGGCAGCAAAAATGAGTGATAACAAGGAAACCTCTTCAGAGGAACTTGCTTCAGAGTCTAGAACAGAATTGGAAAACCTGAAATCATCTTCAGAAGATAGTGGCAAATGCATTCAGGAGGAGCTAAAGAGGGTATGTAGCTCCAGGTGCCTGAACGGTTGGCAAATAACATGTCTGACCACTATATCCCACATTGTGAATTGGTTTGACCCAGTTTTTGCACAGGTTTACCTGTGCAAGAAATAGAACTGGGGGAATAAAGTGCAATCCTGTTCATTGTTCTGGATCGATCAGTACATAATTAATCTTCAGAGCTGCTTGCCACAGGATGTTGTGATGGCATCTGGCCTAGATGCCATTAAAAGGAGATTGCACCGATTTAGGGAGTCAATCACAGGTTACAAGCCATGATGGCTATATGCAACCTCCAGGTTTTAGAAGTAGCCTCTCTGTGAATGTCAAATGCAAGAGAGTGGCATCAGGATATGAGTATCATGTTATCTCATCTAGATAGCATCTAGGCCAGATGCCATCACAACATCCTGTGGCAAGGAGTTCTTATGCTCCCAGAGGTATCTGGTGCTCCAGTGGCGGACCTTCCATTAAATAAACGGAGCAAATGTCCCGGGCATGGGGCATGCGCCTCTAGGATAGCACAGAAGCCTCCCTGAGGCTCCCGACACAGTTTAAAGCATCAGGGAAGCTTCAGGAGGCTTCCCCAACATGTCCTGGAGTCCTGCGAGGCTCTATGTGCTCCAGGTAAGTGGGAGGCAAATTTGCACATGGGGGCAGCGGCATTCCACGGGGAGTGTAGTCGCAGATCTTTGCCCAGGGGTGTGGGGCTGGGGAGGTCCACTACTGTGGTGGGCCACTGTAAGGTACAGAAAGCTGAGTAGATGCACCCTTGGCCTGATCCAGCAAGACTCGTCTTAGGTTTGATACTATCAGCCATGATATCTTGAATCTCCGTAGAGGATTGAGGCATGGAGGTGCCACATTGAGATACCTTCAGAAATTGCTGGGGAAACAGAAGGTAGTAGATTGTAGTCTCAGTCTCAGATTGTAGTGCTGGGAGACTGCCGCTCAACTCCTTGATCCTATGAGGCACCACAGGGCTCCATCTTGTCTCCTCTGCTTTTCAATAGGTTGGGAAACAATTGGATAAATCCATAGATTCGGACTAAGGAATTATTTGTATGATAATGGCACTTAGCTCTCAGTCTCCCAGTTTCATTCAGTCTTTGAGTTGCAGTAGAAACCCTGAACCAGTGCTTGATGGCATTAAGAGACTGATGGCCCAGCCCTATCCCCCCATCCCCTGCTGGAACTAGCATTCCAACAGTGGAGTGCACTTTCTGGACATTGCAAACGGCCTTCTGAGGGTGTGCGGAGCGCGTTTTTCCTAAAACCTGGCAGCAAGGGTGGAGCAGCACTGTTTTCCTTTTCATTTCCAGCAGTGCTAGTCTACCCATAATGTGAGGCACAATGGTTGTTTCAAGAATGTTCCAGGGTTCCAATTACAAGGAAAAACTCTTTCCATGTACAGTGTTTGCCTTCACAAACAGACTCTGATCTTGAGGAGAGTGCAGAGATGTTACTAAGCATATCATATTTGGGGTGTAGCTAGAGCTCTTATTCTCACAGATTGAGAATAAGAGCTCATGGAGAGGGAACGCCTAAATAGGACCAAGTATTACATGAGTCAAAAGCTTCAGTTTGAAAACTTTCTAACTGTAAATGAAGATATCTTAGAAGTGTCTGTTTCATGTCATTAGATAGGAGCAATAATTATGTGTTACAGTGGTTCTCACACATTAGCACTGGGACCCACTTTTTAGAATGAGAATCTTTCAAGACCCACCAGAAGTGGTGTCATGACTGGAAGTGTCATCATCAAGCAGGAAAATTTTTAGGAATCCTAGGCTACAATTCTACCCACATTTACTCAGGAGTAAGTCCCATTTACTAGCATTGTTAAAAGAATATATATAGCAGCTTGTTAAAACTACAAGTCTGTAACATTTCCTCAAATGCAGTCACATACCACGGTAGCATCAAGTCTAATGTATTGAAAATAAAACATTGAAATGAATGGGGACCCACCTGAAATTGCCTCACGACCCAGCAGGTCCCGACCCACAGTTTGAGAAACAGTGATGTGTTAGGTGTAAGTCTGCAAGCTTTGGTTGGATAATTGGTTTGATTAAGCAATTAAACATTTAATTACCAATTAAAAGTTAGCCCCTAATTAATCTCCAGAGTTGATAATAAGCAAGAACTCTGGTGTTGGAGGCATGTAAAATATCTGTCATCATGCAGGTCACAAAGATGTATCTGCTTCCTCCTCCTTATACCAGAGTTTATGACAAGGGAGACTTAAATACTGTTTTTCCTTCTGGCTTGTATGCGAAACTAGCAGATAATTTGCCTTTCAGGATAGAACTCTTATGGCTTTTAAAAATGTTAATAAGAGCTGTTGGCAACTGAAGTACTTAGTATTCAGGAAAAATTAGTGTCTTTTATGTCACATTTTTTATAATACCGATTGATCTTGAACATGTTTATTCTATGAACACCATTTTTTTACATTCAGTTATAACTGAAACTGTTTCACATTTCAACATCTGGTGAAGGAAGTATTCAGGATGGTCCTTCCTTCTGCAGCAATCAAGTTGGAAAGACTCACACAATTAGCTTCTGTCCCAGGGGCATAGGGTTGCACAAAGATAGCAACTCCCATTCTGCTCTCTGTGTGTAAGAAGAGGGAGCTATTCTGTATTGCGGAGTGTATGACTGTAGCCTTTAATTGTAGGTATACACAACATTGTCTTTTCTAATTTATCGACATGCAGGAACATCTTTATTATACCTGTCTTCCTTTCATTCCATAATTCTTTCTCAGTGACTTGTTTCCTCATCTAACTACTCTCTCTCTTCTCTGCCTTTCAACTATCTGCTGTCTGACTAGGAAAAACAAAAGGCTTTTGATCTCCATCTTAAACTCCAGTTTTTAACTTCAGCACTTCAGCAGGTGAGACTGGTCCATTTTGTCTGTGATTCTCTCTTTTCTTCTTACTCCAGTGAGCATAATCTCATGCCATCAATTTTTTATTTTTCATTTACCACACTCTCAGGTGTTCTTTAGAATTTGGCCATCATGGAATCCTTTAATAATGCACTTTTCTTCAAAAGAAACACATAAATCCAGTGCTTCCCAAACCTTTTAGCTCCGGGACTCACTTTTATAAATGACAATCTATCATGACCCACTAGACAAAAATAGAGATCTAGAAAGAAATAATATTCTATTAATATTAATAAATTATTCATCAATAATAATTGGAATTATTTGCTCCCAAGGTTGCTAGAGGCCTTACATACAGTGTATGTGTAGACATTTAGACTCTAGAAACAGAGTTCAAATACTGTTCCCCCAAATCTTTACAGTCATTCCAGGGTACCCAGAATGCTGATCTAGAAAGCGAGATGTGTAGTTGAGGGACTTCCAGGCTGAAACTGGGTTCACATGTTATCTAAGGCACACCAATTACTAGAGAAAATAGGAAAATATGACATTTTAATTTGTGGGTATGAAGATTACCTCATACACAGATTAGCATCCCAGCTAACCATTTTCTTCTGCAAACTGGCAAGGCTGCTTGCAAAGTTGTTGTTTTTTGAAGTTTCAAAATTTTTTGTAACCCTCCCAATCAGCTTGCTACCCACTGGTGAGTTCTGACCCACAGTTTGGGAAACACTTCCTTTGGGCGCAATCCTAACCAATTTTTCAACGCTGGCATAGCTGTGCCAATGGGACGTGTGCTGCATTTCTGCAGTTGGGGGGCAGTCACGGAGGCCTCCTCAAGGTAAGGCAATGTTTGTTCCCTTGCCTCGGACTTGCATTGCCCTCAGCTCAGTGCTGGAAAGTTGGTTAGGCTTCCATAATCTGAAATAATCTGTTTCATTAGTTTAAAACTAATGTAGCCAAAAGAAGAGGGAACCAATAGATTTACTTTTGCACTGTGTAGTATTGGTCTTCAAACTCTTCTTTCTCCCTAGTAACAAAATGTGAACCAGACTCTTCTCTCCCCCCTCCCCCAACTGTATTCACATTAGTTTTTCAGTACTGGACATCAAAAGCCATCTTTCAATGCCTAAGGGAGAAGGGAGTTAAACCCATGGTGGCTATGCAAAACATGCTGTTCTGTAACTACCAAGTCAGGTGCGGCTTAACTCAGGTAGAGTCTCTGTCCCCCCTGACTCATCTCAAAAACAAGTCATAACGGGGGGCATTGTCTGAGTTGCCCGGAGCATTTTCGCTACTAGTAAAGACTTGAGTCTTGAGTCATTCCCTTTAAAAAGCCAGCCATGGAAGAAAATGGGGCTGCTGCCAGGGTGTGTGTGTGTGTGAATTTTCTTTAAGCACTCCCCTGCTGTCCCATCCCATATGTAAACAAGGCAGGAGGGGGAGTGACAAACTGAGAGAGTGGGGACAGAAGTGGCAAGAAGGAGGAGGGTCACATGCAGCAGCTGCGAGGCTTACCAGGACGACTCAATCCTTGGCAGCTTTAGTCAGAAGTAGCCCAATTTGCACTGGTCATTCAATGAGGCTGCCTTCTCCTAAGTAACAGCAGTTACTTCTCCCAGGCATCTCCCAATAGTGTAGCTAGAAGGGGTGCAAAGCACTACGTTTTTCAGGAAGTCTCACCTTGGCTTGCAAAGCACTACATGTTGCATGAAGCCTTACCACCAGTGTGCAAGTGGCCCCCTCCCCTTCAGAGTGGGGGCAGCAGGTGAGGCAGAACTACCCCATCATTGTTCATGGAAAAGCACTGCAGCTGCCCTGCCTGCTTAAACCTGAGGAGGCTCTCCCTACACTTGAGGAGGCTTTCATTACACCAGAGGAGAGCATATAATACATATTTTGCATCATCTTCCTTGTTTACCAGTTTGCTTTCAGACCTAGTTCAAACTGCTGATCTTGGCCTTTAAAACCCTTAATTATTTGGTTCCAAGGTATCTGTAGGATTGCATTCTCTCATAAGTAGTCTTCCTAACCCCTGAGATCACCCTCAAAAGCCCTGTTCTCTGGTTCACCATTGACAGAGATCTGGTTGGGGGGAAAGAGATGTGCACTCCATTGGCATGGCTGCATTGGCAGGGGGTGGATTTTCTTAGAATTGGGCTGTAAATCAGTGTTGAGATGCTGCTAAGTTATTTGCCATGAAAGGAGGCTGCCCTTTGCATCTCTGCAAGAGATTGCTGAGCTTGCCTCCTGCCAATTGGTGATAGTGGTGAACTCCTCAGAGAGCAAATAACCATTGTTGCTGTTATGTGTAGGATGGGGCTGTAGCTCAGCTGCATGAACTACTCCTGCATGAACACATAAGGAAGCTGCTTGAACCATTCACTAATGAGGCTATACTATATCTCCAAAACTAGATGTGATAGGGCAAAGCGGATGCCATTTTTAGAATTAGCACCCCAAATTCATATCATACCACCATAAAGTTTGGGAAAAACTTTTCTGACCCTCAATTTTGTAGGCCTGTGTAATTAATCCTAAACTACCTTCAACTTGAAAGAAAATTGGAATAAAGCATTACTGTAAATAAGTAAAATTGCAGCATTATATTTGGGGGGGGGGAAGGTAACATAATTCCTGCCAGGTTCATATTTACATCATCTGTAAACATCAGAAACTTGCTAGCATGACCAGAGTTACTCTCAGGCTAAAAAAGAGAGTATGAATTGAAAGTGCGATGGAGAGGTCAGGGCATAGTCTGAGAAACAGAGCAATGTTTTCCAATATTTTTGCAAAGACTGCAGTGAGTTATGTAGCTTTGAGGCCATTGAATCAATGCACAACCTGCTACTAACCCTTTGATGGGAACAACAGATATTGACTGATGAATAGCTGCTCACCGCTGTGAGCGTGATGAAGCACCTTATAGATGGAGCTTGTAATGTGTGCACAGTGATTAAAGACATGGTCAATACTGCCAGGGGCCATTAGAGATGGAAAAAGATGTTTATATATCTATTTTGTGTGTGCCTAATGTTGATTTGACATTTCCTCAGAGATAGCTTAAACCACTGCATAAAATCTCTCTCGAATTCAGGGTCCCACAATCCTACTATTGCTAAGCCATGTTCAACATCATAAAAGTTGAGGCATGAGCCAAATTTGAGTGGTTTTCAGTCCCGTTGAATTAAATGGTACAAATGTGTAGCATATATTTAACTCATTCTTTGGAACTGATGGGGCTTGAAATTGACATCACTAGTGGCAAATGAAGCCAGTGCTTCACACACACACACACACACACACACACACAGAGAGAGAGAGAGAGAGAGAATGTCCTTAGTACTGAGGCTACCATGCTAGGATGCTCCCTAGATTTCCATGTGGTGGTTACATTGCAGAGCATTATGGTAGGACAGGGAGCACCTTGCATGTACTTCCAAATGTTAACCCAGATGCCAGGGCCTGCCCAACCAGGGGACTGACTGAGGCAGTCCCCTCAGACAGACAATTGGTAGATTGAGCCCACCTCCATCCACCCTCTTGTTTCCAGGTAAGGTATGGGGGGCTCAGCACTTGGCACACCATTACTTTAGTTGTTCAACAAGATACACATCTGGAGGCACACTCTAATGTAAACCACTGCGGCAGTGCATTATGGGTTACCACATAACACAGTTCAGAGAGGGGCTGCCAAAGAGAGGGGTGACCAAAACCATGAGGATCACACAGAATATAGACATATTTTGACAAAATGCTACTAGAACTGAATTGGAATTTGGAAGCACCAATCCAGTAGTGGCATCAGTAAACATTTTTGAATACTTACAAGTCCTCTTCTCCCACCCAAAATACTGGAAGGGATGGAGATTGGAGTGGGACATGAATGTGTTTATGAAATTTCCCCCACCCCACTTTCAACTCAGCTCTGGTTTCTCTAGCCTTGCCATTAGGTTTCAGTGTGATATGTTTACGGTATCAGGCATGCAAAAACACCAGTGTGCGGCCACAGCCACTTCAGTCCTACTGCACTGTCATCTTACTGTAGATACTCACTTATAAATCGATCCCACAGATAAGTCAAGGGCAGGTTTTGATCCAAAAATCATGGAATTTTCTATGACCCTCAGATAAGTCAGGGGTTAAACTTAGGGGAGTTTCTGACTATAATTTTGTCTGATTTTACCCAAGGCCAGATCCTGAAAAATAACCTACCAGTAAGTGTTACCTAAGAACTGTATAGTCTCTAATTTATTAAAAATGCAGGTCCAACCTTGTTATACACGGATTTTTTATACACATATTTGATTCAACATGAATGGCCACTGCAAATGAGAAGGAATGTGCTGATCCCTGGAGAAGGGGAAAAATGCACCCCTTTAAAATGCTTTTCTTACTGTTGTAGAGATTTTTTTGTCAACATGAAGAGAAGGGCCCTTTAAATGAAAGGAAAACAGTCCTTTACAATAGTTAGAGAGAGGGCAGCCAGCTGATAATCCTTCAATCATTCTCTCTCCAAGTGAACTCCTCTCTTCCCCCTGAACATGTGAAAGAAAGATAATCCTTTCTAAGGGCCTGGAGAGAGACTGATTGTTGGATTGTCATCTTAATGACTGTCTTAACATCACAAAGGTCAACAAGGCTGTTTTTAAATCACCAACTGTCAGGCCTTTGGCATCTCCCAGGCCTTGAATTGTTATCAGCCAGGATATGGTAGGAGGGGCCTTGATGTCCAGGCCCGGTGTGGAATGTAAACATTGGAACTGTAGCACTGTTATTGCAATCAGTTGCACCTACTTGAGGTGGGAGCCGTGTGACTCTGGGATGTGTATGCAGAGTCACGTAGGCAATGGAGGAGTGGTGCAGTGCACCACTGGACAGCCAATCAGAGAGGGTCACAAGACAGTCACAAGATGATGAGGTTGCCCTACTCTAATACCACCAGCAAAACTGCCATTTGTTAGTGTGTCTTTTTTCTTTCTTTCTTATCTTGACTTCTGAGATAGAATTTGAGTTCAGCAATGAAATACCTGCCATTTTGAACTTTCAGTTGGAAGGTAATTATAGCATGCAGTTGGCCCAGGTTTGGTACCCATGGATTTGACTCAATACATGTGCTAAACCTGGGTCTGGAGGACTTCCTTAATGTAACTGGAAGCATCTTCCAGTTGTGACCAGGAAGTGTTCTGCGGTGTGGGAAGGCCTTCAGAAGGAACTTCTGATTTTTACTGAAAACCAGAAATGCCTTCTGAACATGTCGAAGAGGCTTTCTGAGGCCTGGAGAGGCCATGAACAGCCTCACCACACCACAGAACCCTTTCCAGATGGAACCCTTTCCATGACTGGGAGGTCCTGTGAGACCCTTCCAGGGATTTAATTATCCATGGAAATCAGTATCCACAGGGAGTCCTGGAATGGATCCCCCACAGATACTGAGACCCCACTGCATGGGAATATATGTGCAGCTATAACATTACTGGGTCTTCTTTTAAAACATGTTATGTTATGCATGACAAGTGCACATAACACTATTGCATGTGCAGGGACCGAGTGCAGTGGTAGTGCTCAAGGAAGGATACTGGAAAGGAAGTAGACTAGTTGGAAAGAGAAAGGAGCTGTCTGGCACCTGTCCTGGGGACCAGTTGAAAAAGCAATTGTTGAGTAGAAGCAGAGGGAATGGGGGAGCTTGAAGCAGCACCAGTGGGCTGCTGAGTAATTCAAAAGCAGTGAACATGAGGGGTTTCTGTCCTAGTTTATTATAACCAGCATTCCTTTAGAGAAGCAATGTGTTGATTGTACTGTGGGCTCATCAAGGACCTTTTTTCTTGGTCTTGATGCCCACCCCTGGTTTGAGATGGGTACCTCTGTTGATCTGCACCCTGCAGAGGGTATGGGCAGAGGGTTCCTTAACTGTGCAGAATATCTATGCCTGAATTCCCATACATCTTCCTAATTAAGTTTATGATGAGGTTGGTAGGGGAAGTGAAGGTGAAAGGCACCTCTTTTGTGTCAACTTTATTTACTATAAAGTCAGGAAGCTCCTAGGATGTTGACACGATTTTTCACCAAAATAATTTTTGGTCATGGAATTTTTCAAAATGTGAAAGAAAGGCATAATGTGAAAGAAAGGTGGGGGGGGGGCGGTGTTTTGAAAAACCAAAGTTTGTCCTTTTCTCTCAGGCCAGTGGAATCTGAGGCTTCCCTGCCATCAGCTCAATTCAAAATGCCATGAGGCCAACCTGGGTCATGTTCGTCAGCTATGCACCTAGCATCATATACATATGTATACAGAACTACATTTCAAGTAACAATACACTTATATTGGAGTTGGCTGTTGGTGTCCCTGTGCTAAATCCAGAGCCTTGAAGAGTGTATCCTATACGCTAGTCAGTTATTTGAGAGGCAGAGGGATGCTGATAGGGCACTTTGGGAGGGTGAGGTGCTTAGGTTTTGTCTTTCCGTTCCCAGAGCAGCCCTCCAGCAAAACTAGTTGCCAACCAGTAGGCTTCGTACTTTGCCTAAAGAGTTGATAGGAAGTTCCAGCCAGTATTTTGGAGTCAGGTTATATTTCAGTGATTTTCAACCAGTGTGCCATGGCACCCTGCTGTGCTGTGTATGGTCTGCAGGTCTTCTGTGGGAATTTCCGGGAGGGCCATTTATTATGAGTATAATTGGGGGATGTTAGCCCCCACCAGCAGCATGGTGTGCCTTGTCAATTATCAAAAAGCTGATGGTGTACTTTGACCATTTTAGCACCTTGTCAGTGTGCCCTGTGATAAAAAGTTCCGTCTGCTGTCCAGAAGGGGCAGGATGCTGTCTAAAAAGGGGTCAAACTATGGTACAGTGACCCTGACCTTTCTATCTGTTCTCTCTGTGATCCTTGTGGCATGTGGCCCTAACCCTTTATCCTTCCCTTCTCCTCTGAGCACCTCCTCTTTGTCCTCTGACCTGTTAAGATGTGCACACCAGGGCTCTGATGCCCAGGCTATCTTGAGCACAAGGCATGCAGGGCGAGGCAGCTCTAGGTCCTTGCTATCTCTAAATAATAGCTGACCCTCTGATCCTAAACAGGTGCTGTAAATATACACTCAATGGAACTGTAAGTAAATAACTTCTTTTTTTGCAATTTTAACAAGCCATTGCCTCTTTATCTTTTTATTGATTAGTAGTCAGCCAGTGAGGGAGATTCCCTAGGGTGATACCCAAAAGGGGAGGTCTGCTACTTAAGCTACTCTGCTTCCCCCCATCTGCAAAGAGGGAACTATTTTTATTTCCTCCAACAGAAAATCACTGTTGTATTTAGTTGTGTCCTGTTGTAGTTACAGACTGCCTAAATGTCACTTAGTTGTTTGGCTGAGAAATAGAGCAGATGTGACAGCTGTCTTGTAGAATCCCTTGTGGGCGAGTTAATGATGAGCTTCCCTTCAGCAGGAAGAATGAGATAGAGTAAATGGCAGTTAAAAATGGTATTGGATTGGTAGCCCAGGTCCGCCAGCTAACGCGACCTTTCTCTGCACACAGTTAGGAATATTAGGAAGTGAGTTTGTTTGGAAGATTTATCTATAGAGTGGATAGAGTGATGTTCTTTTCCCTCTTACCCAACACCAGAAGCAGGGGACATCCACTAAAATTGAGTGGTGGGAGAGTTAGGACAGACAAAAGAAAATACAGATGGGCCCTTTTAATTATCATCATCACAACCTTTATTGGCATATAACAAATAAACAAAGTAAAACAACACAAAAATTATTACAATTACTAAAAGGGTAAACATAATGAGGCAGGGAGGAAAAGGAGGGAAATAATCCAAAAATAATGGAGGAAAAAGAAAAAGTAAAAGACAATTTTTAGGAAGGGGGGAAAATTTTAATAATTTGGGATAAAAAACTAGCAACTGCTATTTTTTACTTGATTATCACTAAGCAGAACAAAAAGGGGATCAATAAATGGACCGGCAGAATGACATAAAAAGGGCAGTGTACAGCTAAATACAGCTTTCGGAGTGTACAGTGTGCTGGGCAGTAGATCAGAATATGCTCAAGTGTGTCCAGTTCAAGATGACAAAAGGCGCATAATCTGAGATTCCGAGAAATATGGGAAAATCTGCCAAGGTGATACGAAGAAGGGAAAATGTTGAAACGCGCAAGCTTAAAAGCCCTTCGAAGGGAGGGATTTATTAGGGTAACAAAATATTTAGATGACTGACCTGGTGAGGGACAGTGACCGAAAAAAAGAGGAGAACATACTGGATTAAGATCAGTGGAAAGAGAGGCATTCAGCTTCCCAGAGCCTAGTTCGAATAAGCTTGTAAGCACTGTTGACATCAAGATCCGCTAAAGATTCCAAAGAAAGATCTAGGGAATTCAATTTAGAGTCAATTTTTAGAAACCAGCTGGACAAAAAAGGGTCTCTTAGCAGGTCATTAAGAAAGGAATCTGATGGAAATGACAGATGGAAGCGGAGCCAGAATTTAAATGTTAAAGCCCATGCAGTAGTTGAAGGAAGGTGAACTCCTAACTCAAGAGTCAGCGTTGCTAACCTGATGGAGTTTGGAACTCCGAGAATCCTCCTAAAAAAAAACAGCTGCAACTCGGTCCAGGGTACTATTGGCTGCCATAACCCATTTGGAAACTCCATATAATAGTTGGGACACAATCTTAGTTCTGAAGATCTGCAGAGCGGCTGGCACAAACTGGTTACCAGTACTATAATGAAACCGAGTGATCGCCTTAAGTTGGTGATGTGAGGTGGCAATAGCTGACTTCCTATGGGGTGCCCAAGATAATCGATAATGGAAAAGTAAACCAAGATATTTAAACGTGGGGACTTGCTCGTAGATAGAATGGCCAATTCTCCAGGTCGACGGGGACCAAGATTTTGAAAATACTAAGATTTTGGTTTCACTAGCATTAATGGTCAGATCATTTGATGTACAATAATCCTGAAAAATGGTAAGGGATTGATGAAGTTCAGATTTCGTTAGTGAGAGAAGAACTGCATCATCCGCATACAGTAAAAGAGGTATGGGATTGAGGGATTGAGGTGATTGAGGGAAGGGGGAGAGACTCTTTGGTTAGAAAAATAAGGGAGGTGGCCCTTTTAATCCACGGGTTCAGAACCCATAGATTTGACTCAGTGTGGGCTCTGAATCCATGCTGGAGGACCTCACCTGACCTCCCAGGTATGAGTAGAAGTGCCTTGTGGTCACGACCAGGAGGCTGGCTGAGACCCAGGAAGGCTGCACTTGAGGCCTCTTCAGCCCTCAGAATGCTTCCAAGAGGTGTCAAAAAGGCACTTCCAGTTTTTGCAAAATCCGGAAGTGCCTTTCTGACACCTTCGAGGGCTTTCTAAGGCCTGGAGAGGTTGTGCACAGCCTCTCCAGACCCCACAACACCTCCAGATGCAGCTGGATGGCGCTTCCAGTCACATCTTGAAGTCCCATGGTCCATCAGTCTTGGTATCTGTGGAAATCCTTCTCACAGGATGTGGTTATGACACCTAGCCTAGATGCCTTTAAAGTGGGATTGGACAGATTTATGGAGGAAAAGTCCACCACAAATTATAAGCCATGATGGGTATACATAACCTCCTGAATTTAGAAGTAGGCTACCTCTGAATGCCTGATGCAAGGGAGTGGCAACAGGATATAGGTATCTTTTTCGTCTTCATTAGGTTGTGCTTCATGAGGTTCCTGGTGGGAAATGGGTGTGGCACCCAGTGTTGGTGACTTGCACTGGATGCTATCTGCTCTGATAGCAGCTAGCACACTAGAATTTTGCTCTTCTTCCCTCTCCCTTCATGTCATGGCACCCACCCTCCCACTACCACCAGATTCGGCTCCAGCCTCCTTGGCACAACTGCATTGGCTGGGGGGGGGGAAGGATAGGATTAGACTGTAAGTCATCTGGATAACCTTAACAAATTTCTTTCAGTTCAAGCTGATGCATATCTACACAGAAGTAAGTCTTATTGATTTCAATGAGACTTGCTCCCAAGCTAGTATGTTTAGGACTGCAGCCTTTCTTTAGAAACAAATAAGGCACTTTATGCACAAATAATGCACCCAAGCATATTTCGACAGTTGTCCTAACACTTGTAGTATATCATCAATGGTGTTAGTGTCTAACAGGAAACATTACAAGATAGATTGTTGTAATAATTATGCTTAACATTTTAAAAGTGGTTTCTGAGTGTTAAAAGCACTTCACATACAGGTGGTGCCTTTGTATCCACAGGGGACACATTCCAGGACCCCCCCCCCCCGATACCAAAAACTGGATAATCAAATCTGTGGTTTTCAGCCCACCTGGGCTCCATGTTCGGAGCCCTTCTCAGCCTTGGAGAGGTCACGCATGGCCTCTCCGAGGCTGGGAAAGCTGCCAAGAGCCATTTTAACACAATTTTCAATTTTGGGCGAAAACTGGAAGTCATGTTAAAAAGGCTCCAGACGGCATTTTGAGCCTCGAAGCACGCAGCCACTCTGAGAAAAACTCCCAGATATGACTGGAATAAGGTTCCGGTCATGTCTGGGAGGTCTGCAGAGGGGGGGTAATCTGGGGGTTCAGCATCCACTAATAAAGAGGCCCCACCTGTATATTATCCTGATGTTGTCCTCACAACAACCCTGTAAGGTAAGTATTGTTATCCCTCTTTTGCAGATGGGAGAGATTGACAAGAAGTGGTTTTTTCACTAGGTGGTGTTAGGGTTCATGGCAGAGGTGATTTGGGATTTGATTCAGTTCTCTTTGCTTCAATAGAGAGAGGTGTGGTAAGACAATAGTACTGCCACATAACCAATTACCACTGATCTTTTTGCTGCTGCTGCTATTATTATTATTATTATTATTATTATTATTATTATTATTATTATTATTAACAACAATATTTGTCTAAAATGTTCACAGTGTAGTTTACACAGGTCATAAATATAGAAATGGTTCCTGTCCCTAAAGCATGTACAGTCTAAAAAGAAGCAGAAATAACAACTGGTTTGTAGTTGAAGTAACAGTAAAAGACACATGCTGAGGGGAATAGGAAAGTTGCTCTCTCTCTCTTCATAGAAGAGGAGTACCACATTTAAAAGTACCTCTTTACCCAGGAAGCCGGGTTTATGTTATATCACTGCGTCTGATGCCTGCCTATGGAATATCAGTGGTAGTGCTAATGTCTTACCTAAGACAGACAGACTTACAGCTCCATTGGCATGAACTTCTAGAAGTGTTTACACACCCAGTGAAACAAAACCATGGATTGCTATTCCATTGTCACTAGTGATATTTGATCATTCATGTGAGGTCAAAAGGTTTTACATCAATTTACCACTTTTTTCTAAAGGATTGCAGCAAGCCATCAAGATCCAGGACTTAATAAATTGTTCCCCAAGTGCTAACTGGCTTATGAAAAAGGAAAACACAGCTGAAGGCACATCTTTGAAGTTTGAAACCTTTGTCGATATGGAAATGCTTTGAAGAAAATGGAGTCTTTCAGTGTGCTTTTTGGCCTTTTAATCAACAGAATAATAGGGCATGAAAATGGAGCTGGTGAGGACAAAACAAAGAAAGTGTACATGCCAAGCCCTCTACAACAACATTATATTATTGATCACTTTCAATCTAATTGGCCCCTTCAAAAGTTAATGCAAAACATGAAAAAAAAACCATGAGTGGGTCTGCAGCTTCTTTATAATTCAAATGCTACATTTCCCACTCTCTAGAGAGAGGACTCATCTGACTGGTTTAATGATCACTGCTGTGCTTGCTTGCCTGACAGTTTGAAGACCCAGGTGTCTCTCCTGCTGTCTCTAATTTTCTGTAATCACAATGTTTCTACATTTTACTCATAATTCAGCAGTGTAACCTGTTGCAGGATCAATGCATGAAGGCACTCAAAGAGCATTTATTCAGTAACTAACTCATACAAGAACTGGTAGGTATATGCACCTGTTTTATGCTGAGTCAGTTCACTGGCCCATCTTCCTCAGTACTGTGTATTCTCCAAGGTCTCCTCTCTGCCTGAGATTCTTTTAATTGAAGATTCTAGGTATTGCACCTGAGATCTTCTTCATGGAAAGCATGTGCTTTACTACTGAATTATGCCCCTTTCCCAAATATCTAATCTGCAGCCTCTGGCTTCTTCTTCAGACAGAAGAGCTCAGGACTGAATCTGCAACCTGAGAGGCACAGAACAAATAAGAGAGCATAGCCCAAAACCTCTGAGCCAAACAAGTCTGTTAGGGCCTAATTATACATGCATTTAATAGGTGCACCAATAAAACACCCAACTGGAGAGATAGTATTGGCAACCTTCAGTCTCGAAAGACTATGGTATCGCGCTCTGAAAGGTGGTTCTGGCACAGCGTCTAGTGTGGCTGAAAAGGCCAATCCGGGAGTGACAATCCCTTCCACACCGGGAGCAAGTGCAGTCTGTCCCTGGTCTGTCTCCCTGGCTATGGGCCATCCTTCTTTGCCTCTTAGCCTCAGACTGTTGGCAAAGTGTCTCTTCAAACTGGGAAAGGCCATGCTGCACAGCCTGCCTCCAAGCGGGCCGCTCAGAGGACAGGGTTTCCCACTTGTTGAGGTCCATCCCTAAGGCCTTCAGATCCCTCTTGCAGATGTCCTTGTATCGCAGCTGTGGTCTACCTGTAGGGCGCTTTCCTTGCACTAGTTCTCCATAGAGGAGATCCTTTGGGATCCGGCCATCATCCATTCTCACGACATGACCAAGCCAACGCAGGCGTCTCTGTTTCAGCAGTGAATACATGCTAGGGATTCCAACACGTTCCAGGACTGTGTTGTTTGGAACTTTGTCCTGCCAGGTGATGCCGAGGATGCGTCGGAGGCAGCGCATGTGGAAAGCGCTCAGTTTCCTCTCCTGTTGTGAGCGAAGAGTCCATGACTCGCTGCAGTACAGAAGTGTACTCAGGACGCAAGCTCTGTAGACCTGGATCTTGGTATGTTCCGTCAGCTTCTTGTTGGACCAGACTCTCTTTGTGAGTCTGGAAAACGTGGTAGCTGCTTTACCGATGCGCTTGTTTAGCTCGGTATCGAGAGAGAGAGTGTCGGAGATCGTTGAGCCAAGGTACACAAAGTCATGGACAACCTCCAGTTCATGCTCAGAGATTGTAATGCAGGGAGGTGAGTCCACATCCTGAACCATGACCTGTGTTTTCTTCAGGCTGATTGTCAGTCCAAAATCTTGGCAGGCCTTGCTAAAACGATCCATGAGCTGCTGGAGTTCTTTGGCAGAGTGGGTAGTGACAGCTGCATCGTCAGCAAAGAGGAAGTCACGCAGACATTTCAGCTGGACTTTGGATTTTGCTCTCAGCCTGGAGAGGTTGAAGAGCTTTCCGTCTGATCTGGTCCGGAGATAGATGCCTTCTGTTGCAGTTCCAAAGGCCTGCTTCAGCAGGACAGCGAAGAAAATCTCAAACAAGGTTGGTGCAAGAACACAGCCCTGCTTCACTCCGCTTCGGATGTCAAAAGGGTCTGATGTGGAGCCATCGAAGACAACAGTGCCCTTCATGTCCTTGTGGAAAGATCTGATGATGCTGAGGAGCCTGGGTGGACATCCAATCTTGGGGAGAATCTTGAAGAGGCCGTCTCTGCTGACCAGGTCGAAAGCCTTTGTGAGATCTATGAAGGCTATAAAGAGTGGCTGTCGTTGTTCCCTGCATTTCTCCTGCAGTTGTCTAAGGGAGAATACCATATCAGTGGTGGACCTGTTGGCTCGGAATCCACACTGCGATTCTGGATAGACGCTCTCTGCAAGTACCTGGAGCCTCTTTAGTACAACTCGGGCAAACAGCTTTCCTACAACGCTAAGGAGAGAGATGCCGCGGTAGTTGTTGCAGTCACCCCTGTCACCTTTGTTCTTGTACAGCGTGATGATGTTTGCATCCCTCATGTCTTGAGGTACTCTACCTTCTCTCCAGCAGAGACAGAGAATTTCATGCAGCTCAGTGACGATGATCTCTTTGCAGCATTTTAGGACTTCAGCAGGGATGCTGTCTTTTCCAGGTGCCTTGCCAAAGGCAAGGGAGTCCAGGGCCACGTGAAGTTCTTCTAGGGTTGGTTCACTGTCAAGCTCTTCCAGCACAGGCAGGCACTCAATGTTGTTCAGTGCTTCTTCGGTGACTACATTTTCTCTGGAATATAGCTCAGAGTAGTGCTGCACCCAGCGTTCCATCTGCTGCGCCCGATCCTGGATGACCTCGCCTGTGGCAGACTTCAGAGGGGCAATTTTCCTCTGTGTTGGACCTAGGGCCTGCTTGATACCATCATACATCCCCTTGATGTTGCCCATGTCAGCTGCTATCTGTATCTCGGAACAGAGCTGGAGCCAGTAGTCGTTAGCACATCTCCTGGCAGTCTGTTGGACTTTGCTGCGAGCACCTCGGAGGACCTGCAGGTTGCGCTCACTGGGACAGGCCTTGTATGCTGCTTGAGCTCTCCTCTTTTCCTCAATGACTGGTGTCAACTCCTCAGAGTGGGCTTCAAACCAGTCTGCCGCCTTGTTGGTCTTCTTGCCGAATATGGACAAGGCGGTGTTGTAAACGGTATTCTTGAAATGTTCCCATCTGTTGGATGCGTTTGCGTCGGCCGGGCCTGGAAGAGATTCCTCAAGCGCTTGTGCAAATTCCTCCACTTTTCTCTGATCCCGGGTCTTGCTGGTATCAATGCGAGGTCTTCCTTCCTTTTTCGTGTGATACAGTCGCTTTGTTTGCAGTTTCACTCTGCTGCACACCAGGGAGTGGTCAGTGTCGCAGGCAGCACCATGATAACTGCGTGTGATCTTGATGCTGGGAAGGCTGGAGCGTCTGGTGAGGATCAGGTCGAGCTGGTGCCAGTGCTTTGATCTTGGATGTCTCCAAGAGACTCTATGTTGGGGCTTTGTGTTGAAGAACGTGTTGCTGACACAGAGACCGTGATGACAGCAAAACTCTAGCAGGCGTTGGCCATTTTCGTTCATCCTCCCAGTGCCAAACTGACCTAAGCAAGTGGGCCATGAACTGTTATCAGCACCAACTCTAGCATTGAAATCGCCGAGGATGAACAATGGCTCTTTTACAGGGATTTTCTTGACAGTGGTGGCCAGGTCATCATAGAATTTGTCTTTGGCTTCTGCTGGAGACGACAGAGTCGGTGCATAAGCACTGATGAGAGTGACAGGTCCTGCTGATGACTGGAGCTGCAGGGACAAAATTCTTTTTGACAACTGGAGAGAAGGGTGAACTTTAAATTGCAAGGGAGGACAGTGAATCTGGGCAAACCATGACAGGAGGTAGTAATTTACCCAGTGCAGTTTCTCCCGCCTTTGAAAACTTCCTTTAAGTGAAAAAAAACCAGTGGAACATTTGGTTTTGTTTGTTTCATTTAAAAATAATGCAGCAGGAAGGCCATTAAAGCAAGGAGTTGAGGAATCCCCTGTCCTGGGTGCAGTTGCATTCCCCAGTGTATCAAGTGTGCAAGCTGGGAGTACTTTTGGACCTGCTTCTGGAACCTCAGATGGCAACCACCGCAGGAATGCATTTTCCAACTGAAGTTGTTTCTTGAAATGCATACCCTGGCTTCTGTGAATAGGCATGCCTTAGTAATCTAGCTCCATGCTGGGCTAGTATAACACTGTCTATACAGGGCTTCCTTTAAAACTTCAATATGTTTATTTTTAATGAAGACTGGAAGAACATAACACCTCTG
This sequence comes from Tiliqua scincoides, assembly GCF_035046505.1. Classification (NCBI taxonomy): domain Eukaryota; kingdom Metazoa; phylum Chordata; class Lepidosauria; order Squamata; family Scincidae; genus Tiliqua; species Tiliqua scincoides. Next base: position 52,387,630 of record NC_089825.1, on the reverse strand, counting down.
CCAAGACACCTGCATTAGCTTCCAATGTGTTTCCAAGCATCAAACCTTGAAAGACCTATGCAATTTGGTTTCAGTTTATCTCCAAGAAAATGTTCTTTAATATGAGACACCCCTACCACATATACTGTGACATCTATGGGTTACATGCATTGAAGGATATGGTATCATGGTGGTTAATTTCATCCTTAGATATGAACATTTGAAATTGGTTCTTCTCAATTGGCCCATCAGTGCACTTAGTGGATATCTAAGTGGATATCCGCAGCTTGGGGGTCCTCCTGGACTCGCAGCTGCTCCTGGATTCCCAGGTGGCGGCTGTGGCTAGGGGGGCCTTTGCTCAGCTTTGGCTGGTGCGCCAGCTGCGGCCGTACTTGGATCGTGCAGACCTGGCCACGGTGATCCATGCCACGGTGACATCAAGGTTAGATTATTGTAACATGCTTTATGTGGGGCTGCCCCTGAAGACGGTTTGGAAACTGCAATTAGTGCAGAATGCGGCAGCCCATGTGGTTACTGGAGGTAGGCAGTTTGACTCTGTCAACCTGCTTCTTCAGGGACTACATTGGGCCAGCATAAGAGGGTCACAAATGTGCTGTAAAGCACGTTTGCGCCTCCTCACGGGGAAGCCAGGCCAGCACTCCCAGAAGCACCAGCCTTCGGAGGCTGGCATAAGCCTCCCCGCAGCCGCTTGTGTCAGCGCACTCGCACTGGCACAAGCCGCAAAGGTAGACGTGGGGGGGGAGGAGGAGGGAAAGAGGTGTTTCTGGGTGGGGGGAAGGCGGGCAATGGGCGGCCCCGAGGGTGGGTGCGTGGGGAGCTGGAGGCAGGGCTGGAATCCGGCAGTTATGCCGGATCCCAACCCCCGTCCCCGCAGAGAATGGAGTGCCTTCAAGCCACTCTGCTCTCCTCGGACTTGCGCTACCTCCAGAGGTGGTGCAGGTTCGAGGAGACCCATTGGGTCCAGCAGCCCTTACCCAGGGGTAAGGGGAAGAGTTTCCCTTGCCTCTGGCTGAGCCGCTGCTGCCCACAAACCTGCCTTGGATGCAGCGCAAGCCTTCTGGCTTGCCTGCTCCAGTGCAGGTTTGGATTGCTCCCTTAGTTGACAAAGTGCACTGTAGGGAGTGGTGCAGGGAGAAGAGGCTAAAGGGAAGTATTCAAAAAAAAGATGAGAAGATTTTTATATACAGTGAAGTTGGACTGCAAGCAAAGCAGCTGCACAGTGTTTGCTTCTTCCTTCTAATGTGAAACTCTTTCATTTTCAATGCAGAAATATTCTGCTGTGTCTCTCTGCAACATATCTACTGAGGTCCTAAAAGTTATCAATGCAACAGAGGAGCTCATAGCAGAACCAACAGGACCTTGTGATTTTCCAGCAGATGCCCATGAAAGAGGGAAAGGGGAATTTCCACTGGGTCCAGATCCTATCAGACTTGATGAAGAGTTCACGACGCTGGAAGAAAATGTAAGAGCAACAGCAGATAACATAATCATATATTATATAATTAATATGGTATAGAAAACTGTGCCTTAGCAAAAGGTTAAAGTGGGCAGTTTAAGAGAAGTACTGGTGTTGAATGTCAGCTATGTATATTGAGAAATACAGAATGCTGTTTGGACTCTTTAAACAAAGCCAGAATTTGGACAAGCTGCTGGGACATTTACTATTTCACAGATAAATGAGGTATCAGATTAGCAACCCAATCTTCCATGGCAGGCAGGCCGGTCTAACACGCGCTGCCATGGAGTTTGCAATAAAGCACTTCACAGTGGCCTGGCAGAAAGAGGCGCTGGCCAGAAGGCCAGCAGAAGATGGAATGGGACAGGGAGAGGGTGCCAATGGTTCTGGGGATTGGTGCCAGGAGGGGTCTGGGATAGTGTCAGTGGCTCCCACCAGAATTTATCCCCCCCTTCCCAGCCCCAACCCACTGACACAAGGCCACTTAGATTTGCGCCAGTGATTTTGCGCCATAGCAGCTGCTAGGGCTTTCCCCAGGGCAAAGGGACAAATGCCTGCTTATTCCAAGGATACCTCTAGTAGCCTCATCTCCTACGCTGGATGCAGTGGAGATTGCACCAGCTCCACTGAATCACAGCGTTGGACTTTTGTTTGGATTGGGCTGCCCAGCACAGAACAACACACAGATTTGCGAAGGAAACAACAGGAGCATTTTTGTGTGTGCACACACAAAAATGTTCCACACTTTAAAAAATATTAAAAACAAAAAAAAGCAACTTTGCAGTTCTCACTCATCTCCATGAATATTCCAAAGACTATTCAAGCATCCCAGTTGCTGATTTGGAATATTCATCTTTTATTCATCATTTTGTGCCTTAAGCTCTTCTGGGAATAAGTAATGCAAAGTCACTGTCAGGTTTTTGGCATCCCAGGCTTGAGATTGTTATTAGCCAGGATGTGGCAGGAGGTCCTGATATCTGGGCCTGGTGTGAAGCAATCAGCAAGGCAGCACTGCTGATGCAATCAGCTGCACCTGTTGCAGGTGGGAGTCACGTGACTCTGGAAAGATGTGTGCAGAGTCACATAGGCAATGGAGGAGTGGTGCAATGCACCACTGGACAGCCAATCAGAGTGGGTCGCAAGACTGTCTTGTGACAATGAGGTTGCCCTACTCTGATTGGCTGGCGCCGGTATATATGGGAAAGGCACAGACACCAAGATGTGGGTTGTTGTGGTGGAGTTTCTGCGTGCTGTGCTGCTAGTTTGTGTACTGATTTTGGACTGCCTTCTTGTGACTGCGACCTGCTGTATCCCTGACTTCTGAACTGTTTGACTGACTACTCTTCTGCCTGCTCCTTTTACCAATACATGCTTCTGCAACAAACAAGCCTGTGTCTGCTTCTTTGGCTCTGTTTGGGATTGCCTGCTTCTTTTGCTATCTCCCTACGCTCCTAAGCCATTCTGCTATCGGGAGAGCTGACCTGACAGTCACTTCCTGGAAGCAATTTATTTTTCTTTTTAGAGGCTATATCCTTGAAGCTCAGACTTGTCCGTATTGCATATGCTCACAAGATCACAGACACTGACTCACCAGACTTGTTATATAAAGTGAGAGCCAGTGTGGTGAGATGGTTAGAGTTCTGAGCTTGGACAGGCAGGCCCAGGTTTAAGTCCTTGTTAAGCTATGAAGCTTTGAGTCACCCTCAAGTGGACCAATCACTATTCCTGAGTCTAACCTACCTTACACAGTTGTTCTGAGGGTTAAAAAGAGAAAGAGGAGCCATGTACACAAAAGTGCAAGGTGTTTCTGAATTCTTAATAGTGGCATCCCTTATGTAAATATTTGTGCTTACACATATGTTTTGATCTTGCAGGATCTATGCTCATGGACTATGGTAGAGGTTGGCCAGCTTGGGCACTGGCCAAGGACCCATAAACCCCCATCCAGCCAACTGCTGAAGTCCCCCAGTACCCACCTTTAAGTGGGACAGCACTGGAACATCATGCTCGATTGAGTATGTTGCTCCACCACTGTTTTCTTCTACCTCAGCTGAGAATGGGGAAAAGGTGAAAAAAAGGAAATGGCAGCACTCTTCTTTTCCCCCACCAAATTTTCTGTGCCACATTTTTTGACATTATATGGCTACAGTCTCATTCTTTCTCTCAGCTTTGACTTTAAACAAAAACATGCTCCCTTCTCTCACTAGTGCTCTCACCCACACCTGATCTCCCCTTTATCAAATAAAGTACCAGCTGTTGAGCTGGTACTGTGTGAGAAGGACCCCAAATTTATCTGGGGTATGATTTTTTTAGACTTGAATTCCAAGAACCACAGTGCTATCAAACTCAAAATGGTGCCATTTTCCTCACTGGGTCTTCCACATGCAGTTAGCCACTAAGCTGAAGTATAGGGCACAGAAATACAAAGTAGGGAAATACAAGTATTGAAACATTAAGGGCCCAATCATAGCCAACTTTCTGGCACTGATGCAGCCACACGCAGCTCCGAGATAAGGGAACAAAATGTTCCCTTACCTTGAGAAGTCCTCCATGTCTACCCCCCCCCTCACTGCATGATGCAGCATCTACCAGTTGTTTGGCTGAGTGGGGGGGGGGGGAGGTTACAAAGAGTGCCACTCTGTGGGGGGTGGCCATGCTGCTTCCCCTCACTCTCAGCCTATTGCTGTCCCCTTGCTGTGCTCTGGTGCTCCAGTCGCATCCAGAAGGTGGTCTGTGGCCCAGGGAGACCTCGCCAGGCCTCAGAAGGCCTTCTAAGGCCTCCGGAAGGCCTTAGAACATAATGGTTTTCATCAGAAAACCAAGACACCAGTTTTCTAGGCCCGGTTTTCCCCAGGTCTTAGAACCACCCTCCAGGAGGCAACCGGAGTACAGCAAGGGGAGCGGAGGCAGTTATAGGCTGCAAGTGAGGAGTGGCAGGACCCCAGTGGCCATCCCAGGCCTCAGAACACCCTACGGATACAACTGAAGCACATCTCCGGTCACATATGGAGGGGTACAAGTAAGGTCAGGGAGGTCACCCTGGAAGATACCCCTGGGGCAATGTTCCTTCCAGCTGCACCACTGGCACACACCCCTTTAGTACAGCTGTATCTGCACCAGAAAGTTGGATAGAATTGGGCCCCAAGTGTTTTAGTGGGAACCTGAGATCCTAACCCTGCAATAGATACCACAGGTGAAAACTGATCAGGCTCCGTATTGGTGTTTTGGACTCCTTAGGTGTACCTGACAGCTGGCGGTGTGTATGGCTTGGAGAGTCAGCTAAATGAACTTGAGGATGCAGCACGTAGAATTAACAGCATCACTGCAGAATCTGAACTGGCTGATCTGGAGGACCAGGTGGCCACAGCAGCAGCACAGGTTCATCATGCAGAACTTCAGGTGAGGCATACTTTCCACTTAGAACCTTCTGCAAGACAATTTTCTATTCCTTTCTTGTGTTTAACTCTGTGGGTTGTATCCTAATAAAGCATGACACAACCCCACTGAAATGAATGGGACTTAACGATGCAATCTTTTGCATGCCTACTCATAAATAAGCCTCTTTGAATTAAATTGGACCTAGGTGCAATCCTATAGGTACCTTCCTGCAAGTAAGCCCCATGGAAGACAGTGAGACTTGCATTTGAATAGACATGCATGGGCATGTATTGTTGGTCCCAGGTAGCTGAATTTAGAACTGCAGCTTAACAGCAAAAGCGTGTGTAGGTACTCAGGTCCTGTTGTGTTCAATGAGACTTACTTCTGGGGGAGCGTGCATAGGATTGCACCCTGAATTAGTCACTTGCAGTCAAGTGATCAGTTTTGTGGTGCAGGGGCTTGGCATGACACTCTCCATAGTATCATGGAGAGTATCACCTTATTAAGAACATACAGCAAAATCAACCTGAACGTTTTCATTAGAAGATTTTCTTCTTCTGCCACTTATTTCTACTCTGAAACTTCTTATACTGGATATAAAGATGTAGCTTGTTTAATCTCAAACTCTTGGTGTGGATTGCATTAGTTTAAAACAATGTATGAACATTTAAATACAGCTTTATAAACCCTGACAGAAAGTATATTTCAGCTCCATCCTAGGCATGTCTACTCAAAAGTAGGTCCCATTCAGTTTAATGGAAGTTACTCCCTAGTAAGTGTGTATCGGATTGCAACCTTCAAGTGCTAGCCTTAGGATGCTTACTCAAAAGTAAGTTCCACTGTATTTAGTAGAATGTACTTCCAGGTAAGATTGTGGCCTTAATGTATTATCTATAGGTAGCCCTTGGGAATATGACCCACATTTTGAGAACTCCTGGAGTAAGACAGTGGTTCATGTAGCTCAGGACTGCCTATGCTTACTGGTAGAGGCTTTCTGGGGTTTCAGATAAGGGTATTTCTCAGCCCTATAATAATAATAATAATAATAATAATAATAATAATAATAAATACAGGTATTTATATACCGCCTTTCTTGGTCTTTATTCAAGACTTTATTCAAGGCGGTTTACATAGGCAGGCTATTTAAATCCGCGTAGGGATTTTTACAATTGAAAGAAGGTTCTATCTTTCAAGAACCACAACATTCAGATGTTTCTTTCTGATCTGGTTTCACATTCTGGCCTCCATCCTCCCACGCTCAGAGCAGATGGAATAACTTGGCTCAGCTTGTCAGCTGCTTCAAGGTCGCACGGTGCTGGTGGCCTCAAACTGTCGACCTTGTGGATGTTATCTTCAGGCAAATGGAGGCTCTGCCCTCTAGACCAGACCTCCTGCCCAGATAGATCCCCTATCTGGACATTCCAGGGATTGAACCTAGTTGTTTATAGTTAGATGACCCCTTTCCAGGCTGTTTGCGACCACTCTGAGGGGCATTATCCACACTTTGAGAACTCCTTGTTTAGACATTTTCAAATGTCCCTAGGTTAATTTCCCAGTTTGCCTCTTGGTGATCCTGATACTTCTTCTAAGCTCAGATCTGTTGAAAAAAGTTGTAGATGCTTCTTTATGAGTGCTTGTTCGAATGACATCAGTACTCCTGCTGTAGGAGAAGTCCTGGTGCTCTGTTTTCTTGCCCTTGCTCTTGACTGCACCCATTGTCACTTGTCCCACTGAGTTCAATGCTGCTAAGTCAGAATTCACTTTCTTAGGCTACAATTCCCTGATGTGTATTAATGCAAACATATTTCACAGAAATGTAAAGCGTGACCAGGAATTTGACATTTGTGGTTAGGTGGTGTTTATTTTTATATATTAGATTTGAATAACAGATGTGAATGTGGTTAAAGAAGTTCAGTCAACTCACTACAGTAACTTTTTCATTCTCATCCTTCCCCATCTTCTTTCCTTCTCTCACTTTTTTAAAATAAACTTTTGGTTTGTTTTAAGATATCAGATATTGAGAGCAGAATTTCAGCACTTACAGTAGCAGGCTTGAATGTGGCTCCATGTGTTCACCTGACGAGAAAACGTGACCAAAAGGAGACCACCCAGGTGAGAAAACTTAGGACCTGATCCTAAGTGAGGGCAGTGCTGGTGGCCAGCGCACTGCCCTGGCAACTGCACTTGTGTGAGTGCCATAAGGCACATAGCCATCTGTGGTAAGCTCGTAGCACAGGCGCAGAGGCCAGCAGCAGTTGGTGCTGACCTCAGCACTGGGAAGACATGCTGCAGGCACTGTGGCTGGCCAGCAGTGAGGCTTTTCAGGGCAGGAGGGAAGGTGGGAGTAGGGTGGAACTGGGCAGAGAGAAGGCAGACCAAGGGGAGGATTGGAACCAGGAGGGGGGCGGGGGGTGGCTGCAGCTCCAGGGAGACCCATTGCTACCCACAGAGCTCAACCACGGGTTAAGGGAACAATTGTTCCTTTAGGGAGCTTACAGCCCCATAGGATACAGTGGTGGCCATTTTGGCACTGCTGTATTCCTGAGCGCCGCCAGGGCATAGGATTGGGCTGTATCCATGCAAGAGTCCATGCAAGAATCCAAGCAAAATCTGTATGCAGAAGCAGGCTGGCACATGCACACCTGGTGTCCATCTGAATGTGTGTTCGCGCCATGATTTAATTTAATTTATTTATTTAAATACTTTTAGGCTGCCTTTTAATCCCACTAGAAGCAGTTTACAATCATTTTAAAAAACAATTTTTAGAACAATATAAAACAACAATCAAGACAGCCCAAATTAGAGGCAAGTAAAGGAAAAAAAAAAACACTTGCAATGAAACCAAAAAGTAGTCAAACCCAGAGAACGAAAGGTTAAGGGAAACACGCAACTCTTAACTGCCTGCTTGAAGGTGGACAGCATAGTGGCCTGCAGGGCCTCCTGCTAAAGGTAATTCTGAAGTTGATGGGCTGGAACAAAAAGTCCTATTCTGCATCCCCAACAAGTGCAACTTGCTTAGTGGCAGGATGCGAAGCAGAGCCTTCAACAATGAACAAGTTGTGCAGTCAGGTTGACCTTTACCATGACCCCATTAAGCTGACCAGATGCATCTGTTAATGCAAATGGAGAAGGGCATTCCCACTCAGTGCCATTAGTTGCACTTAGCCAGTTGCATGTGCCAAGAGTTGGACTGGGAACATCAGTGACAAAAATCATGTATTAACATTTCTTAACAAAAGTATTGTTTGCTAATAAATGTCCTCCCTTAGATGCACACAATAGACACATCAAGACAGCAGAGACGAAAGCTTCCTGCTCCACCAGTTGCAGGTAATGAAAAACAAAATGTCTGTTTTTAATCTGAATGTATTCTCAAACTATGATGGTAATTAAGGACAGCACAAATGAGAGTAAGAGTTTATCAGAGATGTCAGATTTATGACATGTTGCCAGGATAATCTGAAACAGAAAGCAGACAAAAATCAGCAGGAATAACTTTTTACTTTAACACACTTTTCACCGATCATCTGAAAGAGAAAATGTTTCAGAGTTTTGTTTCCTCGTTTTCCCCATATTTTCTATTTTTCTGTTTCTATTCAGTAGGTATTAGATGGCAGGAATAGGAAGGGGGAAAGTCTGACATTTTCCAAATCTTTCCTGGACCTTCACATCTTTAGAACAGATAGAAACTGAGATTATCTGTCTTCTCACTATGTTAGTTAGAGTGCAGTTTCTTCTAGAATAGTTTTTGTGCCACAACCCGAATGAATGAACGAGACTGGGGATCACTGCCAGTCCCACCCTCTGCTCCGTTTCCCCCTACCTCTTGTGGCTTCACATCAACCCTGTGAGGTAGCATCCTGAGCAGGACCAACCTTAGAAGTTGTGGGGCAAGCTCCTAAGAGCTCGATTTTATAAGGCAGTACCATTATTAGAGTGGATCCAAGCTCTCTTTTGCATAGGCTTTGATAGTTTCCATGACCCCTCAAATGAGGCTTCATGGTCCCATTGGAGTCACAACCCACAGACTGAAGAACATTGTTCTAGAATATTATATAATTTGCACTAGTTGGTTTTAGCTAGGTATAAGCTTTAACTTATTTGACTTACACTGTTGCTGCCTAAATAGTATCCTCTGTTTGGCATACAGGTCAGAGATGTCAATGGACTTGAAAGTTATCCCAGGGCCAAAACTTATTACCCAATAGGAAAAACTAGAAAGTTCCCCAGAATTCACATGGGTGCACTTTCTGACACAAGACCACTTACATTAAAACTGAAGTGGGATAGTCCGATGAACAGATGATATGATGCATGAGCCAGTGAACATTCCACTCTGCCTTTGTTCCCTGTAAAAGCAATACTGTTTGCTTCTTTCATCATTGTTTGATTCAAGCTGCCATTGTGAAGACTGCTGCCAAATCTTTTTTCAGGTGAAAATATGGATGCTTCTCCAGTTTCTCCTGTGAAGACATTTAACAAGAATTTCATGCTCCAAGGGTCTCTGACACAAAGAACTAGAGAGAGAAAAAGCACTGCCAAGGATTTGATGGTAAGAAATTGGCAGAAACTTACCACTCCAGAACCAGAGCTGGCCCAAGACTTCCCAGCACTAAGGTAGCAAATGCCATTCCTCCCCCTTCACCAAATGCTGTTCCTATACCAGCCAGCACTGGTCCCCCACTTCCTCTAGCCACCACTCTTCCTCTTGCTCTCCATTTCCCTTTAAAATCTAGGGAGTGGGAGGAGCAGCAGCAGCAATGGAGATGGGACCTCCACTAACCTACTGCCTGAGACAACAACCTCATTCAGCCTTATGGATGGTCCAGCCCAAAACCTAAGAGGAAAAGGGAATCCATTATAAATTGAATCAACAGTAAGAGATGCAAATAGCCTAAAATAAATCTGAAACTGAAATTTCAAAAATATTCAAATTTCAGCTTCCTTGATGCAAATTTTAGATTCCAAAATTTAGCTGTCAGTAAAATGCACTGAATCAAGCAACAATTTTCAAGAGTTTAATTATGGGTGTGACAAAGTTCAAATCAGTGGGGCAACTTGGGTTTTTCTTTCGCTCTGGATGCTTTGTGGCGCATCATTCAAATGGCAAGAATAATTTAAAAAATTTTGAGGCTCCAAAACCACACTGAATTTTGGAAGTTTATAGGATTTAAATCTGGATGAATTTCATTTCAGTGCTGGGAAGGAGGAGGTTCTAACGGATAAAGAGCCCTATGGGTAACCCTATCATTTCGTGCACTAAGCTAGTAAATAATCAGGCTTTATAAGACTAACTGGACACAGGGGTGCTTTGGACAAGTTTTGCAACCTTTTAATTATTTCAGTCTCTTAAAATTAAACATGTCTTTAATTCTGTCTTTTTCTATTTTAGGAACCAACTTTAGGTTCTGCAGTAATGTACTGAATTACAAAGTTCTACTGCCAATAACACACTGCCAGTAAGGCTGCACAGTCGAGTGCCTTTATATAACAGCCATTGTATACATCCAATAAAAAACAGACCCTCAAGAACCCACAATGCCTCAGTAATAGGGCTTTGTTTGGATACCTCACTGGGAAAGCTGTTCACTTCTTCAGCATTGTGGTCTGCCGTTGGAAACTCTGCCTTAAAGTTCTCGTGAGACTCCAGGAAGGACGTTGAGTTTCATACAAGCAAGGCTTCATGTTTTAAGATGCACTTTTTCCCACATTGTCAATTGTATATGTTGTCTTTCAAATACAATGTTTTTTGTATTCTTCATTCATTAACTGTTGGTCACTATCTCATCTGAAGGTCAAGTTAAAACTCAGATCATCCAGTTTGTGATCCATATGGTCTGGGACCTTGCTGTTCACACAGTCGTAGTTATATATGTCTTGTTGAGCAATAAGAAGCATTCCGGGAGTATCTGTAAATTCTGAAGCAAATCATGACAAAGAGTGACTAGAGAGGAGAATCACTGAATGACTCTAACCTGATTGGGAAGCAGTTTTTCAGAAATCAACATTTCTGATTTTGTGCCTGCATTCCACTCTGCTAGGAATTGTATGAGTGCATAGAATCATATATCTGGGAGGTTATATTGGCTGATTAAGTAGACTTTTAACTAGATAAATCTCAAACCCCATCTTCCATCCTTAACAAATGGTAAATCTAGATAGATGCCCAAATGTATTCCCAGATGAAATCAACCCTAGTTTTTCCATTGGTGGAGGTAGCCTGGGACATCATAGCATAGACATTTAGCCTAGTAGGCAACATTCAGACTACTGCACAGATTTACTCCACCTCCGAATCAATCTGCAAATAACAAACACTACAAAGGTGAGCTAGTCATAGAGGTAATTCTTCTTGTTTATCTGAATGTCTTTCCAGAAGTGCATAATTGCAGTTTAAAAACCAGATTTGGATAGTTCCTTTTTCTGAAAATATAATGCAGGTTTTTCTACTCTGACAAAAATGTCTGGAACAGACTTTCAGGCTGCAATCCTATGCACACTTACCTGGGAGTAAGTCCCATTGAAATCATTGGGGCATACTTCCTAGGAGACATGCATATTCATAGCCCTTGACAGTAGTCCTAATAATTTGAAGGAATGGGTGCTGTGTTTCAGTGCTTTCAGTTCCACAGTCTCTAGACAAGTGAAGTCATTGACTGTACTGGTCAGTGGCTGGTCCATGTGGGCTGGCAAAGACTAGTACTGGATCAGAATCACTTGATGATTTCTCAATTGACTCAATTAAGGCAGCAGTAGAGCACCTTGGGAGAATGCTTGAACAGCAGAGAGTTTTGTTTCATTGCAGTAAACCTTGGAGACATCAGTACTCAGTCCCTGTAACTGACTGGGAGTTCTAATTAAGTTCAGATTTTGACAAATGCAATCGAAGAAATATCTCTTTTTATGAATCTGCCTTGTATACCTTGGAAGTCCAGTAACTGGGGCATTTAGGTGCAAATTGAGTTCAAGGTTCCAATTTGTGGTGTGTATATGACTGGACCCTAGTGTTTCAACATTATTCTTATACAGCTCGCACCCCCAAATTCTATGCTGACAATTACTTACACTTTAGAATTCCCATTTACCCATACGTGCATATAAAAGGCTAGAAAAGGCACACTTTGCTACTCTTTAACTGAAAGAATGAATAGATGGTTAAAAAGACCCAAATGAGTTTGAGCAAGTACCTGCAGTGTTCATGTCATTGATTTCTGTTAGGTTTACGTACTTTTAAAACCTTATCTTAAAATTGCTATTGACATTTGCTTCCCCCCTTTTTAATTTAATTTTTTTTACCGCAGCCAAATGATGCCTTCACATACATGCATGAAATCCTTCTCATCTTTTATAGGACTAGACGAGTCTGTCGGCAGAATTTTGCCTGCAGTGTATTAAAAAATCAATACACCTAGTGAAAGCTTCCAAACAAATTGAGGGATCTAATACGTCTGTGAAGTCACTCAGTTTCCATTCACACTGCTCCTTCTGGACGTGTCCAAAATGCATTCCCAGAATCTTGTTTCTGCAGGTCTACCTGCTAATGAAATGTCAATTCTGATGGCTGGTCTACATATTTGTCCAATGATACTATTAGCTAATACTGTGTATGTAATATTGAATCAGACATGACTAATTTTAATAGATAACTCTTTGGCTTTTGTTCTGTTGGTGTGATATAAAACAAAACTGAGTTTGGAATAGATTGTTTTCCATAAGAGGCATGAAAAGCAACTACAGCTATGTTCAAATGTTAAAATATTCAATCTTTGACAAAAATGTGTACTGTGTAGGCATTGCAAAAAAAAAAAAAAACAACCAGAAAAAAGAAAAAAAAATCTTTCACTGCTGAATGGCATTTCAATTTTTACAAAAGTTTACTTGTGCCAAATGTGCAAAGATTTAATTTACTGTTTTAAAGAAAACCATAATGTATATGTTAGAGCACACAAAAAATTATTTTGTCTTCAAGTGATTTCAATCCTTAGTGTTAATATTTATATTTAGATTAATTTTTTATAAATGAAAAAAATATTTTAATGGTTAAAACCAATGAAGACAATAGAATGGTCTGTTTGATTCAGTCTGAGTGGAACTTAACGCTTGCCTTGTTGTTTGTTATCTGCATACGTGACAGGAATTATTGTCAAGAGAAATGATATAAGAGTAAAACAAATGATTTATGGAAAAAAAATGACTTTTGAGGGCCCTGATTGATAAAGAAAACATAGAATGTCCTCAGACTGTTTGGATTCATGTACACTTTACTAAGGAGATAAAAGATCATTCCAGTGTGGGATACTTTTCAACAGTAAAAAAATAACCCTCTGCACAACCATCCATGAATGGGTACATATTCCCAAACCTCTTCTGGACAGTCCCATTTGTCACGCAGAATGGAACTGCAGTCCAGTATGGTGAATACTAGAAGAAACTTTTCTAATGTTTCCCCAAGCATATTGGAAGAGATGGATAGAGTTGAAAAGGAAGTGTGTTCCCCCCACACTTGCTCTTTGGCTCCATTCCCCTCTTTCTTTTTCAATCCATGAAGTGAGAGGAGGACCAGAGGAGACTAGTGGGTGGGTGATCCCCACCAGTCTGCTTCCCGAGGCAGTTGCTTCAGACAACTTCATAGAGGAACCTGCCCTGCTACCAGCAGGTCAACCCCAAGATGTCTCTACAGTAGGTTGATCCAGCTTGCCTTTATGGCCAACCCAAGATAGGTCCACACACTCCTCTCTGTTTCTTGTCTTTTCAGCTCCTCAGTGGAGCTGGGATGCAACAATCCTTGTTTTGATATGAAATCAGAGATCCCAGTTTTATATCCTGGTTTGCAAAACATAGTTAACCCAATTCTGCCCACCCCACAGGTGTGCACATTTGATCCCTGTTGCATATAGGCAGTGTTGGTCAGAAATGGCTTAAACTGCACCTCCCTAGTCGGGACAATATGCAGACCTGGGGTTTATTCCTGTGTGCTCAAGGAACAGAGGAAGGGGGAGGATGGAACATACTGGCTTCCAGCTCTCATACTAAATTCAGGACTCCACGAACTGGAGTTTGCTGGATTATCTGAACCAGCTCTTTGGTGCAAAAGCTGAAAATTCAAATGGCAGTTTTTCACCTTCCAATTAATATGGGTCATGCTCTACCAGATGTAGATGCTGTGCAGGCTTCATTGAAGTGAATGGTAGTAAGCCTTCCAGTGGATTCAGCTCCTTGCATCAGATATGTCTGTTTCTCATGCTGCAGTACTTAATTGCACCCCTGCTTCAGGGGCCCCTCACCTTGCATGCCCTATGATAACAGCCCTAAAACCAATCAAGTGATAGCATTTCACATCCATTTGATAGTGACCATTGCATGACGTTTTATTAGTGTTCTTTTTCATCCAGAATTACATACTTCAAAATTTTACAGAAAATGGTACTGCTTATAACATTTTTATACAGCTTATCTCAAGCGTGCATGTAGTTTGGCTGAACTATCATTATGGGAAACAGTTGCCCCAGTCCAGCATGAATGACCACCAAGTCCCACACATAAAAATGGGTGCTGCTTTGGGTAAAGTCCCCCACATCCAGGATCATCAATGTACTCCTAGACACACATGGTTGACTGGATCTGCACATACATCCCTTATCAGGTGGCTGGCATGGTCAACCCTGATGATGCCGAGCACCTGTTTGAAGAGAACAATGGGTAGGACTGAATTCCCCCCCCCCCAAACAGGCAATCAATATGAGCTTTGGACCTGCAAATCCTTTTGCACAACTAGCTGCTGTTCATGAGAACCTTTGCATTGAGGCCCACAGCTTTAGGAAGCAAAAATGCCTTGGCCAAAAAGTTATTGCACTTCATATAATTTGGACTCTGCATTGTTTTTTAGATGGACCTGTTCAGCTACAAATCTCAGTATATACTTTTTGCACATGAAATAAATTATAAGAATAGCCAGCAAAGGCAGGTTAAAACTGAGCAACTTGTATATGTAGAAAGAGGATGGTGCTCAAACAAGGAAAGCAAAGTTTGTTTTTAGAGAGAATAACAAGTAGGAATCACCAAATCACAAGCCATCATCATCTATTGCCAGTGCGTCTCGCTCCTGTAAAGCTTTCAATATTAGATCCAGGCTGCTGCTTCCAGACCTCAGGTTGTTCCAACCAGACTTCAGATGCCTCTTTCCAAACCGGCCAATTGGTCGAACTCCACGTCCTACATACCAAAATGGATCGATTTCAGGACCTGGAATTCAAAGCAGTTGTGAAGATGCACGTAGGATGCCTTTTATCAATGACCAACAGTTGGAATAGTCTCTTCATTGATAATGTTGTAATCAAAGGGCTTTTAAAAATGCTATATCATAAAACAAATCTAAGAAAGGTACATGCCTTCAGATGTCTTGCCAATACTGCACACCACAAAAGAGACAGCATTGCCTGCAGTCCCTGAAAGCAAAGGACAGGTAACATATTCTCCACACAGCTCCTTCTGGAAGCCCTATTTGTGACTGATGCATAGCAGTGAGGGTACACCATCCACTTAAGATCCAGGAACAACCACTGTCTCAAGCACAGTGGTTAATTCTTACAAGACCAACTGCCTAGCCTGCATGGAGCGCCCACCTACTGTGCCACTGGATGATATACCAGTTTGGACTCCAGCACAGCCCTACTGACATTGGATGCTGTTCATTTGCTTTGGCCTGGGAAGGAATTCTCCCAGCCTACAGATTATCATTAATGCAGGTGGCCTGGGTTAATTGCAGCCTTGCAAACCGATGACTTTCAGAATCGCTTTTGTTCTTACAATGTTAGGTTATTGAATTAGAATGACACCAAGTACTTTCAGGGTAGGAACCCATCTGTTTCACAAGCTCAGAACAGTACAGGTTGTATTTAACATTCTTAAGGGCTTAGCATTATAAGGTTAAACAGTTGGCTGCATCGGTGTGTTTCTGCAGGTGAACTATGTCCTTTAATGGTGCTTTCATGAAGGGGTGATAGCCCTGGGCTAGCAAGAGCCAGTTGTTTTGAGCTACATATGTTTCAACTTCCATACACACCTCCAGAACCAAACCAGTACATATGTAGGGGACTTAGAGCCCAATCCTGGGCTTGGCGCGCCAGCTCACCGCGGCATGCACTGTTGCAAACATGCCATAAGGCACGTTTGTGGGTCATACTGCCGGGTAAGCGCTGGTGGTGGCCCAGTGCTAGCCAGCGCCAGGCAGGCACTGAACCTCCGCCGCTCAGTGGTCGCGCAGACCACTGAGCAGCAGAGAGGTAAGCGGGGGCGTGGGGGGGAGGTGGGGATGAGGCATTCCGTGGAGGAGGAAGGCGGGCAGAGGGCAGGGAAGAGGCATGTCAGGGAGGTGGGAGGCAGGGAGGAGGCATGCCGGGGGGAGGGAGGGAGTGTCGCTCCACTGGATCCAAAGCCTATAGGTAGGGCTTGCCACCTTATGCGAAGGCTCTTGATTCACCGCCCACCTTTGGGTTGGTGGTGAATCTAGTAACCCCATTGCAAGGCTACTGCGCTTACCCAGGGGAAGGGGACAAAAGTTCCCTTCTCCCATGGTACTGCCGGCGGCTGCCTTGGGTGCACAGGATGCTTCAGCAACCATTTTCCCCAGGCAGCTCAGGATTAGGCTGTTACTGTATCATCTGAATACAGTTGAGAGTTGCTTCTCAAAAGGAGGGTGTCGGTTCCACCGATGATATCTACATGAACAGCACCATGCATGGGGCCTTGTCTGTTTTGTGTGAATATGATCTTAGGTTCGATCCTCAGCATCTCCCAAAAGGGTTGGGAAAAACATCTGAGGAGCTACTGCCAGTCAATGCCAAGAATACTCAGCTAGGCGGACAAATGGTCTGACTCAGTATTAAGCAATTTCCTACATTCATGAGTTGCATTACCAGATAACTCCCTGGAACTCTTGTGTTCAGCTACAAATTCACACACTGAATGAACCAATCCCTGATGTTTCCCAGAGCTCCACTGGATCCTGAACACCAGGCTGGGCCAGGAGGCCTGGCACAGAGTTCCTCAAGTCTGCGCAGGCAAAATAGCTGGCACAGACTTGAGATGCCCCATTACATAAGAACATAAGAACATAAGAACAGCCCCACTGGATCAGGCCATAGGCCCATCTAGTCCAGCTTCCTGTATCTCACATCGGCCCACCAAATGCCCCAGGGAGCACACCAGATAACAAGAGACCTCATCCTGGTGCTCTCCCCTACATCTGGCATTCTGAATTAACCCATTCCTAAAATCAGGAGGTTGCGCATACACATCATGGCTTGTACCCCATAATGGATTTTTCCTCCAGAAACTCATCCAATCCCCTTTTAAAGGCGTCTAGGCTAGACGCCAGCACCACATCCTGTGGCAAGGAATTCCACAGACCGACCACGCGCTGAGTAAAGAAATATTTTCTTTTGTCTGTCCTAACCCGCCCAACACTCAATTTTAGTGGATGTCCCCTGGTTCTGGTATTATGTGAGAGTGTAAAGAGCATCTCCCTATCCACTCTGTCCATCCCCTGCATAATTTTGTATGTCTCAATCATGTCCCCCCTCAAGCGTCTCTTTTCTAGGCTGAAGAGGCCCAAACGCCGTAGCCTTTCCTCATAAGGAAGGTGCCCCAGCCCCGTAATCATCTTAGTCGCTCTCTTTTGCACCTTTTCCATTTCCACTATGTCTTTTTTGAGATGCGGCGACCAGAACTGGACACAATACTCCAGGTGTGGCCTTACCATCGATTTGTACAACGGCATTATAATACTAACCGTTTTGTTCTCAATACCCTTCCTAATGATCCCAAGCATAGAATTGGCCTTCTTCACTGCCGCCGCACATTGGGTCGACACTTTCATCGACCTGTCCACCACCACCCCAAGATCTCTCTCCTGATCTGTCACAGACAGCTCAGAACCCATCAGCCTATATCTAAAGTTTTGATTTTTTGCCCCAATGTGCATGACTTTACACTTACTGACATTGAAGCGCATCTGCCATTTTGCTGCCCATTCTGCCAGTCTGGAGAGATCCTTCTGGAGCTCCTCACAATCACTTCTGGTCTTTACCACTCGGAAAAGTTTGGTGTCGTCTGCAAACTTAGCCACTTCACTGCTCAACCCTGTCTCCAGGTCATTTATGAAGAGGTTGAAAAGCACCGGTCCCAGGACAGATCCTTGGGGCACACCGCTTTTCACCTCTCTCCATTGTGAAAATTGCCCATTGACACCCACTCTCTGCTTCCTGGCCTCCAACCAGTTCTCAATCCACGAGAGGACCTGTCCTCTAATTCCCTGACTGTGGAGTTTTTTCAGTAGCCTTTGGTGAGGGACCGTGTCAAACGCCTTCTGAAAGTCCAGATATATAATGTCCACGGGTTCTCCCGCATCCACATGCCTGTTGACCTTTTCAAAGAATTCTATAAGGTTGGTGAGGCAAGACTTACCCTTACAGAAGCCATGCTGACTCTCCCTCAGCAAGGCCTGTTCGTCTATGTGTTTTGAGATCCTATCTTTGATGAGGCATTCCACCATCTTACCCGGTATAGATGTTAGGCTGACCGGCCTATAGTTTCCCGGGTCCCCCCTCTTTCCCTTTTTAAAAATAGGCGTGACATTTGCTATCCTCCAATCTTCTGGCACTGTGGCCGTTTTGAGGGACAAGTTGCATACCTTAGTCAAGAGATCTGCAACTTCATTCTTCAATTCCTTAATAACCCTTGGGTGTATGCCATCAGGGCCCGGTGACTTATTGATCTTTAATTTATCAATGAGATCTGAAACATCTTCTCTTTTAACCTCTATCTGACTTAACTCCTCGGTCAGGAGGGGCCGTTCGGGCAGCGGTATCTGCCCGAGGTCTTCTGCCGTGAAGACAGATGCAAAGAACTCATTTAATTTCTCTGCCATCTCTAAGTCTCCTTTTATCTCCCCTTTCCCTCCCTCACCATCCAGAGGGCCAACCGCTTCTCTGGTGGGTTTCCTGCTTCTAACATATTTGAAGAAGCTTTTATTATTCCCCTTAATGTTGCTGGCCATGCGTTCCTCATAGTCTCGCTTGGCCTCCCAGAATTGGGGCTTTCCCCAGGGGAAGGGAACAAAAGTCCTCTTCCCTTGAGCAGACCTCCAGTGGCCTCAGCAGTGCTGCAGGATGCAGTGGTAGCAGTTTTGGCACCATTGCACCTGGGGGAGCTGCCAGCTTTAAGACTGGCCTGTGAGTCCCTGTCCCCAACAAATTGGCATGGGACAAAAATGGAGGGGGTTCAGAAAGAGATGAACGTACATCCCTGCAAGTAAATACTGATATAAGCAAAACTTTCCGTTCTGAAAAGAAATGGAAGCACCACACAAACTGTTTCATTTGGTTTGTATGTTTTGCACACTTCTAAGGCCCAAATCCTAACCCATTTTCCAGCACTGGCATAGCTGTGCCAATGGGACGTGTGCTGCATCCTGCAATTGGGGGACACTCATGGAGGCCACCTCAAAGCAAGGGAATGTTTATTTCCTTACCTAGGAGCTGCATTGCCCTTATGTCGGTGCTGGAACATGGGTTAGGATTGGGCCCTATGTTTCTTTCTCACTTAACAGAAGGCTTTCTCAGGCAGCCTATTGGAAACAGAATGTAACAAAGGAGTGATAAGAGATGGCTTTATTGGATTGAACCAGAGACCTTGTTTCAAGACCAGATGTATGCACAAAGTAAGTAAACTATTGTTTAGAGCCTCTGCTGTCAATTAAAAGTTTTTTATATATGCTAATAAATAAATCATGAAGCCTATAAAGCAGTGGTTCCCACACTTTTTAGCAGTAAACCTTGTAAAGCACCTAGCTTTACAAGCCTTAAAAAATGATCCTATCCCTAAAGGCTGCTGCCTGATTTAAGAACGCCAAGGGGTGTGGCTATAGTGGTGATCCGGCAACAGTGCTCCTTCCCCAAGTAGCAACTTGGTTAACCCTTGATACGCATGCCTAATCTGCCCTGTAAGTTTCACAATCCACCAAAAATTGGGTCATGACCCAAAGGTGAGTCCCAACCCACAGTTTAGGAACTGTTGCTATGAAGTGTTTGAAAATGTTTCATAACATGAATAAGCTTAGTGCAAAATCTTTATGCCTAACCAGCTTTTTGTTGCACTTTTGCCTATGAATATATGCAAATACAAAGCTTTGATATTTCTACTTTCTCTTTTCTGTTCAAATGGTCAGCTCTTCCTGGGAATGTTATGGAGCAGTCCTCTAAGGCTAGATATGGTTTAGGACCTCAGTATGGCTTAATCCAGGCCTGCCTTGCTCCACTCCAACCATTCCTTGTTATTGTCCTAATATTCCAGCTCAAAGCCCCAGTACCTCAACTTCCAAATCACATTTGGCCATCATGTGCAAGCTATGTAAAAGTCTCTTAGGGACCAATCCTATCCAATTTTCCTGATGCAATGATGCAGCCGCAATGCAGCTCCAAGGTAAGGAAACAGACATTCCCTTACCTTGAGGAGGCCTCCATGACTGTCCCCCTACCACAGGATGCAATGCATGCCCCATTGGCACAGCTGTATCAGTGCTGGAAAGTTGGATAGGATTGGGTCCTTATTCTCAGTAAAATTTTAGTGGCATTTAACACAGATTTAGAGGGGCCTTTTCTGTTTAGAGATGCTTGCTTTTCTTGTCACAAACATCATTTATTTAGTGCATTTATAAATAAGTCAGAAAGACTTATGGACCAACAGTTTGTAGCATAAGAGTACAACGTGAAAACCAAGAAGTCGCTACTCACTTCTGTTGCCAATCTGATGGTTAAAGGACCTTCCATGGCCTGCAGTGAGGCTGAGTGATATTAACAACAACAAGATGTAGATTGTGATCAGCTTTGAACATTTCCGCTGGGGAGGAAACTGATACGGGTGAAATCCCAATGCACGCACCCACATGATTAGTCAGCTGTAGCAACACTGGGCAAAAGCAAGGAAAAAAGATTAAAGAGAAATGCAGCAGCTTTTTTTTTTTTTTTTTTAAAGGATCATATCACTGATAAGGAGGTGCCTCTGTCATAATTTGGCAATTCCCTGACAGCTGTCTGCAGGCATTTAAAGCATCAAAAGAAATTGAACAGCTAGCATTTATCAACCAATTCACTTAATTCACACAAAAAGCAGTATGATATGAAGTCATTCAGGACTAGTCCATCTCGTATGTGGAGTCTGTGCTGAAATTTGGAGCCCTGTACCAATTGCATTTATCTCGGCTTCGCTGCTGAGGCAATTAAGTACATAAAGGACTGTATATTCCATTCTAAAAGCTTTTGATCCTCCAACAGAATTGCCCTAATCCCACTAAGGTTCTGAACATGAAAAGATACATCCACCCAGTTCAGTACATCCTCATTGAACATTATGAGGCAGTTGTGCATACTGACCACATGTGCAAAAGTTTCTTCTTAGCACATACTCATACACACTTTTCAATAATTTCAATAATTTTATGTAATTTTTTAATGGGACACATAAGGTTCCAGGAAGAGCCATTTGGTCCAGATATTTCAGTGAAACATCTCAGCAACAGAGGCATAGCTAGCTAGGTCATTTGACACCCGGGGCCCATAAATTTTTGTCACCCCATATGACTTAATTAAATTAATTGTTAATAATTAATTATATTGTTTAATTAATTAATTCACTTTTTATACCACCCTTCCTCTAAGCAGCTCAGGGTGGTGTACATGGTTCCTCCCCTTCTTTTTTCCTCACAACAACCCTGTGAGGCAGATGAGACAGAGATAGTAATAGTCATGACATGGAATGAATAATAATAAAGGCCAGAAAATAAATGCAGTGAATATTTCCCCACAAGCAATGTATGAAATTCCGCATCAAATGGTATATAACTTGATGGTATTATTCCTAAAAGCCAAGATTTCCAGAATTTTGGTCACTAGGGTGTCACCCCCCCTCCCGATGTTTCATTGGCCTGTTTTGAGTTAAGGCAGTGGTTCTCAAACTTTTAACACTGGGACCCACTTTTTAGAATGACAATCTGTCCAGGACCCTCCGGAAGTGATGTCATGGCTGGAAGTGACATCATCAAGCAAAATAAAATAATTATAAATAATTAAATTAAAGAAAAACAGGGGAAGCCAGCCCTGTTTCACCAAGTGAATTTTCTCTGTAGCCTGCCTGCACTAACACCCCCCGCACACACACATACAGATAAAGCAGTGAGATTTTCAGCCCTCCCCATTGCCCACCTTACCAGCTCAAGCCTGTTTTATTCTTGGGGGGGGGGGGTTGCTGCCTGCAATAGCACCCCCCCATAATAAATTTTAGCCACCGTAGAGAAAAAATAACAGCCAAGACTGACTCCACCTGAGACCCTTTGTCTGGAGGGAGGGTGGAGATGGGACTGGCTAAATAGATATGTAGACAGGTAAAGGATTTAATAGCTGCCTCTCCATAGCACCTTATTCAGCCACTAGAACTTGATGTTAAAACAGTAAGGCCCACTAATGGACTACCTAAAGGCCCTCATGGCTCATGATAAAAACCACATAATGGTTCAGACTGGGCTATGAATCTCTGGAGAGTGCTTTGTCTAAAGCAAATGAATTTGTAAGTCTAGTCAGAGGATGAAGCTGGAAGTCAGTTGGGATTGGGCTGTGGATCAGGATACACTTTTTTTAGCTACAGCCATTGCCTCTGCTCATGAAGGATTCAGGTTTTAAACCAATAGAATTTTTGTTAGAGATAGGAATGATCTAATGCTTCCTCTGGAGACCCCAGAGTACAATTCACACTGTCATACTGTATGCCTAGCAGCCTCTTGGTTGTTGTCCAGCAAGACAATCTTCACATGTTGGTCATTTGTACCATGTATACTTAAAACATTCCACTCCTTTGAGGTGGTGTATTTACAACATATATAAATTACAAATGACCATAAGCATCTTTAAAAAAATTTTTTTTTAAAGATATTCGTTAGCAGCTGGATCAAGCTCCCATGGATTGAGAACATGTCAACAGGATCTGGAGCATTGAGTCCTATCCTGGCCATGGTCCTGATTTAGACTGGACTTCCTGTGCACATTATTCACCAAGAAAAAAAGCTCTCACTGTTGCCAGTAAGAGTCTTTTTCCTCTCCTTTTTCCAAAGAGCACATAGTCCAATCTAGACTAAGACCAAAGTGAGCAGGAAGAGTTAAAACCCTTTTCATTTTTTTTGATCCAAGGAGAGCTGATCCAACTGTGACTTCATTTTTTTTTAAAGCATGTAGAAGTTTCCTTCAGCTGGTGCATTCCCTGCAAGCAAGAAATACAAGCTAAAATATATAATAATTGATGATAATGGGATAAGGCTTTCAAGGACCTAGCTGGACTACAAAATAAACAGCTGGCTGTCCCCCCCTCCAACAAGCTTGGGCATTTGTTCAATCACTCGTAAGCGTACTTTATGAATAATTTTTTAAGCATTCTGAGAGATTTGAAACAGGACATCAGCTTTGGGTGTCAGACCTTAACTAAAAATAAGGTGCTTTTAAGAAAAAATGTCTAATGCTGCACACTGCCCATCTGATTACCAAGACACAGTTGTTGCAAATGCCACGGGAAGCTCACTGGCAAGATAAAAATCACCTTCCTGTTGCCATTCTGTTGTAAGGATTAATGGGAAAAAAGACAAAGAAGGAAAATAAAGTGGTCTCCCCCATTCAGAGCAGGCTCACATGTTAGGGCTGCAATCCTACACACACTTACTTGAGAGTAATTGAATACAGTTGGTCTTATGGCCACTTGGGCAATAAAAGTTGCACGCACACAAATCAAATAACTAGGAAGGAAACCTGTATTTCATTATACAGGTCAAAAAAATTGCAGGACAGAGATTTGCTAAAACATTGAAGAAGTTTTAAACAAAGGTCCAACATAGTTACTTCTGCACTCCCAAACCAATTGTTCTATCTATTTCTAAGTTTTTATTCACTCTATATTAACATTGATGCTTTTCCTTTCTATGCTGTTTGTCATTCCCACCCACCCCCAACCAAAACCAGGGGCAAGAAACTGACAAGACAGAGCCCTTCACCCCTATCTCACACTTACCTGCTTCCTCAAGGGTTGCTCGAAAGGTGTCCAAAGCTCCCAAGCAACCATAGCTAGACTCTTTATAGCAACAAAATCTAAGAGGAGGGAGGGGAAGAGAGGAATGGATGAGGAGACGTCATTGTATTGATGAGCAACATTTAAGTACAGGCCAGTGTATTCTGGTGGTACCATTTCAACAGCAGATCAAGAGGCAAGCTGGGAGTGGTGGAGGTGCCTTATTAACTTTGGACACTTACAGAGCCCCCCCCCCCAGAAAGAGGTGGTGAGAAGGGGGAGAATGAATTATATTTCAGCTGCATAGAGCTGTTCAAAGCTGGAATGAAAGTCACTTTACCTGCATGCCCTACTCTCAGATAATGCTCAGTTGAGTCACCCATGGCTACTACAGGGAGCACTGTCAGAATGGCTTTGCAGTATTTAACATATTAGATTCCAGCCCAATGCAGATTTACCCGGATTCAGCCTAAATGCAAAGGATTAACTGGCTACTTCTCCTAGACTAGATTAATAATATTCTTCCTCCACCCATTTCCCATAATCTTACTTCATTTGTAACCTTGTTTATCAGTTCTGGTTTGAAACTTGAGGAACCTAAACAGACAAAAGCCTCTGGCCCGTAAGCCTCAAGGGCTAACAAGTGTCAGGCCAGCCCATCCACTGAACAAATAGAACATTTGTCCTGACACCAGTACTCCAGGGAGCACTGGGCAGCCCCTTTCAGGCCCCAATGCTACAGCTCAGGCTGTTTAAATAAATGCAATGCAAAACACAATTTGTACCTAGAACCTGGCATTGTGGAATGCAGGCTCACAACTCTGTGCAAAACACAGCAAGTGAATGTGTAAATCAGGCGTGAGTGCTGTGTTGGTCTGGTATGTGTGCTCTTTATTTTTTCTTTGGCTAGCTAATTTTTATATATATATATTTTTATTTTTAATCCTAATCAATTATTTCTCATGCAATACAACATTGGGTGCAATCCTAACCTGTGCTGGAGCAGGCAAGCCAAGAGGCTTGCACTGCATCCAACGCGGGATTGCAGCGAGCAGCAGCTCAGCCAGGGGCAAGGGGAAGCTCTTCCCCTTACCTCTGGGTAAGGGCAGCGCAACCCTATGGGTCTCCTCAGACTCGCGCCACCTTCGGAGGTGGCACAAGTCCAAGGAGAGCAGAGCGGCTTGAAGCCTGCTCTCCCCCCGCCCAGTAACACCCCCTCCCCACGTCTCCCCACACCTACCTTTGCCGCTTGTGCCGGCAAAAGCGGTGGTGTGGGAGCCACGGTGGAGGCTTTTGCCTCCGTCTGTGTGTTGGCACATCTGGATGCGCCAATGCGGCTCCCACCTAAGGAGCACGTTTACGACTCCTCCGGAGCACCTGCACCGGCATAAGTGCCAGTTAGGATAGCTCCCAGTGATTCTCAAACTTTTAGCACTGGGATCCACTTTTTAGAATAAGAATCTGTCAGGACCCACCGGAAGAGATGTCATGACCAGAAGCAACATCATCAAGCAGGGTGAGTTTTAACAATCCTAGGCTGCAAACCTACCCACACTTAGTAGTCCCATTGACTATCATTGTTAGAAGTATATACACAGTAGCCTGTTATAATCTGTAACATTTCCGCAAATGCAGTCACATAACATGGGAGTATCAAGTCTAGCATATTAAAACTAAAATATTGAAATGAATGGGTTCCCACCAGAAATTGACTCATGACCCACCTAGTGGGTCCCGACCTACAGTTTGAGAAACACTGCAGTACGAGACATGAAATACTTAATGGCAGCATAGCTGCAACTGAAAGATTATTTACTGTGGTACAGTATAACAGACTTTAGTGGAGCTCTTCGGAGGAGAGTGCAAATACCAGTTTACACCTCTGGTCAGCAGGGCCGGTTTTATCATTAGGCCAACTAGGCAGTTGCCTAGTGCACAGACCTCAGAGGGACACATTACTTACCTTTGAGGACACAATTTTATACAGGTCAGTTTTTTTAACCCAAGTAAAAACTGATAATTTATCTTTTTTTACTTTAAACCCATTTTTGCCCTTGCCCACAGGTATACACATTTGGTCCCTGTTGCATATATGCAACATTGAGTAGAAATGGCTTAAGATCAATACTACAACAGTGCTATGGAATATATTTAATTATAAAATCTTATGAAAAATGTCTACTTCAGTGAGTCTTGCCTAGGATGCAAAATAGCTTGGCACCAGTCTTGTCGGTTGGACAGCTCCCTTCACTTCCCATATCTCTAACTTTACATTATAGAATGATTTATCCTTGTGGCATGGAGGCAACAATCTCAGAAAACCAGAGTCACAAGCTCTTATGTGAAGACTTTCAACCCAGTTACTCATCTAATTAGAAGTGTGTGGCGATATCAGCTCCCTTCAAAACATAAGAGCCCAACGCTGCTTTCTGAAGATGCCTTTGTCAATAGTGCGTATAAATTGTGTTTCCCTAATGGTCACTTTCAGCATATTATTTTTCATACTCCAAAAATAGACAGGGAAAAGTTTAAAACCCCGGCCAATGCTCAGTCACTGCAGCCTTGCTAATTATGAGACCAATCCTGAGCTTGGTGCACTGGCTCACTGCCGGAATGCACTTACAAATGTGCCATAAGGCACATTTGCAGGCCCTAGCACCCGTGGTCTGCCAGTGCTAGCTCAGTGCTGGGCTAGTGCTGGGCGAGCTCCAGAGCTCTGCCACTTGGCAGTTACATGGACTGCTGAGCAGTGGAGGCATGAGGGGAGGCAAGGAGGAGGCATTCCAGGAAGGGGGGAGGCTGAGGGAGGTTGGGGAAGAGGCATTCCGGGGGGGCGGGAGAGAGGTGGGACCAGTGGAGCAAAACTCCACCGGATCCAGAGCCTCCTTGTCAGGCTCGCTGCCTGACATGGAGGCTTGATTCTACGCTGACCTTTGGGTCACTGTAGAATCAAGTAGCGCCATTGCGAGGTTACTTGCTTTACCCAGGGGAAGGGGACAAAAGTTCCCTTCTCCTGAGGGCCTGCTGGCAATTGACTGGAGTGTGCTGGATGCAGCAGCATCCATTTTCGGCACTGCTGCAACCCCGCATGCCGGGCAGCTTAGGATTGGACTGCCCATGTCCAGACATGGGCCATCAAAGGACATTTGAAGCCTCAGTGCCAGTGGCAGTGGTAGCACCCAGTGCATCAGTGGAAAGGAGCAGGGAGGACACCATGGTGGGTCCAGTTCAGAGTTTCACCTCAGGAATCTGGCAGCAGCACTGACTCTTCCTCTGCTTGCCATTTTCCCCCCACATGTCGCCCAGCTGTGTCCTCATTTCCTTGGAACCCTGGAGTTGGACCAATGGCTGTGAGGCAAACTCGGGTCCAGACACACTTGCAGTGGGGAAAACAGCTGGAGTTTCAGGTAAAAGCGATATCTTATTACTGCCTGCCCCTTCCTCCAACGAGCCCAGACAGTGGTGTCACAATGGGGGCCGCACTGGATGCTACACTTAGAAAGGGTGGACACCATATTGCCCGACAGCAGCATTAGGGTCCCCGGAACCCAGGGTGGAGACATCGTGACATCACACAACATTCTGACATCTCACGAGGTTGTGACATCACTTCCAGGTTATCCTGGAAGAGAGGGCAGCAGCTTCACAATCTGGCTGCTCCTTCTTTCTCCTCCCTTGGAGATTCAACAAGAGCCTCCAGAGATGGAGAAAGGGGCGGCAGCCAGATCATGCTGCTGCTGCTTCTTCTTAATGTTTTGGTGGCTTCCCAATCAGGAATCTACCAAAACACTAAGAGGCAGCAACCACCATCTTGGCTGGGCCTCATGT
Organism: Tiliqua scincoides; assembly: GCF_035046505.1. Lineage (NCBI taxonomy): Eukaryota > Metazoa > Chordata > Lepidosauria > Squamata > Scincidae > Tiliqua > Tiliqua scincoides. The sequence continues at coordinate 52,359,867 of NC_089825.1, read as the reverse complement.
GGCATCTCCTCATGTGACTCTCCAATATAATACCTGGGTATACTGCTCCCCACTCCCCGCTTGCTACACCACTTCCACCCAAGCCTCCAGCCAACAATCTTCAGCCCACTCTAGGCCAAGCTGCCTCATGCTCTCGTGGATGATCATGCTTTTGCCGCTCACCAGCGAGAACACAAAGCGATTGGTCCTGAAACTAGCCAAAGATTACCAAATGGAGTCGGTGCTAGTTAGGAGGGTTTATCCAGTGAGAGGAAGTAGCATTCCCACTGCAAAGAACTGAAATGAATTCACAGTCCTCCAAGAAATCTTGCCTGTAACCCCAGTTCAGGTTACAGAGAAGTACAACTGAGCTTCCATGGCTGGAACCCTGGTATTTCTCACTCTTCCCTCCTTTCTTCCAATCCTTCTCCTTTCCTGATACTGCAAAGTTCCCACTTCCTCAGCCCTATTCCCCTCTGGGTTACTCTCCTGACTTCCTTCAGTGTGTCTCAAACTGTGGGTCAGGACTCACTAGGTGGGTCACAATCCAATTTTAGGTGGATCCCAATCATTTCAATGTTTATTTTATATATATATATATATTAGACTTGATGCACAGTATGCACAGTATGTGCATTTGGGGAAATGTTACAGATCTGTACTTGTATATGCTACTATATGCTACTATCTGTACTTGTACAGGCTACTATGTATATGCTTTTAACAAAGATAGTCAATGGGGCTTAGTCCTGGGTAAGTGTGAATAGAATTGCAGCCTTTAGGATGTTTGGGAATTTTTTTTTTATACAGATCAGCAAGTGCTTGGGAGGGTTAAGAGGGTTCTTTTTTTATTTTAGATAAATTTTTAAATGTATACTTACAGTAAACTTTTACTTAATTTGATTTGATTTTGTCATATGGAGATATTAAAAATTTTCCTGCTTGATGACGTCACTTCCGGCCATGACATCACTTCCAGGTTAATGACCTCACTTCTGATGGATCCTCACAGATCGTCATTCTAAAAAGTTTGAGAACAACTGCCCTATGTCATGCTTCCACTCCTTTCTTCCCTCCTTACTTGTGCCATTATTTTCCTCCTTTTCCTAGAAAAGAGTTCCTTTCTCTTTTATCTAGAAACACTTACACATGTTCCACCAATGTGCACTGATGCGAAAGAGCTGTAAAACACTATGCGACAGCATTAGAAGCCTGCACATTGGTGGGAAGGCCATTAGGATGACTGCCAGACCAGGTAAGTCTAGTGTGGGGGGGGGGGAGAACAGAGAGGGAGTGGAACAGGGAGGGAAAGGGGCAGGGTGGGCCAATTAGCTCCAGGAGGGGGTGGGATCAGCACATGCTGTATCTTAACCCCATTCCCAGGCCCAAACTGCCTGCATGGATCAACTTGGACCTGTGTAAGCAATATCGCTGGTGCAGGTCTGAGTTGACCCATTGTGGCTGTTGGGACTTACCTGGGGCAAGGAGACAAATGTCCCCTTAGTCCAGTGGTTCTCGAACATTTCCAGCTCGCGCCTCCCCTGATCCTTGTAGCCATTGGCCACCGCTCCCCATTACAACACCTCACCTCAGTTACCCCCAAAATGGGGGTGAAGGTGTTATAATTATACACTAGAAACAAGGCTGTTAGCACTGTGAGGCTGCAATCCTAACCACACTTACCTGAGAGTAAACCCCACTGAACAAAATAGGACTTACTTCTGAGTAGACCTGGTTAGGATTGTGCCCTGAGTTTGTTAGCAGCACACCTGGAGGGTTTTAGAAAGGGAGGGGGGAAGTGATGAATCTGCTGGGGGAGGGGAAGACTTTGTTTTGTGTGTATCTGCTAATTGCAAACTGATACAAACTGAGACCCAGAGACTGTTTGTCTGGAATCCTAACCCCACTTTCCTGGGAGTAAGTCCCCTTGAACACAATAGGACTTAATTCTGAGTAGACCTGGCTAGGATTGTGCCTTGTCCTACAAATGCAGCCAAGAAGGTACCCCCCCCCCCTCAAAATGAGGCAGGAGGAAAAAGGGGAATGGCTAAAAGGGAATGGGGATTTTTATTTTTAATCAATTTTTGGAGACAAAGCCATCAAGAGTGGCTTTTATTCTTTTTTTGAAGGGGGAGGAAAAAGAGAAAGGTGAAGATCCTGGGTTAAGCTGACACAGACCCCAAGCCTATGTAGGTCTACTCAGAAGTAAGCCCCATTTGAGTCAATGGGGCTTACTCCCAGGAAAGTGTGGAAAAGATTGCAGCCACATACAGCAAGATTACAACTCACCCCAAAGTAGACAGGGGCTGCTCACACACATACACCCAGCATGCAGATGCCACCCCTGCCAGACAAGACAGAGGGATGCAGGCTGGGGCATTTGCCCCCCCCCACTAGGGGCAGAGGAAAGCACTGCACTGCCTGTACTTACTCTTCCCTCCCAGTTTGAAGCCTGCCAGGAGCGCCCCTGTGCTGATGAGATGCAGCACCTCCACACTCTTTTCTCCTCCAGTCTTGACCAATCCCAGGTTGCCCAGGGCAAGGGGCACACTGGGAAATGTAGTCCTTGGGGCAAGGTTGCACTCGGAGAGAGCTCCATGATGAGATGCGGTACCTCTGCCTGCCCAGCCAGCCTTCTCTCCCACCTCCCCCACCATGTTTCACACTGCCCCACCCACCTCGTTCTCAGCCTCAGAAAAGCTGCAAGTCAGGAGGCAGCCAGTGCAGCTAAGATGAGCAGAGCTCAGCAGCAGAGCAGCTGCTGGCCACCTCTCTCCCCAAGATACCTGGCGACACCCCTGGAGGCTAACCACACCTCACTAGGGAGGCGGGATGCAGATTGAATACCTCAGCCTTAGTCCAACGAGACCTCCAGCAACCAAAATTCCCCTGCAGAATGCAGCATAGCCTGCGCTGGCACTGCTTCATCACCATATGGAAATTTAGATAGGATTGGGCTGTGAGCGAGCAAGTGAACTGCACTTGCTCCACTTCCTACTTCTTGGCACCACAGAATTGGACTTGAAAAGGGAGCAAACTAGAGACAGAGGACAGACAGAAAAGGGAGCTTACAGCAACAATAACAAAGGGGGAAGGAGCAACCATTGCCATTGTAGTGTGCTAAACAGAAGTTTAGTAGGTGGTGATCGTTTGTGGCATGCAGGCCTCAGCAGGTGCCCAATAAAACTGACCACAACACAAGGCTTGACCACCAAAGCAAGATCTAATCCTCAAAAACAACACCATTATGACATCACTTCTGGGTTCCACTTTTGAGGAGGTGTTGACTGTGGCAATGACCCCACGATCCTGCCACCCCCATTTCCTATACTTTGCAGGCTCTTTTTGAGAAAGAATGGGGTGACAGCCAGGCCATGGAGGCACTGAAACATGATGAAGAAGAGGAAGCAGTGGCAGTCCCATGATTCAGCCATCCGCATTACTTCAATGGCGCCCCCTTCAAGTGGCGCCCAGGCCACATGCCTTATTTACTCAGAAAATTTGCTCAGAAAATCTCCTTAAGTCAAAAGATGAACAGAAACCTTGGTTATTCATGTTCACATTTCATTGCGATGTGGACTTTATTCAGTGGGTGTAAAACCAAAAGAAAACCAAAAAAAGGAAAGATGATCAGTCTTCCAAAAAGCTTCCTCTCTCCATTGACGCACTATATTGAACTGAATGTAGGAAGCGTTTGTTGTTGTTTTTTCAAAAAGCAATACTTAAGGTTTGGGGCTGTGGCATATATAGATTTCTCTCCATGCCCTGAATGCTAAGATTGCATTCTCATCACTGTCAGGCTGAATGGACAACTTGATGCACTCTTGGTGATGTCACGGATTACTCTTTGAAAAAAAATTATCAAGGGGACAGGGGTGGGAGAAAAGAAGACTGACCAGGTGCAAAAAACTAAAGGTGGAGAAAATGATTTTATTCTGTTGCAGATTTCGCTGTTTTCCAAAAGTTAGAAGTGCAGAAAGCAGCGTTATGTGTTCAACATTTGCATGACTGTAACAGTGTACTAGCTAGGAGATATAGGTGGTATAGTATCAGTAGATGCAGACTGAGAGCCCAATCCTAGACTCGGTGCACCAGCTCACCACCGAGCTGTCGCATGCACTGTCGTAAATGTGCCATAAAGCACGTTTGTGGGCCCTAGCACTGGGCGAGCTCTGGTGGTAGCCCAGCGCTGGCTGGTGCCGGGCTACCGCTGGGTGGTTACCCAATTTCTGCCATTCGGCGGTCGTGTGGACCGCCAACCAGCGGAGAGATAAGCAGGGGTGTGTGGGGAGACAGGGAAGTGGCGTTCCAGGGAGGGGGGAAGGCAGGCGGATGGCAGGGAGGAGGCATTCCAGGGAGGTGGGAGGCGGGGAGAGGGCGGGGAGAGTGTCGGGGGAGGGAGTGGGAAGGGAGGGAGTGATGCTCCACCGGATCCAAAGCCTTCATGTTGGGCTCACCACCTAACACGGAGGCACTTGATTCACCACAAACCTTTTTGTTGGCGGTGAATCAAGTAGCCCCATTGTGGGGCTACTGCGTTTACCTGGGGAAGGGGTCAAAAATGAGCCCAGGCAGCTCAGGATTGGGTTGACAGTCACTAGCCTTAGTTCTCCCATTAAATAATAAATAAATACCAAATACTGTAAAATGATTTTTTTTGTTTGTTTTTTTGCAGATTCTTTCTTTGAGAAAGAATATATAAATGTATACAACTCTCCTCTGTCATATTACAGCTCATCACTACCCACACTTTGAGAATCTCTGGAGTAAGACAATCACTCCAGCTCGTTTGCCTAAACATACTGGCAGCAGCATCTCAAGGACTTTCACAAGGGTCTTTCTCAACCCTACCTGGAGATTCCAGAGATCAAACCTAGTTCTTCAGAGCTTTGCAACCCCTTCTGGGCTGCTCACAACCCCCCAAGGTCACAACCTGCACTTTGAGACCCCTGAACTATGAAATTTACAAGTGTAATGAATTTTTGAACTTTTGTGTTAACTACTGTTGACTTTGTTACTGGATTAATTCCTGAATTGACTGCGGAGCGACCTACAGTTCTAATGGCTGAATTACACTTTGAGCAAACCACTGAGTGAATGGCTTCAGTTGCTATGGCATTTAACTTGAAACTGATTGCTGAATTAAATCTTGAGTTTATTTCTGGGTGGCTGCTGTTGGATTGGTTTATCAGTCTTTCTACTGAATTGATTCCTGAACTAGCTACTGAATGAACTATCAGTCTTCTCTTAGTGAATTAATCTTTGAACTAACAATTGAACAAACTCTAGATCTTACTGTTGAATTATTCTTGGAATGCTAACTAAAAATGAAATGTTGGTTTTACCACTGATAAATTCATCTTTGAACTAAACTGTGAGTGAAGAATTTATTACCAACTTAATTTTGGACTGCTCAATGTCATAAAGATCCTGAATTACTGACAGCAAAATCCTACACATGTCTGCTCAGAAGTAAGTCCCACTGAGTTGGATGGAACGTACATCTAAGTAAGTGTGTATAGGACTGCAGCCTGACTTAATTTTGAAACTAACCACTGAATAAATTACTACTATTTCTGAAATAATTGTTGAACTACTGTTCTTATGAATTACAGCCCAATCCTATTTGAACACTGCTGCAACTGTGCACCAATAATAATGCAACAACTGCCATATCCTAAGCCAGTCCAGGCTACACCATGCTGGCACAGCCCTCCCAGTAATACTGGCACAGACTTTCCCAGTAACACCAACAGCATCCAGGGAAACCCTGACACAGCCCATGTGTCGCCCATCATTCATGAAGCAGCAACCTGAACATTGGTGTGTCATCGGTGCAAAGTTGGTGTGTCATTGGTGTAACACCCAAGGAGCCAGTCATTGCATCCACCCAGCCACAATGCTGGCAGCCAGTGCCTGGGTAAACTGGGCAGTGGGTGAATCAGGTACAGGTCCAATGAGTGACCATCACTGGGGGGACCCACCCCTCCACCAGCCAGGAGGAATGAGCAACAGGTGCCACTACCAACCATAGGGAGAAGCCCCAAGGACACCACACATACAAACACACTACATGACACACAGCCCAAACCTATCCACACTTTCCTGGGAGTAAGTCCCATTGACTCTAATAGGACTTACTTCTGAGTAGACATGCATCGAATTGGGCTGACAAGGATGCCACAACACCCCCTTCAGGAGCTACTAGGCAAAAGCAAAGAATTGCTAGGAATCCCTGCACCCAGGTTTTAAGACCCCTTATCCCTTTCACACAAAGTCACACATTCAAGGAATAACTTTTTGTGCAGAGTAGAACAATGAGAGCTCCCTTGGAAGAGGGCAGCTATTTGACACAAGCGCATGCCTCCCCATGGCAACGGTTTGGGGAGGCCCACCAGCTGTAAGGAGCCCTTTTGCCAGGGGAGGGACTGAAAAAGGTCACATGGGGAAACGCAACAACTCTAAGGCAAAGCAAGGTGCTAGCAGCTCACTGCAGGCAAACACAGGCTGGGAAGCAAACAAGTTGGGTTTGAGCCCAGGAAAGGGACTTTCCCTAACCAGCAATGCACTCACCTTTTGCACAACTGGCCAGAAACACCCATGGCAGGAAGAAAAAGAAGGGGGAAGGTGGATCTAGAACCCACACCGGCAATTCTATAGAGATGCTCTCTAACCACACAGCCATAGCAGGACTCAGGCACAGAGCACCTCATATGACATTTTAACACCTTGTATTCAGACACATCTGACTGGAAGGCTGTAGCATATGAACCTATCAGGGGGAGAACTGCATGAGCCAATCATTAGGCTGGCATGTTACAAAGGGTTCCTACTGCATCATCCCACCTATCCATCCACATCCTATGCCTTTTGCTTCACCGTGGGCACATGCCAGTGTACCTGTCAGTATGCTGCCCTCCCTGTTCCCCTGCAATTGTCTGCCATACATCACTGCAGCAGAGAATGGGGGCTCAAGATCACCATGGAGTGCCTCTCTCTTGAAGCCCAAGGAGTCACAGACTGACTGCAGAATGCCCCTCCTCCTAAAGTGTTGCACCCTGAGGCCAGGTGAAGTAAGAAATAACTAAGGTGGGTCAAAGAGATCTTTGTCTACTAACCGATAACAAATATGGTTGCCAGAGTTTTTAATGAACTGTTATCAGTGATAGAGCAACATCTGAAAGAGAAACACACGAAGGGATTGCCAACTTATGTCCTCCCAGAAGGGTTACTGTGCCACTGCAAGTTATCCAACAGACAACCAAGTTGCAGGCACTAGTGAGGACTGGTTGCATTGGTTTGTTCACTGTCATGAAATCTGCAAAGCTCCATGGGCCTGAGCAGGGCCTGACTGGAACGTGTAGGTCAGCAACATTGCCAAGTGGCAATTGGGCTCACACTGGTTATTGCAAGCAGTCAGGCAGGCAGGCTATAGGCTTTCCTTGCGTCTCTACCAGTGAGATAACTGCAAGTGAGAAGCAAGAAGATACACAGAAGGTAAAAAGGACTTGACAACAACTTCAGTCAAAGGAGAGGGAGATGCAGTGGAACTCTGTGAAACATGACCCATGTTCTGGGTCTGTTCTGTCCCATGTGACAATGGTTCAGTCCTGAAAAATAAAAGAGGTGCCACCCTAGCAACTCTGCCTTCCTTCCATTGGCCCATCACATTGCTCTCCTTAGTTTACGGCCTGCCTCCAGTGAAGGTCATTGTCTTAGCCACCACCTGTAAACATGCTTGATACTGCTAGTGCAGCTCTGCCCCATGTATTGCTACCACACAAAGCATAGATTATTTGGGACACTCCTTACAGTTTCAACTATGAAGAGGAAGCTACTATTTCCCAGAGGAGGATACATTTTGCTTAAAAAAGAAAACCAAAAATTGGCAGCATCCGAAGCAGATGAAAATCCAGCTACAGAATTACCTTTGGTGCTAGTTCTCAAGACAGAGGTCCACCTCATCATAATGGCCCCTATAATATATTAAACTGGGTTGCTTGGGTGGCATTGTATAAAAGAAATGGTCTGCTAATTCTTGGACTATTTGCTATTCATTACAACAGAAGCAATGAATAGTGTCATCTGTCCTTTGGCAAAGAGCCAGGGAATCCCCAGTAACATTACAATGGTACTGGCTTTCTATGTATTTACTACTAAAGGACAGGCAAACCTATTTTGAGCACAATCCTCCTGGCTTGCCTGTTCCAGCACAGGATTATGGCCAGAAGCGACTTAGCCAGAGGCAAGGAGAAACCTTTTCCCTTACCCCTGGGTAAGGGCTGGTGCCTATGGGTCTCCTTGGACTTGTGCCACCTCTTTCAAGCTGCTCCGTTCTCCCCGGGAAAGGGGGTTGGGATCCGGCATAACTGCTGGATCCCAGCCCTGCCTCCGGCTCCCTGTCCGCCTGCCCCCCCCGGGTTCAGCCTCCATCCGCCCTCCCGCCGCCCAGGAACGCCTCCCTCCCTCCTCCTCCCCGCCTCCCCCATGCCTACTTTTTCCGCTTGTGTCGACCCTGCAGGGCTGACACAAGCACTTGAGGGGAAGCCGGCGCAGAGGCTTATGTCTGCCTCCGCAGGCCAACACTTCTTGGAGTGCTAGCCCAGCTTCCCCTCGAGGAGGCGCAAACGTGCTTTACGGCACGTTTGCGACCATCCCAGGCCGGCCCAAAGGACTTGGGCCAACATAAGGCACAGTTAAGATGGCGCCCTTTGTCACATTAACAGAATACAGTGTAAGTAGTATTTGGGGCAATGGACTCATTCCACATTCTGAACAAGTGCCTTTAAGATGTTCCTATCTTGTAGTTTCCTTGCTGTATGAGCACCACCTAGTGTACACTAGTGAACCTAGTGCAGTGGTTCCCAAACTTTTTCACACCAATACCCACTTTTTAAAACAACACTCTATCAGGACCCACCTAGCTTTATGAGACTTTTAAAAAAGTTTCATTTGCCAGCTGATCAAAGTTTAATTTTACCAGCTGTTTTTATCCTTTTTACTATGATGGGGGGGGGGTGCATTCTGGAGTGTTTGTTGAGCTCCATGCTCATTTCATTGGGACTGTTATGGTGGCGTGGCATTCCCCTTTACCTGGCCTTTGATATTAGCTGAAGCACATTTGCCTAGTCTTGAATAAACTTTCCATAGGGCTCATACATTTTCCTTGTCGAATCAGCTTGTTTTGCAACCCATCAAAAATCGGGTCACAATGCACCAGTAGGTCTTGACCCACAATGCAAACCACTGTCCTAGTGCATGAACTCAGGATATTCTTGGTAGCTACATCAAGGACTAGCTACTAGCCAAATATTTCAAGAAGTTAAGGAAAGCAATTGTACATTCTTAAAATAGAAACTGTTACATATATACAGTATTTTCAACAATGGCATGTTTGTGAGCTCTGTCAAGACAGGCTGCCTACGTCAAGGGAACAAAAATGTGCTTGGCTTTGCAACATAATTTACTAACCAAGATGGACTCATCAGAGTAAGAATGGTTCAGGTGTTCAATAGGAAACTTCAAACACATTCCTCATAATTGAGGATTAGCAAGAAGGATTTCTAGGTTGAAATATGAGTTCCCGAAAGATCTAAGCCCTGGAATTCTTGTTTTAGGTGCCCAAACCCCGGCCCTGGGGCCACTTGGGATCCTTGAAGACTCCCAATCTGGCCCTCAGGGAGCCCCCAGTCTCCAATGAGCCTGTGGCCCTCTGGAGACGGTGCTCACCTTATGCAACTGCTCTCAGCATGACAGTCAATTCTTCTCTCGCGTGAGATGTGGGATGAGGGCTCCCTCCACTGCTTGCCGTTTCACATCTGTGATGCAGTGGCAGTGCAGCAAAGGAAAGGCTGGCCTTGCTTTGTGCAAGGCCTTTTATAGGCTTTGAACTATTGCATTACCTTCATTCATTCATATAAGTTCCATCTCTAATAAATTCATTTATGTAATTTTATTCAAATTTGAAATGTAAATTAATTCTTTTTTTCCCCAGCCCCCGACATAGTGTCAGAAAGATGATGTGGCCCTCCTGCCAAAAAGTTTGAACACCCTTGTTTTAGAAACTTAGCATTTCTTTCATAAATTAAAATTTTCCTAAATTAATATAACCTTTTCTGTGATTACTAGAAGGCCCGGCAGATGCTGGGAACTGAGCTCCTTGAATGGGAAACATCTCACATGCATGTCAATTTTTCTTCAATGCTTTACCAGTCTAGCAGAAAGGAATAAAAGTTCTGTTTCTTCATACTGAACATGAGTCCTGATTTGTGATCAGATTTGTGATTTGTTTTCTTTTTGTAATAGAATGCCATTGCAGCATCAACCTGTCCAGCATAGACAGGCAAAGCACTATTAAGAACATAAGAACAGCCCCGCTGGATCAGGCCATAGGCCCATCTAGTCCAGCTTCCTGTATTTCACAGTGGCCCACCAAATGATTAAAGCCTAGTGGTAGTCCTGGGCTTTTTCCCACCAGGGGCCACCCCTGTATTTGCTACCCCCACCCCTGAACCAGAAGTAATTGCAGAGACATCATCATGTCACTGCAATCACTTCCAGAATTTGGAGGAGATGAATTACACGGCCCAGGCCGAGTGGCGCAGAATTGCAACTGCAGTGGCTGCCACTCTAGACACAATGCCACACTGGGCCATGTCTTTCGTATCCTCCTTTATAAAGGAGGGGGGTGGCTCAGAACAATGCTGAATCGCGGCCAGGGTGACCACAATTCACAGCCACTCTGGGCATGATTCTGTATGTTGTAAACAGGTGGCGGGGGGCAAGTCTGGCAACGCTGCCCCCATAAATGTGGTGCCGGGGCATTTGACCCCATTGTCCCCCCCAGGTACACCAATGTTAAGGCCCTTATTTCCTTTTCTAGATGGGCAGTCTAATCCCATCCCCAGCAGTGCCAAAATGGCTACCGCTACATCCAGCAGCACCTCTGTGGCCGCTGGAGGTTTCCTTGGGGGAAGGGGACTTTCATCCCCTTGCCCCGAGAAAAGTCCCTAGGTTCTGCGATGGGGCTTCGCAAATTGGCTAGTTTGCTGGCGCAGACTTCAGAACCTCTGCGTTGGGCTTTGCTCCGCTGGTCCCATCCTCCTCCCGGGCTGGCCACTCCCACTGCCCTGGAATGCCTCCCCACCACCCTGAAAACCTGCTCTGCCACCTGGTGGGCAATCTTACTGCAGCCGGCACCAAAGAGTCCCAGCACAGTGCTGAGGCCCAGCACTGGCAGTCCCTCCTCTTTGGGTGTTGTGGACATGTCTGACAGCACATTTGTGACACCCAGTGCCGGAGCTCAGTGCCAGCACTCAGCCCACATACCATTGGGCTCTCAGTCTGTTTTTACTACTTCTTGATGAGCAAGACAATGGGATTTGTGATTAATATTAGCTTGTCTCTAAATTGTGGGTGGTGGGTGCTTGGGCGCCTCACATGGCAGCGACACTTTTCAAAGGACTCCCGTGGGGAGGCTCTGCCTCACCTGCCTCCCACCCACCACACGTCCCAGCTACAAATTCTTCTTAGACACTTGGTTGCAGATGCTTTAGGCTGCAGGCCTAGGCACACTTTCCTGGGAGTAAGCCCCATAGAACACAATGACGCCCTCAGCCCCTAGACTGCCTCCTAGCTTGAGTGCAAGTGCAGATGATCAGGATGGGGTTGTGAGCAAACTGTAGGCCTGCGGGGCAGGGAACAGAGAGACTCCTGGAAGGTGGGAGGGCCTATGTGGGACAGGCAGCCCCCTCCCTGCCCAGGCCCCCACTGTACACTCTGCGTCTTGCCCCCCCCAGCCCAGATTTTGCAGTTAGGCGCAGGGGGAGGGTGGTTGGGGGAAGAAAGGGGAGGGGGAAAGGAGGCCGCTTCGCAGTGGCCGCCGGGAGTTGTAGTTCCTCCCTCCTTTCCCTCCCGGGTCGCATTGTGTCTCTCCTACGGAGGGACTTTATTTCCCAGAATGCCAAAGGAAGCCTGCTGCAGTCACGTGCCGTCTTCTTCGGCGAAGGGGAGGCTAAATAGGAGCGTCGGCCATTTTGTGAGCGAACGTCGCTGCCGCCGCCGCGCCCCGTCCCTGCCCCGCTCCGCTCGCCGCCCTCCGCTTTCTCTGGGTCCTCCGCCTCCACTGCCGAGCCTGAGAGAGCCCCGGGCGCCCCCAGCCGCCGCCGCCTTTTCCCCCCGAGCAGCGCCCAGCCACAGAATCGCATGTCCACTATCCAGAACCTCCAATCCTTCGGTAAGAGCCGCTGCGCCGTCCTTCCTGCCTCTGGAGCCGGGCTCCTGCTCAGCTCACCAGCCCTACCCTGCTTGGGCTGCCTGGTGGTCCCCCGCTCCCCTCACCGCCCACGGAGGAAGCTGCATGGGCTCTGGGCTCCTTCTCTCTCCTCCTCCCCCCGCTTCCATCTCGGCATTTGCCTGTCCTTCACTGCGACCCCCCCAGAGAGCCCCGGCAGGTGCCTTGTGCACAGGGTGACCAGATAGCACCCCCCCAACTAGTGTTCAGAGTGACCAGATGTCATCCCCCCAAAAGAGGACCAGGCACCCCAAACTAGTGCACAGGGTGACCAGATAGCACCCCCCCCCCAACTAGTGCACAGGGTGACCAGATGGCATCTCCCCAAACGTGTCCACTGGGTGACCAGGTGGCATCCCCCAAAAGAGGACTAGGCACCCCTAACATGTCCACAGGGTGACCAGACCAGGTGCCCCAAATGCAGGACATCCAAGAAAAATGTAGAACATGACATGGTAAAAGCTAAGAACACACACATATAAGGATTTCATGTGGTTATTTTAAGCACTATATTGCTTATTATTACGTTTTTACATGTAGTTTATTAATTCCAAGAAGGCTATGTGCTCCTTGCTCACAGGCAAAAGGAGGGCGTTTACTTTCTTTTCCAGGACATGAAGCTAAAAAAAGAGGACATGTCCTGGAAAAAAGGATGTCTGGTCACCCTGTTTGTCCACAACACCTGCAGTCTTTAAATTTTCTGGCTTACAGTCAGAATTGAAACCAGATGGGGCAGCCAACCTCTGTTCCTGCAGCCATTATGAAGAACAATCATGTTCAGGGGCTTTTGGGAGTGGGCCAGATTCCTTCTCACCCATAGTCTCCAGTTCTTTGTTGCCAGACTGCATTGAGAAGAATATTGGCTGAGACGTCTCTCTTCTTTGTTGTTAATGGTAAAAAAGTCTGCTGGTTGGCATTGCTACAGCCACAGTCCTTTCCAGCCTGCTATCCAGATCCTTTGGAAAAAAGATTAACTGAGCAGAGTAGGGCAGACACTTCTCCGCTCTCTCTTGCTCCTCTCTTTCTGCTCCCCTCTCCACCTCCCAATCCGCAGCTGTGTGACTGGAATACTTGCACTTGTTTTCCCTTAGCTGTAATCTGAAACATTGAGCCTGTAATTGATCTTGTTGTGCTTCTCAAGTCTGGGACCTCAGAGTTTTGAATCCTGCTGATAAGAGATGGGGCCAAATTGTCCTGGATGCCATCAGCCAATTTATTTTGAATCTGATCTCTTTCAAGTTATGTGGTTACATTTGGCACTACTGACTATACATGGAAGCTCTGTTTTCTGGAATTTTTACCCTAGAAGTATTTGCCTAACCTTAGTTTAGATTGTTTAGCACTCTAATGAGATGTGTTAGTCAAGATACTAACCCTTGTTCCTGTAGATAATGCTTGATACAAGATAACTCTTGTTCCTCCATAACTAGTCCTTAAGTAAGGTGTCCCTGAAGCTCTCTCTGACTAGCCTACCAGGGCAACATGCAGAATTTCCCATCTGATCTAATGGTTAACCTTGGGGCCTCCAAATTTCTAGTGCTAAATGCCTGTCAACTGTCCTGACAAAATTTGGGTTATTGCCCACTATAGGTCTGGTGTTTGTTTATTCTTGGAGCAGGGGAGGTATTCTCTACCTTCAGCTTATTTGATTGACTCGATCTTGCACCTTGCATGATGGCTGCCCAGTTCAGCTCACCATTCCTGCAGTTGTCTTTTTGGTTTGTCTGGTGTACTGTCTTGGCTGAGAAACTTTTTCTTCCCATTCAGTCTTGTCACCTTTGAAAAGAAGCAAAATTGTGCTGTCTCCATCTAGAGCAACCCTACTACAACTTGCTGAAGAAGGCACAACCTTGTGCCTGTTTTACATTATTGTCTTGATATTCCTTTGTTGTGAGTCTGATTCACATGAAGTCTGTCATGAGTCTGATTCCACTTGTGCCTGTGCATATTGCTTCAGACCACAGGTGGAGGGGCTGATTTGATGGAATGCTCTTACAAAAAATATTCCTACTGATGGAAAATAAGGAAGTTAATGAAAAGGCTGTACTGTTTTTCAATATCTATGGAGCTCTTATTTAGCAAAAACTTCCCTTTACTGCTTTCTCCATTGATGTTGCACCTCTTGGTATATGGAGAGTCATAGCTATCAATCTTAACTCCATTGTCCTTGATGAATAGAAAGCTCTACCATTATTTTGTATTTACTTTATAAGCTTTGCTCTTCCAGGTCTTTTGAAAACTCTGTTCTTATCCTTTTGTTCTACCATTTTAGAACTTGGTGGCTAGTACAGAAATATAGAAAATTTTGATTTGGTGCTTTCACTCCAATTCCGCTTTTTTGTAATTGGAGATAGTCATAGGCTTGTGGACTTGCTCTGCTGTAAGCAAGAATAGATTAGGAGTAGCAGAAGACTTTCTCCTCAACCTTCCTCAGAATTCTGCCTTCTATGCTATGGATTGTCACAGTCTTGAGCTATGCTGATAGACCACTTCTCTGTGTGTAAGGGTGTCTTTTGTTAAGCAGAAGCATTTGGTCACATGAGGGTCAGCTCAAAGTGGTGTAGACCAGGTGCAGGTTTATTACTTATGTGAAAACTAAGGCTTAGATATTGAAGTCCATGAACAGGTTGGTGTCCCTTGCATCATGCAGTTTGCATGAAGATTTAGAATCGGATTTTGAAAATTGCATTACTCCACAATTGAATTGATAGTTGTATTGGGCTTCCTCTTGCCTTGTTTTGCCAAATCAAGTTAGTTGGTTCTGGTTCTTAATTCAGTGTGCAGTTGCAGGGAAGTTCATGAATGTTGGTAGCTAAACCAAACAGATACCTGTGTCTGTTTGACTAGGAACCTTGGAACTAGCTTGAGAATCCTTACTCTAAAGTGCACAGAAGCTGCATAACAGAAGGATTGATGTGCAAGTTCAACTTGGGCTGAAGTTCAACAACGGATCTGCCACAGTTGAGCAGCAGATGAAACATGGTGAAAAGGGAAGAGCTTGTACACATGGGCAAGCCACAAGATTTGTATATTTGAAGTGAAGAAGAGTTGATGGACTTAAGAGACGAGGACAGTGGTTTCATGACAAATGGGTTGCTAGTTTAAATAGGGTTCTGATATGGTTGGATACTTGACCTGGAAATAGGTAAACAGTATCCTCTGCTTATTGTGCTAGAGCAGTAGTGAGTAGTGTTTAAGAGAAGCTTCAAGGCATTTGGGTTTCAGGATTTCTCCATTGATAAATGGTTTGAAAAATCAGGACCCAAGTTTATACTTCACAGAATTGAAAAATATATAAAATACCTATATTTATCTTCTATACCTCTATAAATTTGAGTAGTGAAGAGTACTCAAAGTAATTCATTAACTGAATTAGGTGGTTTTCAAAGAAAAGAAAGCTGCATATGTCAGCTGAGAAAGTCAGTGCTACATGTATGGATGAGAGAGCTTGTGCCAGGGAACTGCTTTCTGCTAACTTGTGTGACTTTTTTACCCTCCAGACCCCTTTGCTGATGCAACTAAGGGTGACGACTTACTCCCGGCAGGGACTGAAGACTACATCCATATAAGGATCCAGCAACGAAACGGCAGAAAGACACTAACTACTGTTCAGGGGATTGCAGATGATTATGACAAAAAGAAGCTTGTGAAAGCCTTTAAAAAGGTAGAACTGTTGGATCCCAAGACTGAAGATGGAGTCTTGCAGAAGTGGGATGTGAATGTTCAGTATCTAATTGTGAAGTGTCAAATGCTGAAGCAGTCCTGAGAATTTAACATTTGTGCTGGTTGCCCTGACAATTCCTAACCATACGTTTTAAAAAGCATTTTGTTTTCTACATAGTAATGGCCATCTAGCTTATTTCAGTAACAAGCTTTTCTGCTGTTTCCTAAAAAGAAGTATCTTCCTAAACAGTGACAGAACCTTTAACACAAATCTAGGCTGCTCCAGTAGAAATATTGCTACAAGAGGACACATGATTTAAATGTTTTTTGGAACAAATACTTGAACTTCATAATGTCTGTCAGCCAATATCAGTCACACTTGGCTTAAATATTAGGATTTAAAGAGTCTGTCTTTGGGAGAGTGGGAAGTGAGGGGGAATACACCTATAGAAAAGAAACCTTTTTGGGATATGCAATAGGAGAGATTGAGCTGTGTGAAATATGGACACTGCATCTAATTTGTGGTGGCCAAGAAGAGGCGTGCCAAGTGATGTAGCTGGGAGGGGTGGAGTTAAGCCAAAATTTGTTTGGAACCCTGCAGTTTTTTCATTCCTTTTTGAACCCAGACCTATGTGGTTCTAAGACAGGGGTACCCAAACCCTGGCCCTGGGGCCACTTGCGGCCCTCGAGGCCTCTCAGTGCGGCCCTCAGGGAGCCCCCAGTCTCCAATGAGCCTCTGGCCCTCCTGAGATTTGTTGGAGCCCACTCCGGTCTGACGCAACTGATCTCAGCATGAGGGCAACTGTTTGACTTCTCATGGGATGAGGGCTACCTCCACTGCTTGTTGTTTCATGTCTGTGATGCAGCAGCAAAGGAAAGGCCAACCTTACTTTGTGCAAGGCCTTTTATAGGCCTTGAGCTATTGCAAGACCTTCATTCATTCATATAAGTTCATCTTTAATATAGCCATTTATGTAAACTTATGTAAATTTATTCAAATTTTAAATGTAAATTAATTTTTTTTCCCGGCCCCCAACACAGTGTCAGAGAGCTGATGTGACCCTCCTGCCAAAAACTTTGGGCACCCCTTTTCTAAGAGAGCAATAGCCGATGTCTAGGAACATCTGCTAGGACCCATCTCAGGAAAACCATGTCCCAAATCACTAATGGGATTTTAGGTACATGTCTTAATGATATAAATGGCTACAAAGGCATATTCAGAACCAGGTAGACTTGTGTTTAGGTCACTTTCAGAAATAACTAAATTTGCTGCTAGCAGTTCTAACGTATGCAATTGCTTCTCTGCAGAAATTTGCCTGTAATGGTACTGTGATTGAGCATCCTGAATACGGGGAAGTGATCCAGTTGCAAGGTGACCAGAGGAAGAACATCTGCCAATTCCTCCTGGAGGTGAAGATTTCCGACTTAACATTTTTGACTTAGCACTTTGAACTGCTAATAAAGTAAACATAAGCCTCTTCAACTTAAAGCAAGTGTTCTGGAAATCTTGGGTATACTTCAAGCCTTGAACATGAAAAAAAGACAGGGTAGGGAAGTGAAGTCACTACCACTAGCTATGAGTTGTATTGTTTGCTCAATTGTAATAAGAGCTCTGTACCAACCTATTTGGATGGGTAGTGGGGTTAACAGGATTTGCCAGCAAGCAAGATTGCTAGTTAATTTATATACTTGACCATTGGATTTATTGTAATTTATCTCAAAATAAGATACTTTTTAAAGTGTCTCTGATTTTCCATGAATATAACCTAAAGTCCTATTCTTTGACACTTGCTGGGTCAGGCCAAAGGCCCATCTAGTTAAGCCCAGACATACGTGGTTCTTGGAGAGCCATAGCCCTGATGTCTAAGAACATCTAGGAGCTTCCTGTATCTCACAGTGGCTCACCAGATGCCTCAGGAAGCACAGAAGACCACAAGAGACCTGCATCCTGGTGCCATATCTAGCATTCTGAGATAGCCTACTTCTAAAACCAGGAGGTTGCATGTACCCATCATAGCTTGTAGCCTCTGAACTTTTTCTTCAGAAATCTGTCCAATCCCCTTTTAATGACATCTAGGCTAGGTGCAATTACCACATCCGGTGGCAGGGAGTTCCACAAATTAACAACATGCTGGGTAAAGAAACATTTTCTTTTGTCCTAACTCTGCTGCCATTCAATTTTAGTGGATGTCCCCCAGTTCTGGTGTTCTCTAGCACTGAAAGCACATGCACAGTATCTCCCCACCCTTGTTGGCTTTGACAGGTTAATTACCTTGTCTTTGTATTGGTGGTGTTTCAGGCTGCAACTACAGGAGGCTTTAGTGCCATGTGTTTCTTTTCTGTAGGTTGGCATTGTGAAGGAAGAACAGCTGAAGGTTCATGGCTTCTAAAGTGTGTGTGCTTCCATGAAGAATTCTGCAGGTTTTGTTTTTACCCAAGCTGGCTACTCTGTGAAATATGATTCTTTGCAGTAAATGGACTTCCCATTCAAAACCTGATTTGCTTTTGCATGACTACAGAAAACATATGGAATGTAGACTAGAAACACATAAGAAAACTGCAGTAAGATGGTAACAAATGATCCTTGCGAACTTTAACACACATTTCCAATGGAAATGTTTTACTGCTGATAGTTCAGTGTATTACTTTTCACCTGATTTAAATGTTGTATTAAAACCATGTGTGTTGCAGCTTAAATAAAACGTCTCTTGTCAGTATGTCTTTTATTTTGGTCACTGAGTGTCTGAAGTGCATTATTTATCACATTTAATGAATTCTAAGCTTTTTGCAGCTTCTTTACTATCTGGAAATGTAGTTAAAAATTTTAGAAGTGTTGATTGAGAAGCAAACTCTGAGCCTAGACTGTGTTTACACACTAAAATGTTTAGACCATACCAGTTCACAGCTTGACTGAGTCTCCTCTACTCCTGGGGTGTCCAAACGTTTTGGCAGGAGGGCCACATCATCTCTCAGTGTCGGGCTAGGAAAAAAATAATCAATTCACATTTAAAATTTGAATAAATGTACATAAATGAATATGCAGGCCACTCCTCGTTGTCTACTAGGGTTCTGTTCCAGAATCCCTTGTGGGGAAAAAATCCATGGATAAAAAAAGTGGAAAAATAGATTTAATGACCCACTTCCAGGTTTATAATAGAATAAGGTTGTGCCTCAACATCCTCAGGGGTTTGATTCCAGGCCTCCCTGCTGATAACATAAAAATGTGTTAAATAAAAGCAGTTAAAAAATTAAAGTGTGTCCCTTTATGCACTTGTGGTTTAAAAACAGCTTTTCTTACTGTTGTAGAGACGTAGTTAGCAATTAGAAATGCAAAGGACCCCCAGCCTTTGCCTGGCTCAGCTGAAGAATGGAATTGCTTGCATGACTATTTCTCTGCAACAGTAAGAAAAGCAGTTTTTTAAACTGATTTTAAAGGAATGGGATTTTTCCCTTTCTCCAGGGATCAACACATTTCTTCTCATTTGCAGCGGCCATTCAAGTTGAGTCAAATTCGTGTATAAAAAATCCATGTATAACAAGGTTGGATCTGTATTAGAGATGGAACTGATATGAATGGAGGTCTTGCAATAGCTTAAAGTCTATAAAAGGCCTTGCACAAAGCAAGGCCGGCCTTTCCTTTGCTGCCGCTGCTGAATCACAGACATGAAACAGCAAGCAGTGGAGGGTGCCCTCGGCTCACGGCTCACACAAGAGGTCAAACAGTCGCCTTCTCGCTGAGAGCAGTTGTATCCGGCCAGCGCGGGTTCCAGCACATTGCTAGACACTCATTGGATATTGGGGGCTCCCTGCGGGCCCCTGGGCCAGGGTTTGCGCACCCCTGCTCTATTGTAATAAACCTGTCTGGAAGCATACTCTGTATTCTCTCTACTCTAAGAAAGCCACACTTTGGAACAGGTTCTGGGGAATTGTCTACCCTCAATAAAGGACACACTTAAAAAAATCTATTTAAACATCAGCTAAAGCAATAACCTAAGAATATTCCAGTTAGAAAAATCTAGCAGCTTTCAGCTTGTTTTTTTGTTCGATACTTTGGAAGATGAAGTTTAGGGACGTAAACAGAAGCAGGTTAGCAATTTTGCAGGAGTAACTCAGGAATTCCTTATGCATTCAGGGAATGTTAATGGTTGATATCCCTGTTTTTCTCCTTTCCCTCACCCATATCATGCTGGACAATTCAAAAAGCATAGTTTAGATTTTGTTTCATTTTTGTTCATCCAAATAGAGGTAGTATAGCATTGTGACTTCTAATGGACAAAGACAATGGAAAGGAAGATAACACAAACCAGTTGACACAAAGAATTCTAGAAGGTTAGTGAGACAGAATTTATATGTGCAGAAATTATGCTGATTCTTCCACATTGAGGCTCATTCTTGCATATGCTTAATGGTTTTATTTTTAGTTACGCTTGCTACCAGTTAACCTGGAGCACATATTAGGCTGACTGGCCTTTAATTTCCCAAATCCCTCCAGGTCTTGGATCCCTGGTCACTTCTTTTTGACTAAATTCTTCAGTGTCAACATCAGGCACAGGTATCTGACCTGTGTTTTCAGCTGGAAAGACATACAGTATGCAAAGAATTCATTCAGCTGCTCTGCAGTCTCCGTATCCTCTTCAAGCTTCACTTTTGTTTTTAGTTTTTAAAACCAAGCTTCAAATGGTAACTGTCTCTCCGGCAGGTTTTCTGCTCTAGTTGTATTTAAAGAAGATGGTTGGGTCCCCATTCATTTCAATATTTTATTTTTAATATATTAGACTTGATGCTACCATTTTATGTGACTGCATTTGGGGGCATGTTATAGAGCTGAACTCTTAACAGGCTTCTATGTATATGCATTTAACAATGATAGTCAATGGGACTTAATCCTGAGTAAATGGGGGTAGGATTGCAGCCGATGATGATGATGATGATTATTAATAATAATAATAATAATAATAATACTGGTATTTATATACCGCCTTTCTAGGTCCTCAGATTTCTCCTCAGACTTTATTCAAGGTAGTTTACATAGGCAGGTTTGTAGTTATTTCTGCTATGCCATTAAAGGTTGTTGAAATTAACATAGGCAGGCTAATTTAAATCGCCGTAGGGATTTTGAAAGAAGGCTCTATCTTTCAAGAGCCACAACCATTCAGATGTTTCGTTCTGATCTGGCCTCCATCCTACCACACTCAGAGCAGATGGAATAACTTGGCTCAGCTTGTCACCTGCTTCAAGGTCGCTCGGTGCCGGTGGCCTTGAACTGGCGACCTGTGGATGTTATCTTCAGGCAAACGGAGGCTCAACCCTCTAGACCAGACCTCCTGCTTGATGATACCACTTCTGGTCATGACATCACTTCTGATGGGTCCCAACAGATTCTCATTCTAAAAAGTGGGTCCAGGTGTTAAACATTTGAAACCACTGCTTTGGGGAATACTGTACATTCTTGTTGAGCTTCCCCAACCAGCATTTTGGTCAGGAGGGCAACACCATGTACTACATTGTTTTCGGGGCCTGGTATTTCAACCCACAATTATCCTGTTGAGGAATCTTCCCCTCTGCCCTGGATTTCTGCATTTATTGAAATTGATACTCCCTTTGACATGTAGAACAGTGTCAGCCTCCAAAACACTCCTCCTTGTG
The DNA here is from genome assembly GCF_035046505.1 of Tiliqua scincoides. Taxonomy (NCBI): domain Eukaryota; kingdom Metazoa; phylum Chordata; class Lepidosauria; order Squamata; family Scincidae; genus Tiliqua; species Tiliqua scincoides. The sequence continues at coordinate 52,338,287 of NC_089825.1, read as the reverse complement.
CTTTCTATAGAATTTGTATCCTAGAATATTCATATCTGTTCCTTTGCAACCAAGGACTCAGGCTCCACTACCAGACTTTGGTATTTGCTTATAAACACTTCTACACGGTCTTTTTTCAACCATTGTTAGCATGTGCCTCTTTTCCTGTGGCCTTTTTGATTTGCTGTCCTACCCTATCACATGTTCATTTCCAAATGGTACCCTTTCTTCTTCTGAATAATCTAAAAACATTTAAGACCATTCTTTAGAGGTACTTTGGCCCAAACTGGATGCTACCCAGCTTTTGTCAACCTCCCTGGGTTGAATTTAAAAGCTGCTCTGCAACCTTTTTGATAAGCAGTCAGCAGTCCATTCCATTCAAGTAGAGCTCATCCTGCCTGTACATGCTCAGCTGGTTCCAAAACATTTCCCAGTGCCTAATGAATCAAAAATCCTTCTCCTGGCACCACTAACTCATCCACAAATGGAGGCCTTTCAGTGCTGCCTGTCTAGCTGGCTTTGTGTGTGGAATAGGTATCATTTCTGTAAGTGCTACCCTGGAGGTCCTGGCCTCCATCTTACCTAGCAATCAAAATTGGACTTTCATCACTACCAACCTATATTTCCTAATGTCACTGGTGCCAATATGCACCACAGCACTGCCTATCAGTGTATCTAGCCTATGTGTGATAGCTGCTGCCTTTGCACCTGGCAAACTATGTAATCATCATGGAGTCTACCTGCCCATCAAAACCTCATCTTTCTATGTTTCTGATGATCAAATCAACTACTACTAGGAGTCCCGCACTCCCAAAAAGGCAGTTTTCAGTGTGAGAGGATTTGGATTCATCACGCAAGGAATGGGTCCCTTCTAGAGGATCATTCCCCTCATATGCGGGAAGATTCATGTGTGTGGTTGCTATTCTTTCCCTTAAAAGAATCTTACAAGCCCAGCTTACAAGAAACTTTGTCAGAAGCTTGTGCTAGCCTCATAACTTGTTGACCATTATCTGCTCCACAAATCTGCTGCATTATCTGCTCCACAAATAGCCAACTTGCATACAGTTTCTGCTCTCATTTGTCTATACCAGGGGTGTCCAAACATTTTGGCAGCAGGGCCACATCATCTCCTTGACACTGTGTTGGGGCCAGAAAAAAACAATTAATTTACATTTCAAATTTGAATAAATTTACATAAGTGAATTTATTATCACTGGAACTTATATGAATGAATGAAGGTCTTGCAGTAGCTCAAGGCCTATAAAAGGCCTTGCACAAAGCAAGGCTAGCCTTTCCTTCACTGCCACTGCTGCATCACAGATGTGAAACAGCAAGTAGTGGAAGGAGCCCTTGTCCCACAGCTCAGGTGAGAGGTTGAACAGTCGTCCTCATGCTGAGAGCAGTTGGGTCGGGCCAGCATGGGCTCCAGCAAATCTCTGGAGGGCCAGAGGCTCATTGGAGACTGGGGGCTCCCCTAGGGCTGAATTGGGAGCCCCTGAGGGCTGCAAGTGGCCTCCGGGCCGGGGTTTGGGCACCCCTGGTCTATACCAGCAATTTTCAACCCCTGTGCCACAGCATATTGGTGTGCCACAAATGGTCTGCAGGTATGCTGCGGGAGGGTCATATATTAGTAGGGCCACTGTGGGATGGGAGCCCCCTTCCATCACTGTAGTGTACCTTGTCAGTTGTCAAAAAACTGATGTTGAGCCTGGACAACGTCTTCTCAGTGTCAGATGAAAAAGGTTGAAAAATCACTTGTCTGTGCTTCTAGAATAGCCCCCCAAATTGATGTAGGCAAAGCCTGCCCCCTTTTGACATTTGATGAGGAGGAAGTACCTGTGAATTATAGAACAGTGACTCCAATCCTGTTGTTTTGATCCATTGAGTTAACATACACTTAAAATATCACTCCTTTGCTTATATGGGACAGAACCTTAGGGAAGCTTCCCCTCTCTTCACCCAATGCATCAGAAATGTGACTAGTGCTGTTCTAATCAAAGCAGCATCAGATGAAGCATTTTTACCTAGTAAGACCGTGCCTAGGTTTTGCAAGGAATACTCTTTTCCATTGCAGCTGTCCATTCTCAAGACTGCTGCATTAAAATGAGAGAAACAATGGAAAGAAGAGGATATCGGAGGACTGGCAAGTCTATTGTGTGCTTACAATGAAATCTGCCAGTTTATCCTTGCAAGGAGCCTGAGGAAAGGGCTCCTCATATGTGAAAGATAAAGGATGTATTTTTCTGTTCTGAGAGGCTTCCATTGTTCCATGATTAGAAACAATGCGGCCTGCAAAGAAGACACACTGTTCTTTTAATGAAATAAGGTTTTGTTCAAGCTTCCTTAGGAGCCTTGGTCTAAAACAGGGGTCTCCAAAGCCCGGCCCAGGGGCCAGATGCGGCCCACAGCAAGCCTCTTTCTGGCCCGTGGCCAACCTCTTGTCCCCTGAAAGGCTCTGGCCCACTAAACTGAACATGACCAGAACTGTGCTCTGATTTTGTCTGGAGGGTGTTCTGAGGGCCAGAGAGGTTGAATGAATGAGCCCATTCATTCATTTATTCACTCATCTGAGTTCCATCTCTAATTTATTTATTTAAATTTTATATTTAAATTGTTTTTCCGGCCCTCCACACCATGCCAGATATTTGATGTGGCCCTCTGCCCAAAAGGTTTGGAGATCCGTGGTCTAAAATAATTTAGACATGCAACTATATATTCGCTTGGCAGGGAAATATGTTCTCCATTTCAGCCCTGTTATAAAACAGCACGTTTTATCAAATTAGGAATGTGTGCAGACTCAGGGGAGCTGTAATCTTAGCTACTGCATTCATGCCCTACTGATCCTAAATCGTAGCAGTGATGGTTGTCGAAGAATGTCAGACTTGTACATTAGTGAAGCAATTTTCAACATTTTTCTTCTCATGGCACTCTGGCCTCTTATGGTCTTGTGATGTGACTTCTGGCTTCTTGGAGTCTCTTCCAGGTTCCATGGATCTGTTTCTAGGGCAACTGTTGGTAGTAACTAATTGTCCCTCTTCCTCTGTCTGCTGACTCCTTCATTGCTACAGACAGTTGTCCTAAAAGCAGAGCCAAAAACTCTGATGATTTTTTTCACCGATTCCCAACCGCTGTGCTCCGAACTCCCATGGCATACCTGCAGACAATGTGCTGCGCCACAACGGCTGAAAATTGCTCTGTTATTGGGTAGTAGCAAAGAGAGGTACTTCCTGTTTCACAGCACAGCAGCACCATTCATTAATTCATTTGATTTATAGTGCACCTTTCCCCTGCTGAAGCAAATGCCAAAAGTGGCATTGAAACTTCTCACTCATATCTCTGCATGGGGGTGACTCATCATGTGTATAATTTTGCGTATGGATTTGTCCCTTTGTAGGTTGAAGAATCTTGCGTGTGCAATGGAGACCAAGGGACAACAACAGATTGCTGAATGTCAGTGCAAAAGTGTTGGGGCACATGAGTGGATTACTGAGTGACTCGACAGCCCACTTAGGGCCAAATCCTATCCACCTTTTGAGCAGTGATGCAGCAGTGCCAGTAGGGCATGCACTGCATCCTGTGGTGGTGGGGACAGTCTTGGAGATCTCCTCAAGGTAAAGGAATGCTTGTTCCTTTGCCTTGGGACTACACAGCAGCTACATAAGCACTGGAAAATTGGACAGGATTGGGTCCTTAATCAGGTATCATTTAATGACTGCAACTTAGCTCTTCTTAAGTGCCACTAGAGGGTGTTGCTTATCTATGAAAGAGACAGCACATTCAGGCCAACATTACTGTGTTTCTGACAGGACTGAAAGTGATGCTGGTGCTTACCCTTCCCCCAAAGTGACCTCCAGCAGCCAAAATTCCCTTGTGAGATACAGAGTAGCCCATGCTGGCGCCACCACATCACTGTGCGGGAATTTACATAGGATTGGGCTATTAGTTTGCTTGGCATTGTCAGCTATGGAAGTGTGCATGACCTCATGTGAGTTTGGCTCTTAGCTATCTGAGATCTATACGAACTCTGGTGCATACTTCCCAGCAGCTAGTTCTCACTGAATTATATAGTGCAATGTGGCTAAAACGCCATATATGAAAGTAATTGTTTGAAAAGGTCACAAAGATAAATTATGCATGTGTAGGCTTGTCTAATGTTAGTTTCCAAAAGAAAATATTGCAGCCATATTATTATCTGAAGGTGTTATCCAATCCAATCCAGTAACCTTTATTGGCATACACAATACATGTGGCATCAACTATAAGATCATGGCTATAAGATAAAGCACAGAAACCACAAAAAGATTAAAATAAAATATAATACAACACATTAACCATAAATAGGCTTAAAAAGTAGACTGGGTATGCTTGGAAGACAGACTAAAAATTTAGAAACCATCTCCATCATGTCAATTGGGCAATCACTGAGAAAAAATTTCAAGTTCACTAAATCTGAGGACCCATCCCTTTTGTGCCAAAAGTTGTGCCAAATAGGTGGAATGGAAACTGGTATGTCAAGGGCAGTAGAATATAATGTGTTGGATAGTTTCAATAAGTCCCTGGTTACAGTGACATATGCGTGGTACATAAGGTGTCTCACTGTACCTCCCATGTAACCATAGATGGCAGCAGGTTAAATCTTGCTAAATAAATGATATGCCGCTTGATTGGATTGGTCATAGAGATATGGAGCCATAAGTTCATGCTGCAATGGGATGGAAAAATTGAGGAGGAAAACAGACTCTCAAAGCCAGTTCACAAAGGTTTTGGGACTCGATGTCCAGCAATCTTTGTTTTGTCATCTTACTGTGGTGTTATCAACCACAGTACAGTGCCTTTGCTGGGATGAATCAATACACTTCTTATGGCCTTTATAGATGGGGATAGTGACACCTGCTTTCACACTGGGGAGTCTAGTGATGTACAGAATTCTGTGCAGAACAACTTCAAAGTTTGGTCTACGTAGAATCACAGAATACTAGAGTGAGAAAGGACCTTGGAAGTCATCTAGTCCAATCCCCTGCTCAGCACAGGCAACTGCAGCATCCCTGACAGATGGCCACTCTCCTCATAACCTCCAGTGAGGAAGAGTTCACAACTGCAAGAGGTAGTGCTGTGCAGCCCGTACAGTTAGGAAATTCTTATTCTATTGCTTAAATCTACTTCCCTGTAGTTTCGACATATTAGTTCAAACCCTGTCTTCAGGAGTCACTGAAAGTAAGCGCTCCTCTTCTTCTGTGTGACAGCCCTTCAGATACTTGAAAACAGCTATCACATCCCCTCTTTGTCTTTTCCTCTCCAGTCTAAATATATCAATCTCTTTTAACTGTTCCTCCTATGCCTTGGTTTCCTGATCCCTCACCTTCCTACAGCCCAATCCTAACCTGTGCTGGAACAGGCAGGCCACAGTGGCCTGTACTGTTTCTAGCATGGGTTAAGTTGGAGGTCACTTTGGGGTAAGAGGGATATTTTTCCCCTTATCCCTTGTTGAGCCCCAGTCACACCTATGGGGATCTGCACCAGCTATTTGGCTGGTGCAAATCCATGTAGTCTTTGTAAGGCTGCCTGGGTCAGGTGTGGTGGTTAGGATTCAGCCTGTGCTGCCACAGCTGATCTTGCCCCCTCCTGGGCCTGATCTACCTCTCATTCCCCCTTCTGCCTTCCATTCCCCCTCCCCCTGTCCAAAAATGACCCCTCCCCACCCCCCAGAATGCCCTCTTGCCATCCTCTCCCACCCTCTGCACCACCCGACACAAACTCACCTCATTGGGCTAGTGCAGGGAAGATCTGGTTCTTCCTAGCCAGTACAGGCCTCCACATTGGCCTAGAGGACTCCTGCATTGGTGCAAATGTGCCTTAAGGCATGTTTGTGAGACTTAGGAGGCAGCGCAGGGGGCCTGCGCTGGCTCAGTGTCTTCTTGGATTGTACTCTTAGTTGCCCTTCTTTGAACCTGCTCCAGCATATCAATGTCTTTCTTAAATGTGATGCCCAAAATGGGGCACAGTATTCCAAGTGAGGTCTCACTAGAGCAGTATAGAATGGCATTATTGCTTCTCCTAATCTGGACCCCATTAATACGGAGGCAAGGCCATGAAAGCCATAAGCCATTATGCCATGCTCATAGACACAAACACATTATAGTTTATATGTTTAGCATTTCACAAACAGGTTTAAATCCATTTTGCTCTGGAGCTTCAAACAGACAGCTTTTGCTGAAATTGCGAGCTGGCTGATTAATGAGTCTAGCAAACTGTCAAGGACATCAGATAAGGTTCGAACACTTCATGGAAAAGGGAGTGAAACAGACTCCCAGCTTCTTCCCTGCTATGAAAACACATGGAAAAAGAACATCTTTGGATTTTTAAACCTATTATTCTATTAGTTTCCTTAAATCAAAAAGGAAAACAAAAACAGTTTTGCCATTTTAAATGAATACTGAGAGACACCAGAGCATCATAGAAGTGCCAAATAAATTACTAAGTTAGCATGCTTGTATGTCAATAGTTCTTTAATGCATTAATAATTATAGAGATTGTTTTTTAAGTGTAACCAATATATAAATTAGCTGTTAGAGTAAAGCTTGATTGCCTGATGTTATTGAAAGTTAAATAATAGTATAGAAATACACAGAATAGTAAAAGCAATTAAATTTGACTATTAAAAAGGCTTAAAGCCACAAGTCTGAAAATGTAATTCCAATGCAACCTTGAAAAGGCAAATGTCTGGCAGAAGTTAATTAACAAGGAGACTCTAAGAAAAGTTACTCCTCACAAGATAAAAACTCTGTATATCTCTGTAGACTCAAAGTGACAAATTTAGATACTTTTAATTGGAACTCAGAGACAGATTTACAACTTAAAGTGAGATTAGATACAACATACAGAGGAACTAGGGAGGAAGCAGGATGTACCTGCAACAATTAATCAGGAAGCTGGTATCTCTTGGCACCAAGAACAGATAACTAAGGGTTATGCACAGGTTAGAGACATTTTTAATGAGGAAAAACTAGCAACATTAGATAAGACAGTTGACAGCCTTGGCAAAGACAGTAAATCTGTTGCTAATTAAAATAGAGCTTTCCAAGATACAGACACCCACAGAAACAGCTGGACAGGAACAAGATAATAAAGCCCCTGATTAAGCCAAAACATAACAAGAGTCTCTGTTTGAACTGAAAGCGGACAGGAGGGGCTAGATTTAATTAAAATAAAGGGCAAAGCCTCTTAAAATCCTTATTTACAATAAGAAGTTGGTTTGTCTTGTATTAAATATGTTTATACCACTATGCATCACAATAACAAGTCACATAAAGGGAATTACACATGGAATAGAGGGAAGACCAAAGAAACAGAGGTTGGCAGAAAGCCTACAATGTTTGATGAGACCAGACAGAAAGGAATTTGGAAAGATAATGCTGATAACTCTGTCAGAGTCAGAAATAAACACAAGACATACTAAAGGCCAATAAATGAGTAAACAGTGCCATCTAGTGGTTGTTGGAAATAATGCTTTCTATAATGTCTCAATGTATGTTTTCTCCTTTTTTTGGAATTTGTAACTTGAAGCCAACCAATCAATGCTTGTAAAGTTATATGTGGCCAATCCTGAGAAAGCCTCCATTTCTGATGTCACACACCAGCCAATGAGAAATGTACAACTCCTCAGACAAAGGAGCCAGAATCAAATATAAGGGAGAGGCACACACTGGAAAATGGCTTTTCTCTGAGAGTTCCCACATAGCTCTCATTGCTCTTCATTTTGGACAGGAGTCCCTGAGAAGCCCGTTGCTGGCAACAAAATAAAGCTTGCAGACGATCACCACTCTTGCCTACTGAGTTTGCTTTTGAACTTTGCTCTCGACCTTGCAACAATACAGCCCAGCCATGCATTTGCTTTTATTTATTTATTTATTTATTTATTTATTTATTTATTTATTTATTTATTATTTTATGTTTTACCTAGAACTTTTGCACATATGCTGTGGTGATACCAGGTTTTCCTCCATCCAGTAATTTCTATCCAGTCTAAGTTTTTGTTCCCACATGTTTGCTTTCACTTTTGTCCCTATTGAAATTCATGTTGTTAGTATGGGCCTAGTGGTGGTTCCTGTCCATCTGTAGACATCCTGTACATCAATGCAAACCTTTTTTTACTGTGGTCCTCTCCCTACTGCCCCCCCCCCAGGCTTCTAGTTAGAATTGTGTGGTAAGGTAGTCTAATGGTAAACCCCGAAAGTGGGTACCCATGCAAACCTGTACCCATTAGATCATGGGTATCAAACATAAGTCCCTTCGGCTGGATGCAGTCCCTAGAAGCAGTTTATCCAGCCCCCAATATAACTAGGCTTTCCCAGCGTGATAATTGGGCTCTCTCATATCTTGAAATTATGAACAAGATTTGCACATATTCTCTTCCATCATTTGCAGTAATGAGTTTCTATGTGGGAACAAAGTGCTTACTAAACAGAACAGTCTGCTTAATTATGGCACTTCCTGCTTAATGATGTAACTTCTGACCCTCAGTAGGCACTATGAATGCTATTTAACCCACTATATGAATGAAACAAGTTTGACACCCCTGCCCTAGGTGGTCTAGTAACTTGTGGCAAATTGTTTGTTGTTTGTATATCCCTAGTTTCTCATTAACTGCCCAAGGTTTCAAATCTGTAAATAGCTTTTTCACTATGGTTAATAGAACAGGTATTATGCCAGAGTCATGGACAAATGTAATTGTGGTTCCAATGTTCAAAAAGGGTGACACAGGGACAGCTTCAAGTTATAGACCACTCAGTTTGCTCTCAGCTATAGGGAAATTGTATGCTTAATATTTATGTGCCATGCTTATCTTTTGGATATCTGACCAGAAGATTCAGGGCCTGAAGCAGGTGGGGTTTCAACGGGTAAATCCACCCTGGACCATTGTACCATCCTTTTCACACTTTTTTGAGAAATATATTAGAAGGACAAGATCTAGGTTTTACACAGCCTTTCTAGACTTAAAAGCAGCCTTTGATTCTATAGATAGGGAGATACTATGGAATAAATTAGAAAAGCTACAAATGGACAAGAGACTACTATTCCATATAAGGAGACTCCATCAAAACACCATGTGCCAAATAAAGTGTACCTCTGTGGGGCATCTTACAAGGAAGATTGTGTCAAACAAGGGAGTCAAACAAGGGTGTGTTTTGGCCCCCACCCTATTTACTCTATTTATTAATGATTTGGCTCCCTCTCTGACTGAGGTGGATGGGCACTGTCCCAGATTAGGTACCACTCAGGTACTGATCCTCCCATATGCGGATGATGCCACAATAATGTCTTGGACCAGTAAGGTTTAAAACACCTTTTGAAAAAGTGTTTGGAGTACTTGACAGAAAACCAGTTACAGCTGAATTTTGACAAGTCTAAAATACTTGTGTTCTCTAGAATGTGGAAGTTGTATAATTGGCAACTAAATGGACACAAATGAGAACACGTTAAGCAGTTTAAATACCTTGGTCAAAATTTACATTATAATCTCTCCTGGGCTATTCACAAAAAAATGGCAATTAATGAAGCTAACTGTGGTGTTTTAGTGTTGTTTAAGCAGAAGCACACAGAAAGCCTTGATAATATGGCAACGGGCAAACCCCCCCTTGTTACGGCAAACCGATAGGGGCACTAGTTCTCAGGCTGAAGTGTGACAATAGCTGATACAGCACTCTGTGAAGAAGCACCCATTGTTCTAAGCCCCTGTATGAGATTCTAATGTGGCACACTATCTAGGAACGGAATGTAACTGATGTTGCAATGTTCAATAAAAGGCAGTGAGAAAGCTCGTACAAGCAGCTAGCTAGCTTGCTTGCTTGCTTGCCTCTCTCTGCATTCTCAACCCTCAATCTGTCTGCTGTCTCTTGATTTTCTGTCTGACCATTCATTTGCTTCTGCTCTTGTACCTAAATCCAGCAACCTGACCCCTGGGTTTTGGTTGCTCCCAAAGAATCCCAAAGAATCCCAAAGACTGCTACACTAACGTTACCTCTCAGTCTATTGCTTGCTTTTTCTATGCGAGAGGAAACTGTTACGTAGGAGCAACCTTGAAGACCTTTAATGCCAAGCTGATTCCCCAGTTATTTTATGGAATTCCCCTTTGGGAATTTGGGGTGTTAAACAAAGCCCTAGAGTCTGCCCAAGGTAAATTTCTGCAAAAAATACTGGGTCTTCCAAATTGTTTAGCTTATGCAGCCCTATGTCTAGAAACGGGCCAATCATTGTTAGAAACCTGGGCCTGGCTGATGGGCATCAAATATTGGCTGTGCATATATTACAATTATGACCCTCGAAGCTAGCTCTATATGATGTTCCTTGAATCTAATCTACCCCTTGCCATAACCATTTTGGAAAAGAAAATTAACTCAATCAGGCTGTCTTTTGAATGTTTAGGCTCGCTTCCATATCAAGAGGCATATCAGTGAATCAAATGCAGATTTCTTGACATTGAAAGGCAGGATCTTTATAGGATGGCAAGCAGAGCATGTTCCCCGTTAAGTCTGGAGATTCCGATATTGTATGGTCAAGTAGCCTCATATCTTTACTCGCTGCACACTTATCAAAAAAGGAGAGCTTTCCCCCTTGCTAGATTTAATATGCTCCCATCAGTCGTCCTTTTTGGGAGATTTCATAAGATAGCTCATTCAGAAAGGTGATGCCCTTGTGGGCTAGGTTATGTTGAGACCATTGTCTATTCCATTCTTTATTGTCCCTTCTACAACGAGATCCATCAAAGATATTTAGATCCTATACTGAGAGCAAGAGGAGGACTTACAGACATGGCAAGAATACGCTCCTAACTGATTCTTCTGCAGAAGTAACAGATACTGTGACTGCTTTCCTATATCAGCTCATTGAGCTGCGCAATCGAGAAGTTGATTTGTTATCTGGCTGACCAAATGTATATAGTTGTATATTTGTTTGTTTTATAAAGGATTATATGTCTATCTGTAAATAGCTTAAAAATAAACCCCCTTCCTATATACTTCCAGCCATGCTGGATACCTCTGGACCACTTGATGACTAACCCAAGTGTTCCGGGCTTCATTCCTTCCTCTCCTGCCTGACGTCAGACTATTTTTCAGGCTGACTGCCTAGACGGCCCTTCTGACAAACACAGAGCATGCACAATGATGTCTCTTCTAAATTTAAAACAGTTCTTTCCCCTAAAACCCTGCAAGGCTTTTTCATTGAGAAAGAAACTACACTCCATCTTATCCAAGACAGCCAGTTCAGCATAAATAACTCAAGAAACAGTACCATTCACAAAATTCTCTATTTTTTTAAAAAAGGAAGGTCTTCCGCTTCTCATCATTCACAGGCCAAGATTTTGAATGTTGTTTCCGTGACTTTCCATGAAGTGTCTTTTCATTATTGACTATGCCTTTCAGATGAGTGCTTTTCTTGTGCTTTATATTCTTCAAGGGGAACTTTTCATTTCAGATACAGAATAAAACCAGATATTATTCTGTTGGATAGGGCAACATATCTCATTCTTTCAAAAATTGGCTGTTCTCATGACATTTGATTCCGCCAAGTTGGAAAATAGTAGCCAGAAGATTACCAGGATGTCCCAGCTGCTGCTGCTGCTGCTTTAGTGGGTTGAATTGAAGGACTTTGTCCTTGCTCAGTTGTTGCCCTACATACACAAAAAGAGAGCAGGCAGTTCAATGTTGGGCAGTTTGCTCAATACTTTCAGGTTACTTTACTTTGTAATTGTGTCTGTCCAGGTCTACATTGCTGTTCTACAAGACATGAGCGAAGTGCAGCTATCTATTTATAGCAGTGCTTGCAATGATTTGCAGTGCCAAATCAGTGCCAGCCCTGAATAATTTGCCTTCCACTGGTGTTAGCTATGGAAAAGACAGTACTGTACCTGTATGGTACAGGGCCAGCTTGTTCATCAGGCTGACTGGAGTACCCATCTCCATCTGCTCACCCACCTCCATTTCTCCTTCTCTGGCTCCCTGGATTCTCAGAGGAAGAGGGAAACAGAGTAGAAGACCATCTCCAACACTTAGCCCAGCATTATTTTCTCTTTCGCACCATGTCTTCCACTCATATTCCCCCTTCTGAATCCATAGAGCAGGAAAGGGAGGCAGTAGCTAAAGCACAGCCAGGTAAAGGGAGCTGCATTTGGTACACTGTCTCAGGTGCCCAAAGTTTCTTTTCAACCAGTGCTCTAAATCAGTGTTTTCCAACCAGTACCCATTAATGCCCATTAGTGGTTTTTCACAGTATGGCAAATGGTTCTTGGTCCCACTGCCATGCTGACCACATGGCCTTTCCACATCTGCCCAACCTACTGGAAGTGGAAATGGCCAGGACAATGGTGCACCATTGGGTCACATGTGGCTATGCAACATGTCTGGCCTTTTAGAAAATGCCTGGTTTGGGGAGGAGGGTGCAAAGCGATCAGGAGGCAGCAGCAACTGAACCAGCCTCTCCCTTGATACAAGGACAACTGTGAGACTGTTGCAAGGTCAGCAGCAAAGTTCAAAAGCAAACTCAGTAGGCAAGAGTGGTGATCATCTGCAAGCTTTATTTTGTTGCCAGCAACAGGCTTCTCAGGGACTCCTGTCCAAATGAAGAGAGCAATGAGAGCTATGTGGGAACTCTCAGTGTCTCCCGAGAGAGAGCAATGTTCCAGTGTGAGCCTTTTGCTTATATAGCATTTTGGCTTCTTTGTCTGAGGAGTCTTACATTTCATTGGCTGATGTGTGACATCAGAGATGGAGGTTTTCTCAGGATTGGTCACAGATAAATTTACAAGCATTTGATTAGCCAGTTTCAAGTTACATGTTCCAAATATAGCAAAAAACATTCATTGAGACATATTTTAACAACCACTAGGTGGCACTCTTTACTCATTTATTACTGGCCTTTGGTATGTCTTTGTCTATCTCTGGCCATTCCTCACTGGCCTGACCCTGACATGTTTCAAACAGCCATCTGCTTATCTATTCAACATTCTTTATGTCTGGTCTCATCAAACACTGTGGACTTTCTGCTAACCTCTGTTTAAACTAAGTCCTCTTTAGTTGTGATTCTCCATATGTGTACTGTTACCTTTGGGTGATGTATAGTCGTGTAAAATTATACAAAACAAACTAATTTCTTATTTGTAAGTAAAGATTTTAAGAGACTTTCCCCTTTATTTCAATTAAATCCAGCTTTCTCTGTCAGCTTAGAGGCTCTGACAGAGATTCTCAGGAATGTTTTGCTAATTAGGGGCTTTCTCATATTATCTTGTTCCTGTCCATTTCTGCTTTATCTGTTCCTGTCTGTTTCTGCTGATGTCTGTATTTGTCAAACTCTATTTTAAGTAGCAACAGATTTACTGTCTTTGCCAAAGTCTTTTTCCCCATTAAAATGTCTCTGACCTGTGTATAAACTCTCAGTTATCTGCTATAACTCTTCCTAATTAACGGTGCAAGTGTATCCTGACTACTCCTTATCTGTCTCTCTTTGAGTTGTAATTCTTTCTAGTTCCAATTAAAAGTGACAGGTGGGACATACAGAGTTAGGAATGCCCTTGCCTAGATAAGAGTCTTATCTGTAAACTGTAACTTCTCTAGGGTCTCCTTGTCAAACTCCTAATTAACTTTAGCCAGACATCTGCCTTTTCAAGGTTACAGGGATACAACTCCCATATTCTATATCTGCAAGACATATTACTTCTGCCAAGGTTGCATCTGACAAACTTATAGCTTTAAGTAAAACTTAATAATTTTCCCACCTTTCTGTGTATTTCTATACTATTATTTAACTTTTAGGCAATCAAGCTTTACTCTAATAACTAATTTATATGTTGATTACACTTAAAGCATTGAAAAATACTTGCCAGCAAACAAGCATTGTAATCTTTCTAGTACTTCTATGAAACTTTGGTCTAAATAACTCTAAATCAGCCTTCCATATGCATTTGACACTGTCCCTTTGATTTGAAGCAGCCTGAAGGAATTTAGGTTTTTAAAAAGCAAAAGTGCTTTTTCTATTCAAAGGCTTGAGATGACTTGGGGTGCTTTGCAGCAACCTTCTGTTTCACATAGCTGCAAGTGTAAAGGGAGTATGTCACTCCTAAACTCCCTTGTTGTTATCTGCCTGGAAGGCTGCCAAAGAGACATTCTTTTGCTTATCTCAGTAAAACTGCCAATTAGCCTGCACTTTCTACATCAGACTGAGACCAAATATGCTTTCTTTGTTCCAAGCATTGCTAATCATATTAACACTTTTCTTATTTCTTAAACATAAAAACTAATAACTAATTTAGCTATAAACACCCATTAACATTTGGTTCATTAACATAAGTAAACATTTGCATAAATGATTAGTTTTAGCTTGCTTTTATGGCCTTGTCTTAGGACAAGCTGCCCACTCCTGCACACAGTTGTCACCTCTAGCAACAGTGATAGTTCATGCAAAAGTGGTTTCTGGAAGAGGTGGTGTTTAAAAAAGTTTTCAAAAGACCTGGAACACATCTACAGAAACATTTTTGCTACATTCACCCTACATTTTTAGTTTTCCCTGAAAGTCTCTAACGTGTATGTATAATAAGTAAAAGTGACCCTAATACCAAAAAAGCTGAGTTTCCCTGATTATCCAGTCCTGTATACCAGTAAGGTCAATTCATAGCCCAACCTTAATGTGGGCTAGCGCTGGCAACTGCTGTTCCGGCACCAGCCCATGCAAATGTACTGCAAAGCACATTTGTGACAAAGTGTGAGTAGGCAGTGCCAGCAGAAAGGCCTATGCCATCTCACTGGTGCTGAATCCAGCCAAATGGTATACAGGTAAGTGCTATACCTGGCGGTGGTGGGGAGGGGATGTTTCAGGGCAGGGGAGGACAGGGAGGAGGTGGTGGAGATGGTAGAGGATGCCTCGGCCAGATCCTAACCCCCATCACAGGCCTGATGGCCCTTCATGGGGCTACTTGGACTTGTGCCACGAATTTAGCTGGCACAGATCCGAGTAGCCCCATTGTGCAGGCTAGGGTTCAATACATGTTCCCTTACCCTGAGAAAACCTCCAGTCTGCCTAGTCTCAGCGCTGGTTATGGCATGGGCTGTCAGTGAGTCAAGATCAATCTCAGGTTTTTGTAGCATGCAGAAGCCTCACAAGTATTTCAAGCAGACTTCATGTTTCAAAGTAATCCCTGTACGTTCAGGACCCACTTCCACTGCACACGTGGCTTGCAGAAGAAAAAGGATTAGATGGATGTTAGGATGAAAATGAGGCTTTTCTAAGTCTCCCACAATACATTATTCATTTGTGATGTTGCCTTAAACAACCTTCACTGTTCCGCCTCAGAGCTAGAAATAAATGTTTTGGGAAATAAATGCAGATTTATTCAGTACTGAAACTTTTCAAGCCAATTATTTTAGAGAGGGGGAAAAAAAAACCGGTAAGGATTTGATTGCCTTCTTTTCTTTCTGTCCCCCATTTGGAGAAGGAATTGTAAAGTGGATATAAGAAGTGTTCCTTTTTCATGGTTAAGACATGCAGAATAGGAGAAATGCCAGCCGTAGGTCCATTCAGCTTTGAATTCTACACCAAGGGAGGTGCGCAAGCTCATTTGTTTCCTTTAGGGCACTTAATGGGGAAAGCATGGCAGAAAAATCAGAGGAACTGTCTGACTTCCCAATGAAATGTCATGGGGAGAAAGTAAATTGAATCACCAGGTCCAGTGAGCCCAATCCTCAAGTGCAGTCAGCTTTGTTTCTGCCCATAGATGTCGCTTACTCTCAATGCCAAAGGGTGAGAGGCATGAATTGTACACCTGGCACATAGTGTATTCATACAGTGCTGTCCCAGGCATATACGTACTACTAGACAGATGTCCATGTGTGGCACTGCCAGTCACCTGTTAGGTGGTGATTTATGAAGGGAGTATCAGGCTGAGGCTGCAATTCTATTCACACTTACCTAGGAATAAACCTCATTGAACACTATTGGACTTACTTCTGAGTAATCATGTGTAGGACTGCACTGTTAGTTCAGAGGCCTCCTCCCCCATTGCTTGGGGAGTCAAGGTGTATGGCTTCCTGTTTTGTGTCTCATCCACTCTCAGGAGATCTGTAAGCTCAGTATTCTTTTTCACATTTGTATTCCCTTCCTCCAAGCAACTCTGGGTGGTGTTCACAGGTTACATTATTTTTTCCTCACAACTATCTGGTGAGCTAAGCTAGGCTGAGAAGGAGTCACTAGCCAAGTTCACTCCCATGACTTTCACAGCTGAGTGGGGTTTTGAGCCCAAGTCTCTCCAGTCCCAGTCCAATACTGTAAATCAGGGCTTTTCAAACTGGGGTGTCATGATGCCCCAGCCTGTGGGACCTGGCCACTTTCACCTTAAGGGGTGGGGGCAGTGGCAAGATCCCCAGGATTGCACCGCTCAGGGGCGCTGCAGGGGCGCTGCAGGGGCTTGGCTGCACGTTCCTGAGCCTCCCGCATGATCTCCTGCAGGGTTCCCCGCAGCTTTAAAAGCAAAAGCAGAATGATCGCGCCCTGCCTCCACTAACGCGGAAGTGGAGTGCGATCGTTCCATTTTCACTTCTGAAGCTGTGGGGAATCCTGCAGAAGGTTGCACAGGGCTCCCTGCACCCCCAGGAGGCTGCAGGAGGCTCAGGTACATGCAGCCAACCCCGTGCGATGCGATCCTGGAGACAGTGCCGCTGCCTTCTCCCCCACCCCTGCTGCCTCCCTTCCCCCCAGCCAGTGGGGTTCAAGGTTACATTATGGTTGCATTATTCTATTGGACACTGCTACTCTATATAGAAGGAAATGACTTCCATAGGTCTCTTGTGCCGTTTCTCATGAGTGAAATACCCAAGCAACCTTACTTTATTCTGGTTCCTGTTTTCTCCATGTCAGAACTTAGTACTTCCACAAGATGGCAGCACAAGCACTTTTTTACAGCAAAACGCATAGATGCTCAGTGAGATCATGTCACCAGTTCATAGTCTGAACTGTGCAGTACTTTGCAATCTGATTAAAATAAGATCGCATTGATCTTTCAGTATTGATGACTTATTCCCATCTCTAAGTAGTTTTGAAAGTCTGAATATCCTTCTCTGGGTTACAGGGTCAAGTAGGGTGATTGTATCTGCCTTTGGTGCACAGAGCGCTTTTAACATGTGTCATTATTACAAATCACAAATACTGTGCAACCAATGTATATTCACACCTGTGTAGTTTAATGTGTCATAATTTTAATGAAAATGTTATGTTCATACACTAGAGTCCTTGTCAAATACCTCTCACTTTTTTCTTTTTTTTTTTAATGTACAGGTTCAAATCCCCCCTTAGGTACAAAGCTTCCTGGGTGACCTTGGGTCAGTCACTTTCTCTCAGCCTCACCTACCTTACAGGGTTGTTGTGAGGACAAAAGGAAGGGAGCAGCTGTGTACGCCGCCCTGAGCTCTTTGGAGGCAGGGTGGTATAAAAATGTGAAATAAACAAACAAATAAATATTTCTTAATTGGAATCTACTGGTCTGGTATCTGTGGGTGGGTGGGGGAGAACGTATCCTCCACAGATAACAGGGAATGACTGTATAAAAATATTTTTAGACTGTTTTGATAAATGTTTGATTCTAATTGGAATCAAACATTTATCAAAACAGTCTAACAATGAAAATATTTTGATACAGGCATTCCCTGTATCTGTGGAGGATACGTTCTCCCCCACCCACCCACAGATACCAGAAACAGCGGATAAGGGGGAACCTTATCTCCGTGGCCCACTACACCCCCTGCATTCCCATGCCCCTGTGCCTTGTGCCCCATGCTCCCTGCACCTCATTACCTTTGTTTTATGAGGATTACATTCACATGATGTGATAAGACATCTTGCTGGTATGAAAGCTGTATCAAAAAGCTTATCGTCAGACTAGCAGGCTGTGTGTTAGTCTTCTACTTCTACTCTTCATATTATAACATCTTTTTGCACTGATTCACACTTTTCTCCACATTGTTGCTAAGCGAAGGTTTTTGTTATTCTCATTGTCTTGATCAGCAGGACAGTGGTTCCCCAACATATGTATCATTGGCTGTCAAATTGGCAGCCTTCCATCAAGTCTGTATTACCTAATGCAAGAACTGAGAAGGACTCAGCATATTGGGTACAGGAATCTGACAGCCCAATCCTATTCATGTCTACTCAGAAGTAAGTCCCATTAGAGTCAATGGAGCTTACTCCCACAAAAGTGTGGATAGGATTGGACTGTCAATCTCCCCCACATTAGAGTGTATTTTCTGCATCTATAGGCTACTTTGCAGAAGAATGCACGTTTTGAGTCACTATGTGTGGTGCACTTGCTCATTCTCATTGTGAATAGCTACACACTGTGAATAAAGTATCAGGGTTTCATATTCAAAGGCCCACATATCCTGGCCCACAGCCTCTGTGTTCTCAAAATCAGTACAAGGAGTACTGTATATTGTGTAAAGAGAGCTGTTAGTGCCCACCAATATATCCGCACAAGGTTCCTTCAAACAAAATTTGCCTTTTGTGAATTCTGCCATAGAGTGACTGACTTCATACTTGCTCATCAGGCACTCCCATTGGGATAGTTACAAGATTTGCCAAGATAACTAGAATTATCCTCTAGTAAATAGAGTACAGTTAAGCATCAGATTTTCCACAAAAACCAACAATGCCTCAGTAGTTTTCCATTTCTAATTTCTGCAGTGATATAACATCGGCTGGTGCCCATAGCTTATCTCATATGGATTGGGCTGTTCTTATATTCCAGCTAATCTGGCAGTAAATATCACGCACATTCCCTACAGAGATTTTGCTCCATCTGCTACAAAAGCAGGAAGGTTGAAAACTCAACAGCAAGGCAAAGGCAACTGAGGAAGCAGCTGAACACCACGACACTGCTGAATTCGAGCCAAGCAACCCAAATGGCAGATCCAGCATGGGGCCTTGACAAAATAGATGCTTCTCCTTTCTCTTCTCAAAAGCAGAGGCCGCGGCTTTCTTTGTTCCACAAATATTCACACAGTCATGTAGGCAGATTGCCTGCCTTATATTGCCTGCCTTCTTGTTGTCAATACTCAAGGAGGAAGATGACACTATGGATGGGGTTTTTAGTTTGGATTGTTACACTTGGAACATATTCATTATTCAAGAGGATAACATCATCACCTGCATTTTCCTTGCACTGATATTGTCATGTTTATTAATGGAGAAAGTCCCCAAACCTATCCAAATCTCCTCCGCTGACGAAGGTACACCAAGAAGGTGCGTGCTGCATCATATGGTAGGTGAGCAGTTCCAGAGGTTTCCTCAGGGTAAGGGAACCACTTTCCCTATGGGTCTCCTCTGTGCCAGCTATTTTCCTGGAGCAAAACCAAGGAGAGTAAAGGAAAAGGAAGGGGGATAGGATATGCTGCATGAGAGTGCTGCTGATCCCACCTTCTCCTGCCCCTTTCCTTTTCTCTCCCTGTTCCATTCCTCCCAGAAACACCCTCCCCTTCCCCGCCTGTGCCCCAACTGTGCCATCACCAAATGGGGCACACCGACAGCCCATGTGTGCGGCCGGCAGTGACTATATTAGCAGCCTCACTGGGCTAACAGGTGGTTTTGGTGAGCATGACTACATTGCGCAGCACACACTGGATGTAGGCACTTCCACCTGGGTCCTGATGCTTATGCTGGCAGAACACATGTTCCACCACTGGGACTTTTTGAATAGTATTGGATTGGACTGTGAATTCATTAATAGTCACGACAGCAGAACAGTTCCACAGTGACTAGTTGTTTTTAACACGATTGGCTGTTTTCTTGGAGAGGCCCATGCCCAGATACAACAGACCACACCAGAAACAGGATCTGTCTCCTGTGTCCCCCAAAACATGTTACTGTCTACTGTATGATGATATGTTAGGAACATTGGAATCCCATGACTGCAAATGGAGAACAGTGACTAACATACTTCAAGGACATCTAGAACACACATAGAAGACATGTGCATGCTCACACACCATGTACACACATTTTCTAGTCACATTTTCTCTGGCAAAAGAAGGCAACAAGTTGACCTGATCTAGCTCTGCGCATGGGTGTGTGTTTTAAAGCTTTGCCATGGTCCAATAATCCTGAGACTGGAGACAGACACTCATTTTTAAGAGAGCTTCACACACACACACAAAGAGAGAGAGAGAGATAGACCTTATCTATGGGAAAATCAAAGCTATTTGAACACTGTAACAAGTTTTACCTTTTAAGAAGTTGCAAAGTCTGTTTACAAAGGGGAGGAGTGTTTATACCACAGGCAACTCTGTTGTTCCTGTTGTACCAACTTCAACACTCTGAAAAAAGATCACCTAACCTGTCTCCATCAGATTGCCCTCAAAGGAACTAAATCAGTGGTGTCAGAATATTACAGTGCACCCTAACACCTTTGCTCCCAACTGGGACCAGAGGCATTTGCCACTCCATTTTGAAAAGCTGCCTCACTCTGAGCAAATAAAGCCAACTCTCTTTTTCACTTGGAAGGAGAAGAGTGTGAAGAAATCTGAACGGAACTGCAGTGATGGGCATTGTTTCATTAACTTCAGCAGCGTCAATGGTTTAGAGGTGTGCAACCCCATAAGAAGACTGCTGATTTCTGACGCAGATTCTCCAAGACAGCCCACAAAGCAGGCAATGGAAGAGTGTATCTTCATTGAAGCACATTGATTTACCTGTAGCTCTCAGTGGGATGATGTATGAACCAATGTGGAAGTCAATAACGCAAGCAAACTGTATGAACTTGAGATAAGCTACAGAGGGAAAATAAATCAATCTTGCCAGACTGTGGTTACAGAGAACAGTTTATACTAAGAAAGGATATTCAAGTTGCATAAGTCTCTTCACTGGAGTACCTGAGACCAATCCTTCTATTGAATGTAACAAGTGTAACAAGTCTTCATTTATCCAGCAAAAATATCAATATAATTTTATAGAAAAGTTAGGATATTGATCACAGAGAAATTGTTTTTTTTTTTTCTGTTGGAAGCACCAATAATAGATATTTTATTCCTTTCCAAAACATATTACAGTCTAATCAATTTTATAAAAAACATAACTTTAAAAGAAACATCACATTACATTGCCACTTAGCTCCTATGAGTTTAGCCTTCACTGGCATTATAATATCAAAATTAATAATATGGACAGCATACTTAATAAACTTAGGACACAATCCTATGCATATTTACTCAGAAGTAAGTCCTTCTGGAGTAAAGTCCTAATGGAGCTTACTCCCTGGAAAGTGTGTATAGGATTGTAACCTGTTTATATTTTATCAGATCACCATGTCATGTCACCAGTGATCATAATTATCACATACTATACACTTCTGAGCCTGTCTTCAAATTAACCTGAAGTAATTATGATGAATGTCCTGTTTGTTGCCTATTTTTCCTTATCTTTTAGATAATTCTAGCCCCACCAAGAATTTCGAAAGAGTCTGCCTGGCACCCTAGATACAGCAACCATTATCTTGGGATGCTCCTCTGAAACATCTTTCGTAGAAACACCATTCTCAAAAAGTCACATGTGCAGGATTTGAATTGCTCGGTCTTCACGTCTGGAGACCAGCTGAAAGCAACAGCTCTAAATATATTGATGGTTTACACCTTGGCATTAATTTTTTTTTATAGCACACAGTTACATTTTACTTTTAATATTTCTTAATGTTTCTAAGGAAGAGTATTACCTGTGTATGTGCCGAGTCTGATTTTTACAAGCATCTACTTGGGTTTTGGGGCAACCTTGAACATTTCTGTTTTCTTTTGGAATCAAAATGAATGCAGTCTTCTTGAATTTTTCCTGGGATTGAATGCAGGAATGTAATGTTCTCTCCTGAAGAGCTGTTCAACAGACATACTATTTTGAGTACCTAAGTATTTCGGAAATAAACTGTTCATTTCTGTGCCTCTCCATAAGATTTCAGTGTCAGGTTAATCTAAGTGAGTGGTTCTCAAACTTGTGGGTCATGACCCACCAGCTAGAGAACCACTGCCCCTTTCACTGATCTTAGGTAGTGTTTCTCATATTGTGGGTTGGGACCCAATAGGTGGGTCGTGGGCCAATTTCAGGTGGGTCCCTATTCATTTCAATATTTTATTTTTAATATGTTGATGCCACCAAGGTATGTGACTGCATTTGGGAAAATGTTACAGAACTGTACTTTTAACAGGTTACTATATATACACTTTTAACAATGATAATAAATGGAACTTACTTCTGGGTAAATGTGGGTAGGATTGCAACCTAGGGTTGTTAAAAATTGTCCTGCTTGATGTCACTTCTGGTCATGACATAATTTCTGGTGGGTCCTGGCAGATTCACATTCTAAAAAGTGGGTCCTGGTGCTAAAAGTTTGACAGAAGATGACAGAAGTATTAACAAAGTGTCCTGTAACGGCTTGTGTGAGGGCAGCGGAAGGTTTATGCAAAGTGCTCCCTTTGTGCACAAAGTGCCCTTTTCCCTTAGTTCCCATCAACAGGTGCCCTGTGTGTGTTCAAAGTGTGTGCTGCACAGGCCAGGGAGATATGGCTCTGTGCCACATGCCTTGTGATCTGAACAGGGCTCTCTGTGGCAGAGGGTTTTGTACTGGGGTGGGGCGCTGGGATCAGCTATCAACTGTAGTCTGTATCCTATGCTCCATTGGGGGCTGGGCAGAGCAAGGGGATATTGGGGGTGGGATATTTTGGTGGTTTCCCCTTCCTCATTGTTCCTTTTGGGGTTACTCCTACCTGCGCCAGGTCTGTCATTGGCATAGTATTTCTCCAGTGTCAGGGTTTTGTCTACTATCTAAAGGCATCTTAAGAATCTGGCATGTTTCAACTAAATGATGTCTCTCCTACATTCCTCCTACATCCTGTCCCAATCTCTCCTTACTTTCTGCCTCTCTCTAAGGTTGCTTCAGAACCTTAATCATTAGTTTACAAGAAGGGTAAATCAGTCCGTCCCAATGAGAACTTTATATTCTCCTTCCAGATTAATCTGGACAATTTTGATAATGAAAGTGTCAACATGCGGTAATCAATTGTCTTTATATTAAGAAGGAAGATTATTAGATCATGTACATTGTTGCCACTGATTGAAATCACATCATGGCAACATCATCTTTTCCCTTGCCATGAAATTAGGGAAAGAACTGCTTGGAGAGAAAAAAAAAACTCTACTGTAGCAGATGTGCTAAAGCAATGGCATCAAGGGTAGAGTCAGGAATCTGCTAGTAAAATTCCATGTAAAAGAATGGAATGAATAAACGGAAAGCAGGGCTTAAGGGATAGACAAGATAGAAGTTTGAGGCCCAAATCCTAACCAACTTTCCAGCACTGACATAGCTGTGCCAATGTTGGGTGGCAGTCACGGAGGCCTCCTCAAGGTAAGAGAATGTTTGTTCCCTTACCTCAGAGCTGCATTGCCCTTACCTCATTGCTGGAAAGTTGGTTAGGATTGTGCCCTGACTCTCTAACCTACCGTTGTCCCCTCCTCCACGTTTCTACTCCATTCTCGTCTTCCTTTTCAAATTTAGGGAACAGGAAGAAGAGAAGTGGTAGAGATGGGTAGGTGGGTGCTACCCAGCAATCCATAGCCTGAACAGTTGTGAACCTGGTCCCTACGCTGCCCCAGGGCACAGGACTGCAACATGTCGTCCCCCTGCAACACCCCCCCCAGGGGATACTTACCCAGAGTCTCGCATGATGTTCCTGGCTGCTCTGAAAACCTTCTCAGGCTTCTGGGAACCATTAAACAGTATTTCTAATTTTACAACGAAAACCTTGAAGTACTGTTCAAGGAGCTCTGGAGGCCTCAGAAGGCTTTCAGAGCACCTGCAGATGCAGCACAGGGTTTCACCTGCCCCCAGAACTGCTCCAGAGGGCAGGTGGAGATGGTGGCACGGAGGGCACAGCAGTGCCCCCTCTCAAGGCCCATAGGTGTGACACCTGAGGCTTTTGCCCCCCCAACCCCCCCCCAGGACTGCCACTGAGCCTGAAGCAACTGCCTCAACCAGCCTCATGGACAGACCCTTTGCTGCTTCCACGCTGTATTTAAGCAAGGTCATTTGTTTCAGATTTAATTCCTGGAACGTTTCTAGCTGCACATCGCCTACTTGGCTTCAGAGCTCTTTTAGGTATTTGAAAGCAAAAATGACAAACAAAAACATGTTATGAGAACCTTTGTGAGAGTCACAGCAAAGTGAAATACTGTACATTTTTTCAAAACTGTAAATTAAAGGAACACTGAAAGTGACTGGAGTGCAGAGCTGATGTTGTGCCAGGGTTTCATGCTGGCATCTGCTCTCAAACACTAGCAGTTCACCCCAGAACACGAGCAGGTGCAACTGAATTCATTTTCTTCCCTGCTGAGTAGCTACAGAACCAGAGCGTTATCAAATCCTAGGGATTAGGAGGAAGAGCTTCTAGGTCAAAAGGTTTTGCTTTGCCTTTTCTTCAGAGAGGCCTGAGTCCCAGCTCCTTTTCTTCCCAAATGCAGTTGGAAATTCAACTGATTTTATTAACTAATAAAGAAGAGCACAATAATCTACATGTCTACTCAGAAGTAAGTCTAATTGTACTCAGTAGGGCTTACTCCCAGGAAAGTATGTATAGGATTGCAGTTCTAATCTCTTCCTCCTGCACTGAATTCACAGGTAATGCAGTCTCTCTAAAAGACAGTGTAACTTGTGACACTGTCTTTGTTTAGCCTTCTCAGTTGCTTTTTTTTAAAATTGGCTTTCTTCAAAACTTCCAAAGGCTGAAGACTTTTTCAGGAGAGGAGCATAAGTGTGGACAACAGAAATTCACACACACTGAGAGAGAGAGAGAGAGAGAGAGAGAGAGAGAGAGAGAGAGAGAGAGAGTTCAAGCAATAAAGACACATACATACATACTAGATCAGTCTGTCAGTGTAGCCTTAGGAAAACCAAACTACATGTGAATGTTTCAAGAATAATCCCAGGGTAAGGGCACCAACAGCCAATATTATAATCTGCTTATTCAAAGAACAAGCTACAACCAAGAAGATTCACAGCAGTCCACATGCTACAACCATTTCCATAATCTAGTATTATTGACTATGTGAGCTGAAGACCTTTAATGACGTCTAAACCCATAAGAATTATAAGATTGCCTGAGGGTACTGGAGTTTATTGCTATTCAGTCTAGAAAGAACTAGATAACTGAATAATTCACACAGGGAAATGAATAAACTTCCAACTTGAAAGTCTGATTCTGAACTAAGCCCCCAAACAGTAACTATTTTATGTTGCCAATACCAACACTGAACAAACAAATGTCAACCTGTGCTGCAGGATGAGGCCTGGGAAGGAGGTTAGGACTGGGCAGTAGCTACCAAAATTGTTGGATAGGGGCTAACTTGGTAGAGTAATTACCAGTGGAAATTCCCCCTCCAGTAGTCAAATGACTTTTTCCACCACCCAGGCCGTTTACTGTTACGCAGGCGCACACAAAAGAGTGTGAGAGTGGGAGGCGGGGCCAGGATGCTGCAGTTATGCCGGATCCTCACCCCATTACTGGGTGGCCCAGGGCAGTCTCGGGCAGCTTGGATTTGCCCCACCTTGTCAGATGACAGAGATCCAAGTAGACCTGTTGGGGCCATTGTGATGTGACATGCAGTAAGGGGAAAGACTTCCCCTTGCCTCAGGTTGCACTGCTTTTAGCCCCAAACTTGTGCTGGATGCAGCGCAGGCCCACTGGCCTGCCTCATTCCAGCACAAATTAGAATTGCGCCCTTCATGTGATCTAATATAGAATCAGAGGTCAGAGAGTGCCTCAAGACTCAAGATAGAAGCAAAAGCAAAGTGGGATAAATGGAGAACGGTCAAAAGTTTGCTGTTCAGCATCTTGTGTTGATTTGTGAAATATTTTTGTGGAAGTTGAAATTGCAAATATGTGCCAGAAACCAGTCAAAATAAAAGCACATTGGAAGACTGATTTAACTGGAAGGGATGACATGCAAGCATCTCTCTCACTGAAACCAATGGGATATGAACGTGTTTAACTATAGATGATGGAACATGTGGCTGTGGAATTCAGTTGGCAGAGTTAGTATTTAAACCTCAAATGTGACCTCTGGTCCCAGGTCCAACACTGTTGTTTTGGGAACTCTACAGTGAAAATAAAAGTTCTGTTCCAGCAGTACTGAGCCAAAACACAGACTGTGAACTTTATTGTGGAGCAGAATGAGCTCTAAACTCAGCCTGCCAGCTCATCTGCATCCCCCAGAATGCCAGTGCTTTTCTTGTTTGCTGAGAGCAAGCAAGAAGAGCATCACAGCAGCAGCAACTCATCCCTTCTGCCAGGTCCACTTCAGGAGAAAGTAGGGAGCGGATATGATCCTGTCCCACTGCTACCACCTTCTTTTCTGCATGCAGCCTAGCAGCAGCTGTAACTTTCACCAGGCTGGGTGCTAAAATTGTCCTCTTTTTTGGCTGGACATAACAACCA
The DNA here is from genome assembly GCF_035046505.1 of Tiliqua scincoides. Classification (NCBI taxonomy): domain Eukaryota; kingdom Metazoa; phylum Chordata; class Lepidosauria; order Squamata; family Scincidae; genus Tiliqua; species Tiliqua scincoides. Next base: position 52,311,807 of record NC_089825.1, on the reverse strand, counting down.
CTGCCTTCCAATCATGCCTGTCAGCAACTACAGTCAATCCACATTATCCACAGACTCTGTCCCATATATTCGCTTATCCACAGCAATAAAAGTGTAACCTATGCCACCACATATGCAATCTCTTCATGCCCATTCACAGTAGCCAAAAGAAGTCTGAGAGGCCTCAGGCAGTTTTCACAGCTTCTGTTGTTCTTGTGTTTTAACAAGTCCCCATGTGTTCTCAGTGGTTCTTGCAGGTGCAGTTAAGTGCAACGTGCTAATTGAAGTGCTAACTGGTTTACACTGTTTCGACCACAATTTCAACAATGGCATAGTGCTAAAGTGCTAAAGCGTAGTGCTAAAGCGCTTTACCAAGATGTTGAGCTACTGATTCAGGTTCATAGAGTTCATACAGTGTACACCAAAGAGGGTCCACAGGAACTTAACCCCATTTTCCCCATAGGATCAATGATTCAGTAACTAACCATGGTTTTCATAACTGTGGGATTTTCCAGGATCCTAACCAGTAGTTAATGAGAATTGACTGTACACCAGCCCCTTTCATCTTCCCAACCAGAGTGTTCAAGCTGTGTAATTAATGTACATGCATGCACAATGTGCCCCCCAGCATGGGGGTCATTTTGAGGGAAGGGAGGTGGAGGAACTGAGCATTCCAGGGGAGGATACGAGGATCTGGGATGGGGAGGGAGGAGACAGATCCAGCAGCAATGGCGTATTCTGGATCTTCTCCCCTCTTTTGAAAACATCCCCAACTTTTTTTTTTGTGCTTGGACATACGCCAACAAATTACATGGCATATATACAAGGAGAACCATAGGTAGCCCAAGGGCTTACAGGGAGATAAAAACATTTTTTTTTACCTCTTGTTTGTCTACAGGTCACCTCCCCACTTGAGCATACAACATGCACCTTTTAGGTGTGGCTGCATTGGTGCTGGTAGCAGGGGATAGGCTGGGGGTCTTAATCAAATAATTGGGGCATGTTTCTTCAGATCTGAGCATGATCAGATAAAGATGTCCCAGAGCATCACACATGTTTATGCAGGGAATCAAAGGCTCTTGCCCAGCATTATTGTGCAGGTGGAGTTCTTCACACCTATTTTCCCACAACACATGGAAGGGAGATGAGATGCACAGATTGCAGATTACATTTCATGGGTGTTTTACATGTTCAAAAGCCTGTTCTGTTTTCTTTGGAAAGTAGTATAAATTCTGTGGAATTAAAAATGATAACCTACTTGCAGCAGAATCCTATCTTGGGCTGGAACAGGCAGGCCAGGAGGCCTGTGCTGTATCCAGCACGATTGGGGCTCAAAGTGGCTCAGCCAGAGGTAAGGAAAAACTCTTCCCCTTACCCCCAGGTAAGCCACTGCAGCCCAAATGGGCTCCTTGAACTTGCGCCACCTTAGGTGGTGGCGTAAGTCAGAGGAGAGTGGAGTAGCTTGTAGCTCCACGCTGCTCAGGAACGGGGGCTAGGATCCAGCATATTTGCCCAGTCCCAGCCCCACCTACCGTTTCCCACCCACTTGCCCCCCCTCTGGCCCAGAATGCCTCCTTCCTGTCTCCTCCCCACCCAGCCCAGAGCCTTGTGTCAGCTGAGCTCGGCAGACTCAAGGCTCCCTGTCAGAGTCAGTGCGGAGGCTGGATTCAGCCCAGCCGACTCTAGAGGAGGCGCAAATATGCTTTACAGCCTGTTTGTGACCCTTCTGGGCCAGCACTAGGGACTTTAAGTTTAATGTGATTTTGACAGAGAAGGCAAGTGGTACATTTTACAACTTTAGCAAATGGTAACACAAGACATTGCAGATGAATAGGAAGCCACTAAAATCTCTTGTTAAGACTGGAAGTGAGTGACAATCCTTTGCAAAAGAAGACTTATCTGAATATCTGAGAACAAACTCTTCCCTAATAGAGGTTTTGTGTTCCTTCTTTTTGCCTTGCAGATATAAATCCAAGGTTCTGAAACTGTCAGAAGTGATAAAATTGTACATGCTTCATTTGTCCCTATTCAGCCCCAGCTACTTATTGAAGAATGCCAAATGACAGTTTTGCAAACACACACGTCATATGTGTAGCAGTTTTATGCTACTTGGGAAGCACACAAGACTTGGGGCCTTGTTGCTTGAGGGAGTGCAAAGAGCACTGAAGGGTTGAAAGTTAGAATTGGAGCCGCAGGAAGTCAGAGCAATGAATGAGATGCAGACAGGGATTCAAATGGTAGATGCAAGGGGAGAGCTGGAACTGAAGAAGAAGCTCCCGCTTAGCTCCCAACAAGCCCTTTTTATTAAGTCTCAAAACACATGAAGCAATACTGATAAAACTTCTAGTTACAACTAGCTGGGACTGACTGACTCTAGCTAACCACAATGCACATTCCTAGATATGAACACTTCTTCATAACATCCTGTTGTTTACAGGCACTGAACTCAGACTCAGCATATTACCAAGGCTAGCGGAGTGTGCTCCGGCCAAGCAGGCGTGCCTGCGATTGCCACATACTAAAACTAAGCCCAGTGCCTATGCATAATTACTACAATATGCACAGAAAAACTGCAAGTAAAGCATTCTGGGTGTGCACATATGGGTATATGAAAACAATCTAATGACTTATTTGTAGTTTCCAAGAATATTATAATTTATTCTATATATAATCTCTTAATCTTGGTCAACAAGAAGCAGTGTATTGTCACAATGTCTGCTTGTTTGCTTATCTTTAGCATACTACACTATGCTACTTGGCTTTGGTTTTGTTTTATATGACTGTTTTATGTGACAAATGGTAACAAATAAGTGCCTCATACATTTGTATAGTGATAGGTAGTGCCATGTTTACCAACAATAATAAAACTTGACATGCTTACTATATGCGTAACCAGCATTTGCCCATCCATGAGGTCAACTGAGTTGTCAGCCCACTGAGAGCAGTGGGCCTGCACACACTGGAGAAGACACAGAACAGCAAGGCAAGGCATATGTCTGTCTCTAAGCACAGGAGGCAAGAGGCATTTAAACCGGGTGGGTGGAACCATGAACTGGGGAGGACCAGCCAAGGCCCTGGGAATATAATGCAAAGGCCAGGGATGAGAAAGGGCTGGCTGAGAGCTGGGGATTGGCCAGTAGGGAGGAGCCACAGCCCTTTGAGGCTGGAGGAGGCCTGAGGCTGAGGAAGAGTAATTCTCCTCCTTGCTTCTGCTCTGAAGTCTGGGGAGGGGGCGAGAGAAAGACACTCCTGAGGAGACAAGCCAGTAGGCAGGGCCTCTAAGAGGAATTTTATCAGGAGGTACGAAGTTTCTTTGGGGCTCCTTTGCAGAGATGAAACAGAGCGGGAGAGGATGATGACAAGCTAGCAGAATGGGGACAGGGAGGAGCGGAACAGGGTGAGGGGAGGGGAGGAGGGAGCTGGAAAAGTCTTTGGAGCCCAGGACTACCCACTCATGTGGCATCAGTTGTGTCCCCAGCATCCCCACTCATGGTAGTGTCCCCAGCATCCCATATGGGCAACAAGTCTGATAGGAAAATGTCAGATCCCAGGAAATTTATCGGCCCCCTCCTTTGGCTCCAGGGTCCCCCTTTTTACCCTGGGCCCAGGTACAAATTACCCCCTTTACCCCCCTCTCCCTGGAGGCCTTACATGGGCAGCTGCCACCATATGGGTAGGACCCAGGTGGTAGGTAGGAGCCCAGAACCCCCACCCCATGCCCCTGACACTTGAAAACAGGGAAATAGGAGTTCCCAAAGAGGGAGGTCCTCTAGATTGAACCAGAGGTCAATGATAACATATTGTTTTGTCAGGAATCTGCTCCAATGAACTCAGGCTTTCTTCTGACTAGACATGCATCAGCCCGGAGAGTGCAAGCATAAACGATAATGGGAAGCAAGCATGCCCTCAATGTCCATGGTACAGATACACTGTAGAACCTAGCTTCAGTTCTCATTAAAAGGATGCCCATGTTGTGTTCCAAAATAAGTTTCAAACTTTTGAGACTTCACACTACAGATCTGAGTCCCAGGTGAGTGACAATTCATTCAGAGCACAAATCGGATTCTTTTGCATTTGAATCAAGATAGATGGAAATCTGATCTTTTAATTTGTAGAGAAAATGGTCTATAACTGAAGGGCATCCTTAAGCATTCTTCTGTCATGTCTTTGTCTCTATGGAATTCTGGTCCTCATTAACAGAAATACATCCTTTCTTAAGAGAGTTTTTTCTCTTTCAAAGCCGCAATAGATTTTCTTTTTCTGCCTAGACAGTGCCTTTAAATAGGTGGGTGACACGGCCCAGCGGAGTTTGAGGTTTCAGATGCAAAAACGTTGAAGTAATGTGATGCTTTCTAAAGGACTGAAAAAACCCTCTTCATGTCTTCACAAAGAACTGAACTTATAAAAATGCCACCACTTTTACCTTGAAAATTAATCCAAGAAAAAGTCCTCTTGAAATGAAAAGAGGAATGAAAGGAAGAGAATGAAAAGGAAGAACGAAAGATGGTCTTACAGGATTTGGATGGTATCACAAGGACAGGGCAGTAAAGACAATGAGGGACAAATTCTATCCAATTTTCCAGTGCAAGTGCAGCTGTGCCAATGTGGTGTGCACTGCATCCTGTGGTGGGGAGGCCATCACAGAGGCCTCCTCAAGGTATGGGAACATTTGTTCCCTTAACTGCATGGATGCTGGAAAGTTGGATAGGGTTGGGCCCTTGGGGGGGGTGTGGCTCCATACATTTGTATTTCTGCCTTTATTCTACAATGCCAGCTGTGGAAGCTTTTGGGGTTCAGCCTGACCATTGGTTGGACGGCTAAGGCTTCTACATCTGTTCCTTCTGCCATTGTTTACTTAGCAAGCAAGTTCAGCCTTACAGGGTGAGTGGGAAGAGTTCCCAAAAATCAAAAATATTCTTTCAAGGTGTCTGGGCTCCCTAGTGCACAACCCACCTGGGTTCCTTAGTGCCTGGTCTCTGGGTTTCTTAGTGCCTGGTCCCTGGGTTCCTTAGTGCAAGGTCCCTGGGCCCATAACCTGTTGGAGGAATCTTAAAATTGGTTTCCTCTTTGCGGGGGGGGGGGGGGGAAGCAGAGTAGCTTCAGCAGCAGACCCCCCCTCTTGCTGGGAATCAACCCCAGGGAGCCTCCCACACCCGGCTGACTGCTAATTAATAAAGACAAACGGCAATGGCTGGTTGAAGTTGCAAAAGAAGTCATTTACTCACAGTTCCATAGAAGCATGTTTACAGCATCTGATTAGGATCAGAGGTTCAGCTAACTTAAAGAGATAACAAGGCCCTGGAGCTGCCTCGTCCTGCATGTGCCATGTGGTCAAGATGGCGGCGCCAGCAGAGCCCTGCTGCGTGCCATCCAGACAGGTCAGTGGTCAGAGAAGAAGAGGGAGATGCTTGGAGAAGAAGGGAAGGTTATAGGGTTTGAGCCACACCCCCCACAAAGGTCACAGAAGAGGACAGGTAATAAAGAGTAGAGTCACTGGACCATGACTTATCCCCTTCTGGACAGCATCCTGCCACCTCTGGACAGCAGACGGAGTTGCTCCAAATTCCAACAGATACTTGAACAGAAGTGCAAAAAGTATATATTTAATTACATTTATTGCTAGCCATTACACCACTCTGGCTCTCATGCACAATCGCTAATGGACAGCTAATGGATTGACTGTTATTTATAATACTGTATTATGTTTTATTTTCCAGTTTGAAATATTTACACAAGTTCTAAAGAAGCTGCTCTCTACTGAGTCAAAACATCAGTTCGCCTAGCTCTATAGTCTATACGGAGCAACTTTCAGGGGTTTTCCAAGTTCTGCTTGGCTATGCCTAGAATTGAACCCATGACCTTCTACTTGTAAAGTATGTGCTCAGTCACCAAACTATGGCCCCTCCCCAACTGAGCTAATATTTTAATGGTGTCTCTTGTTAGAGGCGGGCAGCCCAATCCTGAGCTGCCCGGGGTGCGCAGCTGCAGCAGCGCTGAGAACAGCTGCCGCCACATCCTGCACACCTCAGCATGCTGCGGGCGGCGCCTCAGGAGAAGGGGACTTTTGTCCCCTTCCCCCAGGTAAGGGAAGCACTGAGCCCTACATGAACGGACAGGATCCGGTGAAGCTGAACTCCACCAGACCCACCTCCTTCGTCCCCATTCCCTCCCCCGTCATGCCTCCTCCCCATTCCCCTCTCCCCGGAACGCCCCCTCCCTGCCCCCACTTACTGTGCCACAGCTCAGCGGTCCATGAGACCACCAAGTAGCAGAGGACAGGCGCCCACCCAGCGCTAGCCCAGCGCCAGCCAGTGCTGGGTTAGCACGGGTGCTGGCCCGGCAGTAAGCCTCACAGATGTGACTTACAGCATGTTTGCAACAGTGCGCTTCGGTGAGAAGCTGGAGTGCCGAGCTCAGGATTGGGCTCTTAGTGCCAGGAACACTACAGCTCCTCCTTAGCCTTGTGCCTTCAGCCTAACACAGTAAAACACATTTAGGGCGCCATCCTAACCTTGTGTTAGGCCAGCGCAACTCCCTTGTGCCAGCCCAGGAGGGTCACAAATTTGCCATAAAGCATGTTGCACCTCCTCGTGTGTCGGCTGGGCCAGTGTAGGGATGCGCACTGGCCCACAGAGGCTGCATCCAGCCTCCACACTGACCTTAGGAGAGAAGGCTGAGCAGACCGAGTTTGGCTGATGCAAGGTTCTGGGGAGGGTGGGGAGGAGGCAGGAGGGAGGTGTTCTGGGGTGGGGCGAGGACAGGCAGAGGGCATTCCAGGGGGTGGGCAGGCGAGAAGTGGGAGGCGGGGCTGGGATCTAGCAGTTATGCTGGATCCCAACTCCATTCCCTGAGCAGCACAGAGCTGATTCAAGTTGCTCCTTGGACTTGTGTCACCTCCTGAGGTGTCACAGGAGACCCATTGGGGCTGGGTGGCTTACCCGGGGTTAAGGGGAAGAGTTTTCGTTTGCCTCCAGCTGAGCCGATTCTGGCCTCAATCTTGTGGTGGATACAGCGCAGGCCTCCTGGCCTGCCTGTTCCAGAACAAGAGAGGACTGCGCTGTTAGTTACTGAACTGAGTGCTTCTGATGTGAGAACACAAGACTGGAGACATGTGAACTAAACAACAACAGCCAGCAGATTTTTTTTTGTGCAGCAGCACTTGAGCAGGCATGGTTGATGTTTGGAAATCATAGCAGACAAAACACTCCTTTCCAGAAATCTTGTGTTGCATCTTAAGGAGATCCTGCAGGAAAAGGTGGAATTTTGTGCTGTTCCACATGTGGTTGCAAAATGACTTGAAGGAAAAATACTACAACAATGATGTGCTGACAATTGTATGGGTTGTACAACATGTTGGGAAGCACAAAATCACAAGCCAAAATTCCATTTGGATTTCTGCACAAGAATCTTGTGTAAACCCTTCCATGTGCACAAATCCCACTATGTAAGCAGAAGGATAGCTATGACCCACTATCTGATTCATCCTCCCTTCTTTTCATTGCTTTTTGATCATCGTGCCTGATGAAGAGTTCTGCTTTACTCAAAAGCTCACACACCTTCTTGTGGATGTTGGTTGAGACAAGTAGGGGCATCATTTCATCGTCCTTGCAAATTTACAGTATGTCTCAAAGTATCAGTGTAATCAAGAATCAAAACAGACCCCCCCCCCCAAGTTGTCATAATAGCCAGAACTAAACCTCAAATAAGTCAACTGAGGTTGAGGTTCAGTTGAACCTCAAATTGAGTCAATAAGCTGAAAACAGGAATTACATCCAGAACAGAACTATGCCTATTTCTTACCCATAATTTCCACTTTCTTCCTAAATTTGGAGGATGGCTTTTTTTGTGCTATTTTGTGGTGGATTTTAATTGAATAGTCAGCTCAGAAACTCTATTACATAATAGTGCTCTCCGTCTTCAAATCCCACTGTGGATAGCATTCAAAGATATTTCAGTACATCAAAACAAGAACAAGAAGCACAATATTATCGTGAAAGCATCACTGGAGAAAACAGAGTGATTGGACCCACAGAAATATCTCCCGGGTTCAAACATTATTCCCACCCCAATAGTTTGCAGTTGTATCACACAGATGGGAATGAATGAAGAGGCAAAGTTACAATCTTGCTGGGAAATGATATAGCTATGTTCAGCTCAGTGATTTATGTGGCAAAGTATGTAGTAGCAGAATGTTCATTAACTGTCAGCTTAAATGTCAACCACAATACTTAATATGACCTTGGGTGGTTTTGTTTATTTAGCAAATAGCACATGAGTGAGGATACTGTTTAGGGTAGAGGGCTGCCCTGGATGCCCTATTATTGGGGGAAGGACAGCCCAAAGCTTTTGAAATAAACAAACAAATTTTATTGAGCCTACCCAAGCCCTGGAGTTCACCAAAAGTAGTTCTTGGATCCTGGCCAAATAATGCATCTATACTCAGCAAAATAGATTCATGTATGTTCATCACATATAGTAGAATCCAGACAATGTCATGCTTTTACCTATCTGAACATGTTTATTTGTTTTGTTTATCTCATTTTATTTCATTTATTTATTCTTTTCAAATTGTATCTTGCACTTTCCCCTCCCACAAGTGAGGCATTCAAGGCAGCTTACAAAAGAGCAAATGCAAAAAAAAAAAAAAAAGCTAAAATAAGCAGTACAAAAATCAAAACTGCAGCAGAATCAGCAGAGAAAATATCCCAACAAAATAATAACACAGCAGCAATTTTTAAAAAATCATGAACTAAAAGCTAAGTGGAATCAAAAAGTCTTCAGCTGGTGCTGGAACTGAAATAAAATTGGCATCAACCACAACTCTTTGGGAAGGGGTTTCACAACTTTGGTGCTGCTATCGAGAAGGCCCTTTTCCGTGCCTTTACAAGATGCACTTCTGTCAAGAGCAGCCTGTGCAGAGTGCATTACAGTACTCCAAGTGAGATGTAACCAATGCATGCACAATCATGGTCAGATTAGTCCATGAAAGGATGAGATTGGCTGGTCCATGAATGGCACCTAAGCATGTAGGTGCATGCCAGCTCTAGAAGTCCTCCCAAGCTGTGAACCTGCTCTTTCAAGGTGAGCACAATCCATTATAGAACAGATTGACAATCCATAATCTGGATCACAGATCTCCTAACCAACAGCACTTCTATCTTGTCCAGATTAAATTGCAACTTCTTTGCCTTCATTCAACTGAATTTCTGATTCCAGACAGCAATTCCAGAACTCTGCTACTTCCCTATTTTCAAATGGAATATGTATCATCTGTTTTTGATGGTGCCCTACCGCATACCCCCTAAAGACCTAACAGTTTCATCTGGATGCTAAATAACATGGGGGATAGAAGTGAACTCTCTGAGATCCCAACACCAGGGCTTTGAACCAGAGTCATATTATAGAACTGAAACTCACCTCTTTGTAAAATTCTTCCCCTCAACTATATGGCAGGGATCTACAAACAGATGGATTTGCACATGGAAAAATGTGCAAATTAGACCTCTTCAGTACTCCATTAAGTTTCCCAGTGTCTTCATGTGACAATTAATGCTCCATCTGAATCCACTAATAAACACATCCCTTGTGAAATCAAAAGGAAAGCATCATTGACTAACTATCTTTCCCCCTAACTGTCAAGGAACAGGAAAGAGCAGATCATGAAAATCAATCAACAAGCCTTGTCATATGTAAACCATATCTCTGTATGTATCTCTGTAACCTGCACATACAAAACTTTAAAATGACAAGATCTAATACTTAAAGTAACTTAGGCCCAAATCCTAACCAACACTCCCACACTGACACAGCTGTGCCAATGGGGACATGTACTACATCTTGTAGTTGGGTGGCAGTCACAAAGGCCTCCTCAAGGTAAGGGAATGTTTGTTCCCTTACCTCAGAGCTGCATTGCCCTTGCTTTGGTGCTGGAAAGTTGGTTAGGATTATGCCCTCAATGTTCTATAGACAGCTCTACAAAGACACATTGCAGTGTTTACAAAATGTTTATTCCTTACGAATACCAAAAAGAAGGAAATGTTTGATAGCTCTTAAAGGCTCTTTTACAATAAATGCAAGTAGGAAGATGCAATAGATGAATTTGAATTTCCCCTTCATTGGCACAGGTTTAAAATTATCGTTTCCAATCTCATATAAATAACTTCTGCTCTCCAGGTAATGTATCTTTAAAATACTTCCTGCAATGGTCACTCATAGGATCACAAAGTTGCGCATGTTCTCTTTAATAGAACCATTTCTGAAGAGCTCAGTTCCAAGAGGGGGAAAAAAAAATCTTTAACTTTCCAGCTGAGGCACAATTTTGTAAGCTAGAGAGAAAAATATCTCAATTAAAAAGATTAAACCAATTACTCTGAGTCTGTGAACTCATAACAGCAGTAGGGACAGACTGCCGGACATTGGGTCGAAATAGATCTATGTCATTTAGATCTGGGATGGTTACAGCTAAGGGCATTATGAGTCATAACTAAAGCCACTCTTTTTAAGCCTTTGGGTCGGAAAAGTTCTGTAAATTAATTCTTGAATCAATCCGTTTTGGGCACCCAGGCATCCTATGTACTTTGAAATGAGCACTTGAATGTGCCCACACATAATATGTTTCAGACTCACAGTAGCTTTGAATCACATTGCCAAGCCTCCAGGAATCAGCATCAAAATCTGTCTTATTTACCTCTCCAATGGCCACCTGGCCTCAAATGGGTCTCCAAGACCTATGCCAGCACTGTTGCAGGTAGAAGCTACTCCTGAGGGCAGATATAGGCTGAGAAGAAGGGATAGGTTCTTGGCAATGGTGTAGCTAGCGAGGGGTGGGGGGGTGGTCCGCCCCAGGTACCAGCCTTGGGGGGGTGACACCACAAATTACCCAGCATCGCTAACATCGCAAAGGTTAAGGGTAACCCCATCATGCTATATACTGTTGAATGTGGAATTTTCAGCTGAATGCAATGCAAAAACCCGGAGGAAATTATCTCCTTTCCATCAAGAGTTATAGCCAAAAAACCAGAAACCAAAAAATGCATGGAGCCCTATGGAAAGTGAAACCCATCCATATTGTGTGTATACTCGCAAGTAGGTGAACGGGCCTTAGTCCATCGGAAAGGGCAGGCTGAGAGGAATCCAACGACACCAGAATGGTTCCTATCCAATGAAAGCTGCCCCCAAAAAACACCCAAGAAGGAACTCCCTCCCTCCAAGCAGGTGAATGTATTGAGCCCTATGGAAAGCGAAAGTAAGCCACATGGTTGCATTTACTCATGAGTAAGCAAACATGCCTTGGCTGCTGGTCAAGTCAGGCAAAGGGGAATGCAAGGCTGGCCACATGGTCCCAATCTGATGAAAGTGGAACTCAACAACAGCTCCAGAAGGCAGCACCCCCCCACCAAGAATAAAACAGAGGCTTGAGCTGGTAAGGTTGGCACTGGGGAGGTGGTGGTAAGGAGCTGGTAAGGTGGGCACTGAAAATCTCATTGATTTTTTGTGGGGGGGGGCAGGCAGGCTACAGAGAAAATCCACTTGGTGAACCAGGGTTAGCTTCCCCTTATTTAATTATCTGTCTTTCTTTAATTTAATTATTTATAATTATTTTATTTTGCTTGATTATGTCACTTCCAGCCATGACATCACTTCTGGTGGGTCCTGGACAGATTGTCATTCTAAAAAGTGGGTCCCAGTGTTAAAAGTTTGAGAACCACTGCCTTAACTCAAACCAGGCCAATGAGACATCCGGGGGGAGGGGGAAACACCCTCATGACCAAAATTCTGGAAACCTTGGCTTTTAGGAATTATACCATCATGTTATATACCATTTGATGCAGAATTTCATCCATTTTTTGTGAGGAAATATTCACTGCATTTATTTTCTGGCCATTATTACTGTTAATTTCATGTCATGACTATTACTCTCTCTCAGTCTCACCTACCTCACAGGGTTGTTGTGAGGACAAAATAAGGGGAGGAACCATGTACACCAGCTTGAGCTGCTTAGAGGAAGGGTGGTATAAAAATGTGAATGAATTAATTAGTTAATAACAAATAAAAAATTAATAATATAATTTATTTAAGTTTATTAGTATGTATTATTTATATTAAATATAATAATATAATTAATTATGTCATATGGGGTGACAAAAATTTATGGGCTCTGGGTGTCAAATGACCTAGCTACACCTCTGGTTCTTGGCATGCATCACTGTTTAACTCTTCCCACCTCTGAGCTACCTGAACTACCCATGATTCTCTTCCATTCTTCCCCCACTGACTGACTGGCAACAATGCAGGATGGGGGGGGGGGTCCAGTGGGCTACTCTTGCCTGCACATGACTTCTGGCCATTTGCCCTACCAGCCAAGGTCTGTAGAATGATGGATTTTTAAACTGTCATTATGGGGCTTACACTGTTGGATAGTGAGATCTGTCAGTGTAGTCCCAGTTAGGCTTGGGCTGCCCCTTTAATAGCCATTCTCACTTCAGTCCTGTACATTTCATCTTTCCAGTACAAAAGCAAACCAGTTTTGTATAATGTCTCATTCTCATAGGAAGTGTCGAAGAAGCCACATCTTTGCTCAGTGGTTTAATATCTGACCCTTCCTCTGTTTACCTCTTCTTATTTGGAGTTCAAAACCTGCTTAATATATTTCAAAGGAGAGATGAAAACCCATCAGCCCAGCAGAAATAGGCCTTCAGGGGTCAGGATGCAAAATTCATTGTGCTCACATCTATAGAACACCAAGCTGTTACAAGACACTTTTATCAGATCTTGCAAACAGAAGCCATGTAATCTAATTTAGATACCTATACATGTTGACATAGTTCAAATGTATCAAAACAGGTTGACTTTCTGGAAAGATCACAGTTCTTTCAAGATCTTGCAAGATCTTATCAAAAGCATACAGGGAAGGACAGGAGGCCTGAAGGGAACAGAGAAGCAAGCACAATGGTGGCATCAGAAACAAAATATTTGAAGGAGCAATGTCATTTCTTGGAGGTTCCACATTTTGGTAAGCTTTGTCCCACATACCTTTTTGGTGGTGTATGTCCGAAGAGGGAGGACATGTCTCAGGATGGAAAAGGGGTGGGGAGGTTTTCAAAAGAGGGAATAAGATATGACGTGTGCCGTTGCTGCTGGATTCAACCCTACCTGCTTCCTCCCCACCCCTCAGTTCCTCCCCCATCCCTTCCCAGGAACATCTCCATTCTTCCCATTCTCTCCTCTGTCCCTCTCACTGCCCAACCTCACTGCTGCCTTACTTGGCACTGGTGGACATCATCTATGCTGCCAGCAGACATTCACAGCTGCCACTGATTATGTTGGCAACCTCATTGCACTTACCAGCAGTGTTGGCAAGTGCACCAATATTGCTTGATATGCCCTGGATCCAGGCACGTCTGCCTGGATCCCAACACTTCCACCAGTGGAACAAACCATGAAGGATAGGATTGGGCCATAAGTAGCTGTTTTAAAAGACACAAATCAGATCTTGCTAGTGTGTGGCCTGGTAGAATTTTCAGGAATTGTTTGTATACTCTCACAAAAGACACTCACTCTCATTCATGTACACTCTTACAATAAAGAAGGGGCATTTGTCCATCCATTACAAGTTGACTTAACTGAGAATCCGGGCATTTAGTCATTTCACTTGACTACTTCACCATGTTCCATTCAAGCCAACCAGTCAAAAAGAGTCAGTACAATTCAAATGTGAACTCACAAATGTGCCATGTGAAGCTGTCCATGCCTAGCTAGCCTGACTTCTCTTTAAAAATCGTAAAACTTGAAATAGTATACAGGTCCAACCTTGTTATACACTGATTTTTTATACACGGATTTGACTCAACATGAATGGCCATTGCCAATGAGAAGGAATGTGCTGATCCCTGGAGAAGGGGAAAAATGCACCCCTTTAAAATGCTTTTCTTACTGTTGTAGAGATTTTTATCTCAACATGATGAGAAGGGCCCTTTAAATTAAAGGAAAACAGTCCTTCACAATAGTCAGAGAGAGGGCAGCCAGCTGACAAGCTATCAATCATTCTGTCTCCATGGGACCCCTTCCCTTCCCCCTGAACATGTGAAAGAAAATACTTTCTAAGTGCCTGGAGAGAGACTGATTGTTGGATTGTTGTTTTAATGACTCTAAAGGTCAACAAGGCTGTTTTTAAATCAAAGAAACTTTGTTTTTTGAATTGATTAGCTATAGTGCAAGATTTTTGCCATCCACAGTGAGTTCTGGGAACGGAACCCACAGGAATAATGTGATTCAACCTGTATAATGTTAAAAGCATCCTGTTGTAGGAATGTATCAGAGGAACAATTTGGCAGAGACCAGCAGAGTGCTTCTCACAGATCTGATTGGAGTCTGTGAGAGATTCTTGTTTGTGGCAAACCAAACTCTCCTTGGGGAAACAAGATGGAACCCCCTTGCAAAGGACATGCTGGTGTCTTTGCCAGAGGCACTTTCGGGTGCTAGATATATTTTCCTTCTGATAGTCTCTCACCAGATAAATGTATTGCAATGCAGTTCTGTTACGCAGTCCCATAGGCAACACACAGAAACTCTTGTCTACCAAGTCCTTTTTCAAGCCTATACTGTACGAAGGTAAATGAATGCTTCTAATAGGCATCTCCAGCTTCAAAAAATTTATTCTTTTTCATAGTGCTGTCATGAGAGAGTTATAGGTCCTTCCAGAGCAAAGGAGCCATAATGCGGATAAAAAACACAAACATTTCTCTCCCCCTCTGAGTCCAAATAAGCAAATAAAATATTTACTAGCAAAATATAAAGGAGGATCACCTTGCATTATTAAATATTTAGCAAGGTTTCACTGCAACTTTTAAAACATTAATTGATAAGGGCTGTTGGGCAAAAACAGGAGGAAGGGAGAAGCATAAATAAATGCATACTTTGTTGTTGGGCCGTTCATGTCTTGTACAGCTCACTCTTGCCTTTACATTTGGTTTTTCTTTGTGTTTCTATCATGCTCTTTATAAATTGGCGAGATGAATGTAACACAGTCACTACCAATTGTACTGCCCTCACATGAGGACTCCAGCAAAGAGGGCACTGTTGTAGGAACTGACTAGTGTAAGGGTGCAATCCTAACACACTTTCCAGCACTGACATCAGGGTAATGCAGCTCCGAGGTAAGGGAACAAACATTCCCTTACCTTGAGGAGGACTCCATGAGTGCCCGCCAACTGCAAGATGCAGCACACATCCTGTTGGCATCACTACACCAGTGCTGGGAAGTTGGTTAGGATTTGGGCTAAATTGGTCATTTTGCCAACATGGGAGAATTGTTGAGGGGAGAGCTACTTTACACAGATGGCCTGAAAGAGCAATGTTGTAACGTATTTGAGTAATTTAGCTGAATTATAATGGAACAGTCTGGTTCCTCTCCAGTACCTGCCTGGGGTGGTTCATTCCTTTTGGCTGGACTTCTTGTTCTGGTCCAGATCCAAACAGGAAGGCATGCTAATAAAGCATAATGCTAATTGACCGTGTTCCTGTGAACTACTCTCAAAAAACAGATGTTTACAAGGCAACTCATCTCTACTGAGTACTGACCTGAGGGCAGAACCTATCAGGGCCTAGGACCCAGTGGCGTGTCTGGGGGGGCAAGGGGACAAATGCATGGGCGCTAGGGTGGGGATTGCATGCTGCCATTCACTCCTCCTGTGGTGACCCCCCCCCAGCACCACTCAGGGCCTTTAGTCCAGAGGCATTTTGAGAGCCAGAGTGGCAGTCTGCTGCATCCCCAACCCTCTGAAAGCCTTGTAAAGGCCTTGGAGAGCCAAAAAAAATCACGTCCAGTTTCACAGAGGAAACCAGAAGTGACATTTTTAAGCCCTTAGAAGGCTTTCTAAGGGCTGGAGAGGCTTCCCTGGCCCTCAGAATGCCTTCTATTAAGACATCACTTCTGGTTTCCTCCATGTTTTTCGGCTCTCTCAGGCCTTTACAATAGAGACGGGGAATCTGGGTACTGGTTCAGTTGCTAGTTTGGCTTCAACTGAGCTTGGTTACTACCTTGGCTTATATTTAAATCATAACTATGATACAGATTAAGGTGGAAACCAAAACATTTAAGTTTTATACACACATACAGAGAGAGCGAGAGAGAGAGAGAGAGAGACCCGAACTGAAACCAATGGTGTCAGATGGTAGGAATAAAAGCTGCCAAAGTCTAGCAACAGGCTTGTACAAAATAAGCATGGTGACAATTCACAACTGGAAAGACTGAGAAACCAGATCAAAGTGTCACAACTGGCAAAAACTACTTTAAAAAGCAAAATTGGCCTCCTCAAGAGGGTAACAACTAGTTCACCGAAGATGAATAAATGAGTTCCACAGCAGCCCAATTTCAGATTGCAAGTAGGAGATGACATGATTGAATGCTCCTTCGCATAAAAAAAATTCCATGCAAGTTGAAAACTAGCACAGTAGACTGGGTTTGGACCTTTCTCTCATGTGCTAGCTTTTTATCTGCAGGGAGCAATGCTAATGCCAATTGTAAGGTCCTGCTCTATGTCTCCCATGCCACCTTGCCCACTATCTGATAGCACAAAAATGCTATCACTACCACTGATATTGAAGGTTCAGGAATTGGCCTGAACTAATGGTCATGGGCCCTGTGCCAATTCCCAACCTAGCCTACTTCTGATACCATCTCTGGCAGGAAGGTTTTGTGTGTAAGTTTGCATATGTGTGCACTGAATGTTACAAAGGTGGCTGCAGTTGCTAGATGTTCAACTTCTCCATCTGCCATGTGCAAATCAAGACTCCTATGTTACAACACGACCATCTAGCATTAGCAATTATGGGATGCAAAAGCTCAAGAATGTTCTGGTACATTTATTTAAAGTGCATTATTACATGTGGTAATGTGATCATATTCCAACATGAACAGATAATCTCTGGCAGGTAATATTCATAATTGGATATGTTAATTTTTCCCACTATTGTAACATCTTAATGGGAGATGCCACTCCTGTGGAACAGCTTAAATATTTTATTTTTGCAGTTTTCTGTTCATGTGTCAACACATGAGAAACCATATATGGAGTAAAATCAGGGCAGGAGGTCTGGTTTAGAGGGTAGAGCAGCCGTTAAGCCTGAAGATAACATCTGAAGGTTGCCAGTTCAAGATCACTGGAAGTTTCTGTGAGTGGCGAGACCTTGAAAAGCTGACAAGCTGAGCTGCTGTTGGGTGAGAGACAAGAAAGCCAACTTTGCTGCATTGTGACAGAAGGAGTTGTTTTTCAGCTTGGGAGGAAATGCAACCAGAATGTTACCAGACTGTGATAAGATTCATCTGGAATTTTGTTTTTTCTTGAAAGATAGAACTTCCCTGTTTATTGTTAAAAAATAAAAATAAAAAACCCTCAGGGGTTTAGAGAAAGCCTGCCTATATGAACCACCTTGAATTAAAGTCAAAAGGAGTAATCCAAATGACCAAGAAAGGCGGTATATAAATACCATATTAGTAGTAGTTGTAAAATTGAGCATCTCTGCACAACATGTTCTCAACTGAGTCTTTAGGAGAAGATAAGAAGTAGGCTGCTGTAAAATGCTGCACGGACCAAAGAGAACTGTATGAGATACTGCTACAAAGGCCTGTTCAAGTGTTGTGTCACCACACCCTGTTTACTCTCATTCAATCCTAGAAAGAGTTCCATGGAACATCACAGAAAGCAGCAGCTCTTTAGAGAATCACTGCATCAAATGAGCAATTACTTAATCAAATATTAACAGGCAGATGGTCAATAAACCGCTGCATTGCACAGGGAAGCTATTATTCCAAATAGCATTACAAAGTAAAGACTAATCATTGAATGGATTTTAAAAGGCACATAATTGCTTGGTGTTGTGCAAGGAGATACTGCACAGGGCACGCAAGGCTTCTGTGAAAACCCCTAATGATAGCTACCTCCCACCCAGAGGATACCACCGGACTTTCCAGGTCTCATTTGTCTGTCTCCATTAAAGCTGTGCTTGACTTAAAAAGAAGGAAAAAAAAGTACCATTTGGTTATGCTTCTTTACATTCAAAGAGCCCAAAGCTATGCATCTGTACTCAGAAAGTAAGGCCCATTATGGTCAATGGGGCTTACTCCCAGCTACATGTAGAAAGGCTTGCAGCCAAAGTTGTCCACCTGGGTAGTCCAAAATGGAATGCAAGCTTGTTCCCTAAAAACAGAATGGGAAAATGGCGAGACAAATGCAGGGTGACCATATGTCATAACCGCAAGTGAGGACTAGGCCTCCCAAAATGTAGGACATCCAAGAAAAATGTAGGACATTAGAAAATAAAAGCTAAAAACACTTGATTTCAGGTGGTTAACTGAAACACTATATTACTTATTATCAAATTTAAAACTATATTACATATAATTTATTACATAAAATTTATTAATTACAAGAAGGCTATGCACTGCCTGCAAGGGCCCGCTCACAGGGAAAAGGGGGACATTAATGTTTTTCCCAGGACACAAGGCTAAAAAAGAGGGTTTGTCCTGGAAAAAGAGGACATCTGATCACCCTGGATAAATGCCACCATGAGAGAAATTGTTTCATCATTGTGGTACAATCAATGATGAAGCTGCAGTGAAATTGATAATAATGCTTACCATTTGCCCTGTCTAAGTGCGCAAAACATTCTGCATGTCTTAATCTTGACATTGTCCTTGCAACAAGTGTGCATGGACTGTTATCCAGTAGTGCAGCTTATCTTATATTGCAGCCTATGTTGAGACTGGACAGGAATGGCTCAGGCCTATGAGAGTGGGGTACAGGAGGCAATTTGTACCTGGCTCAGGAGCCAAAAGAGGGGGCCCAGAAATTTCCCGGGATCTTACATTTTCCTATCTCACCCAGACTCACTGCCCACATAGGATGCTACCATGGACATGTGATGGTGGCTACTGCCACAAGCCATATGTATCGGGGTGAGAAATGCATACATGACACTCCTCAACACAATGTCAAATCTGGGAGGAAACTGGCCTGATTCAATATCTCTTTGGCTTGTGGATCTGCTTACCATGAAGGAGTATATAGGATTTCAGGGACACAGTTGTGGAACTACATAGGGCACTTTCCATTCTAGTGTGACCTTAAATACAATGATGCTCATTTTCTGCAATGATTTTCAATATTCATAAGAGTTTAGAGAGACGGGCAGTGTATTTGGTTTTCTGTATTACGGTTTCTAGCTGCTGACACTGTGTGGGTAGACCTGGGCTCTGCTTCAGGAAGCGCACTAGACCTGGGCTCCAAAGATTTTTCTGGCTGTCATCACCCTCCCCCTACCCTGTCTCACCCCTTCCCCACCCCATCACCCCTCTTTCCCCACTCTGTTTCGCCCCCTCTCCTCCCCCTTTGGGAAGGGGCCCAAAAGACACTTTGTACCCCTTGATAAAATTCCTCTTGGAGGCCATGGAATGGCTTGTCTAAGGTCTCCTAGTAAGTAACTCACCTTGACAGAGGTGAGTTCTGATCTGCAGTTCAATCAAAGTCTCTGTTTAGCACAGTGCTGGCAAATTGTGACATAAGGGACAAACTCCTCTCCCTTCTTAAAGATAAGTGATTGTTATATTTCTATCTGGAATTGAAGATACCACAACAGCTGTGTCTCAAAAATTTGTGCTTGTAAGCAAAAGAATGATTTACAGTGCAGTTCTAAGCATGTCTGTTCAGATGTCAGTCCTGTTGAATTCAATGGGACTTACTCCCAGGTAAGTGCGTATAAGATTGTAGCCTTGGTCCACTCAAGGAACTGAGCCAGAAATGCACCTTGTGCCTACTGTGATCTTTCAAACATCTTCTACCACCTTCAAGCGCTTTTGGGGAGTGTGACCATTCTTGAGCTCAGAAGCTGTCAAGGAAAAGTAAATGTAATTGCATGAGACAGCAAATCTATTACTGAACATTTGTGTTTGCCAAGGCCATCAGGATTGCTGGAAGGCTCCAGAGGATTGTTTCTGTGTTCCTGTTGCTAAACTGTGTCACACAGAATTTGTCAGTTGACAGACAGGTATGATTGCTTGCTGTTTTAGGCCCACCGTGGTTCTGCTTGTGGTTAATATGCAATCATTTTGGGGAGAAGCTCTAAGACTTGAGCAGGGATTGCTAGAGGCAATATATGAAGATAACAATACAAAAGGATTTTCTCTTTCCCAGATGCTGTATGTATATAGGAGATTTACTCATTTCATTAGATGATTCCTTCTGGGCCTTAAACTACCTATCAATATAGATATAAAAAAATAAACCTAGCATTGAGCATGAAATCAAAGCACTGAATACTGACATGATCCTGGCAAGAAAATAGCAACAAATCATCTGTTCTTCATTCAGATCCCTTCATTAAGAAGGTTTTCAACATTAGTGATGGCCAGACAGTTCTAATTCTGTAATTTATGTTTAGAAGATCCTACTGTGTCTCATAAGGCTGTGAGATTCAAGAATAATTGATGTTTCAGAATGAATATTTGTCAGTTTCCATTCCTAAACAGACAGCAAAGTGAGATTGTTTTCTGTGCAACTACCAGCCTAAAGGTTCATGATGGCTGTTCAAAAACTGAAAAAAAGTTTAAGGCTGCAGTCCTGTGCACACTCACTTGGATCGAGTGATTCCCATCCAGGGCCACTGAGAGGAATTTTATCAGGGGGTACAAAGTTTCTTTTGAGCCCCTTTGCAAAGGGGGAGGGGTGAAAGAGTGGGGGAGGGTGGTGACGGGACAGCAGAATGGGGTGGGGGCAAAACAGGCTGGGGAAGGTTGGAGACAGCTGGATAAGTCTTTGGAGCCCAGGTCTACCCACCTAGGTGGCATTGGCAGCTAGATACAGTAATATGGAAAACCAGACACACTCCTAAGTCTCTCTAAAATCTTTTAAATATAGAAAATCATGCAGAAAATTAGCATCATCATATTTAGGCTCAAACTAGTGTCCTGTGTGCCCCAAAACATCCTTCTGTAGTCCCACAACTGTGTCCCTGAACTCCTATATGCTCCTTTATGCTAAGCGGATCCCACAAGCCAAAGAGCTACTATAGCAGACCAGTTGTCTCCCAGGTTTGACACTGTGTTAAGGAGTGTCATATATGCATTCCCTGACCCAGCATATATGGCTTGCCAGTAGCTGCAGCTGCACGCTCGTGGTAGTGTTCCCAGCATCCCACGCAAGCAACAAGTCTGAGCAGATAAGAAAATGTAAGATCTCAGAAAATTTCTGGGACTCCTCCTTTGGCTCCTGGGCCCCCTTTCTGACCCTGGGCCCAGGTACAAATTACCCCCTTTACCCCCCTCTCCTAGGTCCTGTTCCCATCGATCTCAGTGGAGCTTACTTTTGAATAGACATGCATAGGATTGCCCTGTAAGTTCTGCATTGAAAACCACCAACTAATGTTCGGGACATGACAGAGATTAAAGCAGGCCTAGGATACTGATGGCAGTCATGCAGTCTCTGAGGGAAAAATACAAGTTGATGTTACTAGACTCCCAAAATTACAAAAATTAAACATGATCCATTATCAGCAATGCAGCTTGCTGTCTCTGCTTGATCTTATTAATGTGTTTTTAAGTTATTTTAATTGCCTGTTCCTTAAGCAATTTTACGGATTGCTAGCTAGCTAGAATATAGAGCTGAGTTGTGGATTAACTGCATTTTCGCACGGTGGCACCTCGGGTCCAGGTTACAGCCCTGGGCAGGAGGAAGGTAGACAAGCTCCCAGCCACCTTGGGCACAGCCTGTGAGCACAAGGGTCATCTGCTGGTTTCCCTATGGCAGTGGCTCCCAAACTGTGAGCTGTGGCTCCTTAATGAGCCACGGAAACCAGTCAGGGGAGCTATGGAATCCTTACAAAAAAACCCACCTGGCTGTGCTACTGAATGTGTACTCCACAGGGGAGCTATAATCAATTCCAGCTCTCTGTACGATATTTAGAAGGAATTGCTCACATTCAAATTTGGTTGTCACATTCATATTGTACCTTTTTAGTCTTCCACTGAAAAATGTAAGGTGTGCCGCTACCCTCGATGTCTTTCCTCAGTCGTACCTAAGACTCATACATATATCCTCACAGAGTGGCTATGCGACTGGGGTGTGACTTATGACTTCCTCAGTTCAGAAGTGTGATGAGCCCAGTAGGCAGTGTCAGACAGTTTCCTCTCAACTCACCAGATGCAGCATGGGAATGGCAGTATTTACTTACCATACATTACGCTTTCCACATGCGCTGCCTCCGACGCATTCTCTGGCAGGACAAAGTTCCTAACAACACAGTCCTGGAACGTGCTGGAATCCCTAGCATGTATGCACTGCTGAAACAGAGACGCCTGCGTTGGCTCGGTCATGTCGTGAGAATGGATGATGGCCGGATCCCAAAGGATCTCCTCTATGGAGAACTCGTGCAAGGAAAGCGCCCTACAGGTAGACCACAGCTGCGATACAAGGACATCTGCAAGAGGGATCTGAAGGCCTTAGGAATGGACCTCAACAGGTGGGAAACCCTGGCCTCTGAGCGGCCCGCTTGGAGGCAGGCTGTGCAGCATGGCCTTTCCCAGTTTGAAGAGACACTTGGCCAACAGTCTGAGGCTAAGAGGCAAAGAAGGAAGGCCCATAGCCAGGGAGACAGACCAGGGACAGACTGCACTTGCTCCCGTTGTGGAAGGTATTGTCACTCCCGAATTGGCCTTTTCAGCCACACTAGACTATGTTCCAAAACCACCTTTCAGAGCGCGATACCATAGTCTCTCGAGACTGAAGGTTGCCAACAACTTACCATACAGGACAACATCAAGGTAACATGGGAGTTGTTTTGCCCACTCAGAAAGTGTGACCTAAGTGCTAACTAGATCAACTAACTTTCTACATATCTGACAAAGTGGGATCCAGCCTACAATAGTTTAATTGCAGCTCAATCCTATGCATGTTTATGTAGAAGTACGTCCCATTGTACTCAGTGGAACTTACAGGAAAGTATGC
Organism: Tiliqua scincoides; assembly: GCF_035046505.1. Lineage (NCBI taxonomy): Eukaryota > Metazoa > Chordata > Lepidosauria > Squamata > Scincidae > Tiliqua > Tiliqua scincoides. The sequence continues at coordinate 52,288,831 of NC_089825.1, read as the reverse complement.
ACAGGATTGCAGCCTAAATTTGCCACAGGACTCTCTAGCCCCATTCAGCTGTTATATATACCTGCAATGTATATTATATATACCTGCAATGTACCCTGTTATATATACCTGCAATGTACCCAGTTACGGGAGAAGGGAAGAATAGTGTCTAGCCGTGCCTTCTGGCACTGATGTGCTCCACAACAATGCTCTCCCCCCAGCATCCCAGTATTCAGTGTTGTCTGAGGAGGGCAGCATTAAACCCAGGGACACTGTCTTCCCATTATTTGAGAGCTGGCAAATCACAATTCCAATACAAGGGGCAAAAGTACACTTAGGTTCAGTGATGCCCTCCTCAGTTAATAAATGAACCCAGAGATGTCACAAAGACATGGCTCATTGGTATCGGGACAACATGGCAAGTCAGTATACTCCCATCCCCTTGTACCTGCATACAGCATACCCAGGTATAAAATGCCTCAATAGGTCTTTTGATTTTTTTTCCCCCCTATCAAATCCACTGAGCTGTCAATATTGCCCCATATTGTGGGCCCCATATTACCCCACAATTGCCACCACACAATTAATCTGAGTGGTACTTTGCTAGATAAGAACAAGAGCATAAGAGTATCTTTGTTCTGCTGAGCTCCTGCCAAGTCCTCCTTTCCTTTCTTCCTTTCCTAATATGATGCCAAAAGCAGGTAAGATCATATCAAAATAAACCTTTATTTGCCTTCAGTCTTATTTGTTTTTCCCATTTTTAGTGCACTTATCAAATATTTTGTTCCTTTCCCCAATACCCCTATCTCCCTTGCAATAAGCTTATGTAATAACAGTGAAAAAGATATTACACAGAACTATACTCTTATTTTTTAAACACAGTTATAGTTAAGAGGAAAAAATGCCTTTCTTTGATAGTTACCATTAAACTTAAAAACTTCCATAATATATATGAAAAATGTCTCATTTCACTTCAGCAAATGCATTAAAGTTTAATAGAGTTTCTTTTCAAAAATAATCCAACAATAAGGCAATAAAAATAAGAACTCAGTAAAAATGGGGAAAAAATTCACCAGTTAAATACAATTAAGGGAAAATAAAATTGAGACAGAAAAAGAAGTCTGTAGCATTTTCTCAAGACAGGAAATGTACAAATGTTCAAAAGTCATCATGGATAGATAAGCTACCCATGACAAAGAGGAGGTTGTCTCCATCAGGGACTTCAATATGTGCACTCTCAATTATTGTAATAGTCATGTTTCTCTAATGGTACAAAGTCAGTAAGCAACTGAATTAACATAGCTCATTCATGATAAGTCCAAGTATTCAATTATTATGGACTTATTTATTATAGTTTCATCCTTTTTCCCCAAAAGAACTCAGGGTGGGATATAAACTGTTGTAATTCCCCCTTTCCTTATGCTCACAACAACCACCTTGTGACTAAAGCCCAATCCTATGCTTCCCTAGTACCCAGGGCTACAGCGGCACCAAAATGGTGACTGCTGTATCCTATAGGGCAGGGAAGCAGTGCCACATCTCCTTAGGGTAAGGGAACAAACGTTCTTTTACATAAGACCCAAGCAGCCCCAGTGGGTCTTCTCAGATCTGTGCCTGCTATTGAGGTGGTGCAGAACCAAGGAGACCCATCTTGGGCTTCCTGGCTATGGTGGCAGAGCCTGCCGTTGTCTTTCCCTGCCCAGTTCTGCCCCCTTCCTACCCTCTCCATCCCAAAAAGCCCTGCTGCCGGCCAGTGGCCGTCCTACCACCAGGAGCTCTCAGCAGCGATCTTTGGGTGCGCTGGTGGTGCATCAGTTCCAAAAGTGCCTTACACCAGAGCACAAGCGCCACAGCCCATGGGATTGGGCCCTAAGGTTGCAATCCTATACACACATATCTGGCAGTAAGTTCAATTGAACTCAAGTACCCATGCATAGGATTCTGCTGTAAATCAGGTTGAGTGATGCACCCTGTTCAGAAGTACATCCTCATGAGTTCCTGTGTGCGAGAGGACTTCCTAACTGCATGCTTAACTTAGCCCAACCCTTGCCAGGTTATATGCTGATGAAGCCACCCTCCCCCCACCCATGATCAGCATTTGTCTGCAGTAACAAACACTATACATAGGAGAAATTACCCCTCCCCAAAGCCAGGTCAGAACACTAGATAAACTATCCGGAAGCCTTCACGTATACACAGACATATGCGGGCTAACCTCCAAACAGGGCCAGAGTGATCTTCATGGCCAATCAGTGTCTGAATCTGCATCTTCTTGGTTTCAGTTCAAAATTTTATCCACTATATTATTCACACGTATATTATTCACATGTATTATTCACATGTATTCACAGTATTTCACGTCTGTGATGCAGCAGCGGCAGCGAAGGAAAGGCCAGCCTTGCTTTGTACGAGGTCATTTATAGGCCTTGAACAATTTATTTATTTATTTATTTATTTTTCACATTTTTATACCGCCCTTCCTCCAAAGAGCTCAGGGCGGTTTACACAGCTGCTCCTCCCCTCTTTCTTGTCCTCACAACAACCCTGTGAGGTAGGTGAGGCTGAGAGAAAGTGACTGGCCCAAGGTCACCCAGGAAGCTTTGTGGCTGAGGGGGGATTTGAACCTGGATCATCCAGGTCTAAGTCCACCTCCCAAACCACTACACCACCCTGGCTCTCAATTGCAAGACCTTCATTCATTCATACAAGTTTCATCTCTAATATATTCATTTATGTAAATTTATTTAAAATTGAAATGTAAATTAATTTTTTCCCTGCCCCCGACATAGTGTCAGAGAGATGATGTGGCCCTCCTGCCAAAAAGTTTGGACATCCCTGTTTTAAAGTATAACTACATTGATTGCTACAGAACCAAAATGTTGCTGTTATTCTTAGTAGAAAGGGCACATTTTTAATGGCTTTTGTGATATTATACATGCTGTCAGTGCTGGCCCAAGACCTCCTGATGTCTGAGGCAGCAGCCAAATATAGACATAGATTGGCATCCTCCACACATTTGCTGCCTGAAGTGATGGCTTCAGTTGCCCTTATGGATGGGCTGGCCCTGCATGCTGTTATACCAGAGTTATTTAGCCCATGTTGTTCAAATGCGTATCTAGTCTACCTTTTTTGTTTTTCAACAAATGATAGTGAGACATTTGCAAATGTTGCACAAATATAATAAGGTCATGTTCAAACCAGGTCCACCTAGAATGCTGAAGAAGATACTGACATCAAGGTTGGTACTAAAATGAAAGACCAGGCTGACACAAGCAAAACCAGCTCATCTATTTGCCTATCTAAAATATCCCTGCAATATTACCGTAGAATATCAATTTCCTTTACTATTGAACTTTCCTATTCACAGGACAATTGATCAAACCAAGGAACACACCTAAGACCCGGACACTTTACCTCAGGTCCTTAATCCTATGGCCCATCATTCACAGTTTATGGCAGTATTACATCAACATATTATCTCATGCTTGAGAACAAAGCAAATATTAGCATATTGATCAGGTCAGGATCAGGTAAAGATGCATATTGTTGAGAGTTTAATATGCTCAAAACTTAAAAGATAGAATTTCTTACCTGCATTGAAAGAGACTTACACTGAATACTAATGAAGTGGAGTTCACTTCAGGCTCCTTTGATAGGGAACTAGAAGCTGGTTAATACACTATCCATAACAGTGTGTTAGCCTGTAGTGTTTAGAAAACATGGGGCATGGCCACATGATTCTCCATGTGTTACTGGGGGTGATGTGGGAGGAGTCCATACCTCTACATCTCCCACTCAGATGCATCCCCAAATCTGACATTTCTAAGGTAAAGCCTAGTTGTGGTACAAGACTATCAACCCTTGAAAGATGAGGAGGAAAAAACTAGTATGGGGTAGAGCCCTGTGGTAGAAGGGTGGAGTGGACAGTAAAAGGACAGAGCCCAAAAGTGGCCTGCGTTTTGCTTTGAAAAGAGTTAGCCCCTTTAGTTCCCCTGGCACCATGTAATCCACAAGGAGAAATTCCATTATTTAAAGAAATCCATTACTTCCAGTGATGGAAGATCCATTCTTAGATTTCTCTCACCTCATGCAGCTAAAATATACCATGTCAGATTCCATAGAACCAAGTTCTCCTACAGAAAGGTGGTGTTGGATTTTGCTCTTCATTCCTCCTCCCACTAATCCCCCCCCCCAATTGTGATGGTGCCCACCTAAAGTCTGCTGGAGTAGATATTGCCTATGGGGACTTAGGGCCCAATCCTAAGCAGTGTGCACCAGCTTACCACTGGAACACACTGTTGCAAATGTGCTGTAAGGCATGTCTGCGGCCCTCAGTGCTGGTGCTAGCTCAGTGTCAGTGGACCACTACTGTTTCGCAGTTGTGTGGACCGTTGGGCAGCAGAGAGGTAGGTGGGGGCATGGGGGGAGGTGAGGAGGAGGCATTCAGGGGTGGGGGGAGGCAGGCAGAGAGGAGGCATGATGGGGTAGGGAGCAGGGTGGGAGGGAGGCAGGACTCCATGTCGGGCAGCTGGCCTGACACGGAGGCTCTTGATTCTATGCCAACCTCCCATCATGGGGCTACTTGCCTTACCCAGGGAAAGGGGATGAATGTCTCCTCCCAAGGAGCCACCGGCACAGCCCAGGTTGCACTTAGGATGCAGTGGCAGCCATTTTTGGCACCGCTGCAGCCCTGGGTGCTGGGCTGCTCAGGCTTGGGCGGTTCATTATTCAGAACAATTCTAAAGACCTCTCTCTGCTTACCTCCAGGGGACATCGTGAGTGATGCTTGTGTGTTTGCCCTAAAAACTGAGACTTGAATATTCATACTAAAAACTGCTTAATATTAAATGGAAAAGAATGCAGAATGGTAGTGTATGTTTCAAACAGGAGCAACACTGGGAATAGCAGGTTGCTGTTTAGGTATGCACTGAATATCTACTGCAATAATATACTCCTAAGAACTACGTGCACTCATTTCAGAAAGGGGACAAGTATTTAATACAGAGGAGCCATTCGAATGTAATCTCAAATATTTTTCATTTGAAATCCCTGCAGTATATTTTGTAACAGTTGCCAATACAAAACAATGCAAACTAGAAGAGGAAGAAGTTCTTTACAAAGACATACCAAAATATTTCTGGTTTTTTACTTCATTTCCACTTCATCTAGAACACCCAGTGGCAGTTTAGATCAGAAGTAAAAGAAAATGTTTCTTTTATTTTAGAATAGCACTCCTTCCAACGTCAGACCTAGGGTGCACAGGATAGCCAAATTATGCTGGCCTCTGTTTTCCCAAAGGAAAACTGAAAGGCAGTATAACCTATGTAAAGTAGCCCCCCATTGAATGCTTGAGAGACCTCTTTCTCTGGGTTTCTGGAGTAGCTGCAGAGGAGCTGGCTTAGAAAATTTCAGAGACATGAGCAAGAGGAGAGTCTGAGAGTTCTGAAAGAAGCGCAGATTCAGAGAAGGCTGAAATAAGGTGATACTGAAAGGTCAGAGGGAAAACATTCTGGAGAATGAGAGAGACTGAGGGACCAATCCTAAATAGTGCACACCAGCTTACCATTGGCACACACTGTCGCAAACATGCCATAAGGCACGTCTGCAGCCCTCAGTGCCGGTGCTAGCACAGTGTTGGCCAGCACTGAGCTAGTGCCGGTAGACCACCATTGTTCTGCCGCTCCACAGTCGCCCAGGAGAAGGCATTTTGGGGTGGAGGGCTGGGAGAGGGCAGGGCAGAGGCATGCTGGGGGAGGGAATGGAGCAGGAGGGAGGCAGGATTTGTAGAGCTTCACTCCACTGGATCATGAGAATCTGTGTCAGGCTACCGGCCCAACACAGAGGCTCTTGATTCTACACTGACCCTGGATCACCGTAGAATCGAGTAGTCCCTTTGCGGGGCTACTTGCCTTACAAGGGAGAAGGGGATAAAAGTCCCCTTCTCCTGAAGAGCCACCGGTGCTGCCTGGGTAGCACTCAGGATGCTGTGGCAGCCATTTTCAGTGCCGCTGCAGCCCCATGTTCTGGGCAGCTCAGGATTGGGCTGTGAGTCAGCTTAGAATGTCACTGCCTTCTGTTCTCATAGGCTGTAATTCTATAAATGCTTACCTGAGAATGGCAGTGCAATCTATGCATGTATACTCAGAAGTAAGCCTGAGTGAATTTAACAGGACCTAGTGCCCAGTCCTATCCTTCACCCGTGCTGATGCAGCCATGCCCAAAACAAGTGTGCTGTGTCCAGCAGGGGTGGAGGAAGCAGAATGGGAGGCTTCAGATGGGAAAGGGGAATTCCAAGGAGCAAGTCCAAGGAGAAGAGAGGCTGCAAAATGAGGGTGGAGAGTCCCTGCCCTGGAGAGGCCTGGAGCAGGCTTGTTCCACCCCCAGGGAGGCCTCAGATTGGCTGAAGGGGGGAGGAGGTTCCAGCACCCTTGTCCTCCTCCCTAGCAGAGCTGCCAAACTCTGGAGCAGGAGCCATTTATCTCACAGCTCCCTGCTTCACACTGACCACCTCTCATCCCTGGCCTCCCTGTTTTATGGAGCAAGCCCGCCCCCTTTGGCCCCTCCCCTTCCTCCAGGTGGGGCAGAAAAGGCCTTTCCTGTTCCTGGCTTGTTTCTTTCTGTGTTCCTTGTTTGCCCTGCCAGCCCCCTCTGCTGGTTGGGGTGAGCCAACCTACTTTGCCCCCTTCAAGGGCAGGGAAGCCTCCCCACCCTGGGCATGGGGTGCCTGCTCCAGGGTAAGTTGGGGGTCAGGGCCTCTGGGAGGGGCCCTGACAGAGGGATAGGATGTGGCAAGTACCACCACTACGGATTCACCCCCTCCTGCAACCTCCTTGCCCTGTGTTGCTCCCCCTCTTCTCCCAGTTTTGACCCCCATAAACTGGGGTGTAAATATTGAATTTAACACATTTATAATTATTGCCTCCAGTATCTTCAGTAAGACTTCCAGTTGGTTTTTAATAGCCTTCTTAAGCTGAATCTCAAAAGGAAAGGAAAATTTGTAAATATTCAAGATGTTCAAGTTGAATTACAACATTATGCCAAATGTTTGCAACATTTTATTTCAACTCCAGTGCAGCTGGACGCCCATTAGGGTCAGAGTTAGCAAGGAAGAAAAAGCCCAGAAAAAAAAAGAAAAAGAAAGGCAGAGCTAAAAGCTAAATCCTGTCCCTTTATTTATCTGATATGATCCCTTTCCAAACTTACAGTGCAAGCTATGTATGTATACTTAGAAGTAAGTCCCATTATATTAACAGCCCAATCCTGAACTGCCCAGTTCACAGGGCTGCTGCAGCACCAAAACTGGCAGCTGTGGTATCCTGCCTACACTGGGCAGCTGGCGGTAGCTCCTCAGGAGGACACATTTGTCTCCTCCAGAGTAAGGGAAGTAGCCCTGCAATGGGGCTACTCAATTCTGCAGCAGCTGTGGAGCTGGCGCACAATCCAAAAGCCTCGTATTGGGGTGTGGGGCCAGACAGAGTGCTCTGGATCCAGCAGAGTTGAACTGCTCCTGCCCTCCCCCCTCCCCCACCACACCTTCCCTCTCCCCTTTACCTGCCCTGGAATGCCTCCTCCCCACCTTCCCCCATGCCCCCACTTACCTCTCCGCCACCTGGCACTTCACAGGAGTGCCAGATGGCAAACCATAGATCCAGTGCTGGAGCTGACCCAGCTTGGACTTGCACTGGGCTAGCTCTGGTGCTGGGCCCACGGTACTGCTCACAAATGTGCCTTACGGCATGTTTATGACAGTGCGCACCAGCAATGAGCCAGTGCATGAAGATCTGGATCGGGCCCTAAGTGGGTAAGTGTACTAACTTTCAGGTAAGTGTATATAGGATCTCAGCGATAGCTTCTGAGTTTACAACAGCTTTTCACAATATTCATGAGGGAAAGGAACTTGATTTTTTAAAAAGTCAAGGTATTCAGAATACTATATATTAACCAAAACATATACTGTACATTTAGGGCACCAACCAAAGCCCGGTATATGCAAAGGCTGCTCATATGCTTAAATCATTGCCATTGCTTATTCAGAGCTCCTTATACAAACTGAATATACACTTTCCTGTATCAGTGGAAGATTCTTGATTCAGCAGTTAGCACTGAATTTTCCTTTGGTATTAAGAAACAGAGGAGAAGTGATTTTAATTCAGTTGCAAGAAAACTGAAACAAATGCCCTTCTCAGGTCTTTGGGCTTCAGTAACTCTCAGAAATGTACAATTGCTCTCAGTATCTGTTTGCAACGCTGGAGTATTTTCTCTGCTGCTGTGCTGTACAACTTGTGTGAAAGGATGGCAGAACAAGAGCTCAATTGCTCCAAAACTCCCTTGCTGTAATGAGATCCCAAGAGAATCAAGCATTCAGCACTAAGCTACTCTCAGGATAAAACCATAGACTAAAGGAGTGGAAAACTGGGTCCCTGGCAACCTGCACCTCCAAGCATTAGCTGTCCGTCTCACCACTTGCAGGAACGGAGAAAAGATTTTTTTAAAGAATCTGCAAAGAGAGATGGTCTGTCACCAAATGTCACACAGCTCATAAATCATCTTTTACTTACACAGAAACTTGAATATATTGACAACAGGATTTAAATCTGCATAACATTTCATTCACTGCACTTCATGGGGTTGATTCTGCTGCTTTCACTCATGCAAATTGGAAAGCTGTGGTCCCACTGTCAGTACCAGGAAGCATTATGGGATAGGAAGCGGGTAAAAAAAAATTGAGAGGGGGCTCTGCCTCATCTGTGAAACTGTCGCAAATGGAAACATCTCTCAATTGCACATGAATCCCCCAATGAGAAATATATTTGCACATAAGGAAGTAACACTGGTTTCACAATAGGATTTACCAGGTATGTGTGTTGACTCCTAATAGCAGTAATCCTAAAGTTTTTGTTGGCCCATTTTGGAATGGAGAAGGGGGAAATTCAGGGATTTTCACCATACACCCAACTGATTCTTTGCAAACAAATGAGCAGCAAGTAGCCGGCCCTATTAATTTTTAACAATATTAGCATTTCATGTGTACGAAATACTCAATTGTTAGATTGCAGTGGGAATGCTGCAGAAGCATAAAAAAAACATTTGGAGCTCATTTTGCAAATAGTTACACAAGCTTGTTTCCATGATTGGCAGGTTTGTTTCCTTTTTCTCCTCCAAGTTCAACCAGATGGTGGTGTCTCCATTCTAAATATGAAGAATCGGGTTGCAAAGGTCAGGAAGATGCCACATTTTATCTTTTTCCTTTTTTAGCACTCACCCCTTCCAGTTCTTATATAAAACATGGCTTCAGGGAGATTGCACATGTATGGGAGCGTTGCAAACATTGTATGAAGAATCCATGTATAGGCATAGCTGCAGCTTGCAGTACTCATTTGAACAGAAGTCACACAATGACCACAGTATCCATTATGGGTTACAAGCCATGATGTGTATGTGCAACCTCCTGATTTAAGAAATGGGCTATGTCAGAATGCCAGATGCAAGGGAGGGCACCAGGATGCAGGTCTCTTGTTATCTGGTGTGCTCCCTGGAGTATTTGGTGGGCCGCTGTGAGATGCAGGAAGCTGGATTAGATGGGCCTATGGCTTGATCCAGTGGGGCTGTTCTTATGTTCTTATCAATGCAGTTGAAACACCATCAGTACAAAGCTGCAGGGTCAAGAAGAGTGGAAGATAGATATGATAGAAACTCTCTCTCTCGGCCCAATCCTAGTCCCCACTTGTGCCAGCAGAGCACACGCTCTGCTGGCACTAGTCATCACAAAAGTGCCATAAAGTACTTTGCAATGGCATGCCTTCAAGCAGAGCCAGTGGAAAGGCCAGAGCCTTCCCACTAACACTGTCATATGGAGTAACACCCTCTGGAGTAAGTGAGTTATGTGAAAGGCAAATCAGGGTTGAGGAGGGTCGGGAGGGGTGTAGTGGGGTGGGGGAGGTTAGCAATTGGACCAGATTTGGCAGCACCAGTGCGCACCCTATCCTATCCCCTTCCTGTGCCTGATCCGCCAACATCCCCTTCCTGTGCCTGATCCGCCAACATGGATAACCATGGAATTGCAACAGCTACTTACTGGGTGCAGGTCCGATTTGACCTATTACACCAGCTGGGGCTTATGTCCCCTTGTCCCAAGGAGACCTGCAACCTGCAAAATTCACACACAGGATGCAGCGGAAACCATGTCAGTGCCACAGCATCAGTACAGGGGAACTTAGATAGGATAAGTGTGTGTGTATGTACGTGTGCGTGTAAAAGCCAGCTCTTGTTAATGACTTTTAAGAAGAATTATTTTGAAATTCTGCCCTGCACCCCTATTACATATGTAAGCATGGGATGTAATGGAATCTGTTTTCACTCCTCCAAAGTTACAGAAATAACACACAAACACAAATGCTATTTGAAGATCCTCTGAATACTGACACAGACAAGGGTGAATGTAACTTGTCCACAACCTCAGAAGTCAGATTCAAACGTTTCCGCAACTGTCTGCCATACTGTTTTGCTCAACACTGACAAACCTCTTTAAACCAATGACAGCCATTGGGTCAATGAAAAATCTGCACAAGCTCTGGTCATTGGGACATCAAAGGAGATAATCATTGGGGGTGGTAGTCAGAGGTTCAGTGGCACTTGCCAGCTGTTGTACTTGACAGGCGCTTTGTAACTTCTGCTCATAATGAGAGGGCAAATGCATGCAAAAAACAAACCAGTAGATGATACAATCAGTGAGAAATGAAATGCCAAAATCGATATGCCCAATAGCAAGTTCATTAGTGATGACAGGTCTAGCCTTGTTTCCTACATTCATCTGGAGAAGACAGCCCTAAACTAGGATGAGTAGAATATAATGTGTCATATTTGAATGAACACATGCTATTGTAAGCGAAATCACAGAGCCATCAGATCTGCATTCTTATGCACTTAAGGAGAATTACATAAATCATCAACCCTTTAAAAAGTGGCAGGCTTCATTATTGCTGCTAATTTATATACATGCTGGGGAAAGTTTATCATCCCCTTTGTCAACATTATCATTATGGTCAATTGTATTCCTATCCCATTCCACACACACTTACTCAACTCTCATAAATTGGATTTTGGAGACAAATAGGAGCAAGAAGAGTTTAGGCAGATCCTTAGCAGTCAATTGATAGACTAGATTTGGGGCCATATCCTCAGCCATGAACATTTTTCCTTTAGTTTTTACTCCAGCAGCTTGCTTGCCAAACTATGATGCAAACACTGATGGATACTAAATTTAAAACTGGGGTCATGGATAACGGCCATTGAAAGGTAGATCCTCCATAAATGAACGTAATTTTGTTTAAAGCCAACTGTTAGTGGCCATCAGCACACCTTGTGTCAGGGCCCAATACTAAAGAGTGTGTGCCAGCTTATTGCTGGTGCGCACATTCGCAAATGTCCCATAAGGCATATTTGCGGGCCCAAGCACCAGTGGAGCACCAGTGCTAGCCCAGCACTGGCTGACACTGGGCTAGCACCAGTGGAGCACCAGAGCTCTGCTGCTCAGCAATCATGTGGACCACTGGGCAGCAGAGAGGTAGGTGGGGTATGGGGGGAGGCAGGAGAGAGGCAGAGGGAGGGCGGGGAAGAGGCATGCAGGGGGGGGAAGAAGCTGGGCAGGAAGGAGGTGAGTCCTCCATGTTGAGCTGACCGCCTGACATGGAGGCTCTAAATTCTGTATCAACCCTTGGATAGTCATAGAACTGAGTAGCCCCATTGCAGGGCTACTCACTTTACCCTGGAAGGAGACAAAAGTCCCCTTCTCCTGAGGTGTGGGGTACACTAGATGTATCAGCAGCCATTTCTGCGTTGCTGCAGCCCCACACACAGGGCAGCTCAGAATTGGTCTGGCTGTCAGTTGTCAGGTCCATAAATTGATCTGAAGGTGTACTTCTTTTTCACTTTCTTGAACCTACTGTCAGTTATGATACATAAATATATATAAAACATGCAGTTAAAAAAAGATGTCTATAAGCAAATAAAACATGCAGATATATAAGCAAGACCTGAAAAAAGATTGATTTTTGTACATAATGAAATCACTAATGTGTTTTAATTTGCAAAAATCAATAAGTAGTTGATAATTCTTAACAATTTTGCCTGTGTTTTGTTTTTTCTCTCTTAATCTGAAAGAGGGGTGTCAAACTCATTTCATACAGCAGGCTGAGAAGCTTTCATGGCCTAATGCAGAAAGTGATGTCATTAACCAGGAAGTGATGTCATGAAGCAGGTGATGAGTACAAATCAGCAGTGTGCTCTTACCTAAGAACCCACTAGCTGCAAATGACAGAAGAGAAAATATACAAGGGTTTCTGATAGGGTGGGAGAGCCCAATTCTTGCACCGGTTGCCCTTTCAGTAGTGACACCTCAGCAGAAGTGCTGCTGCTGAAAAGTGGTGCTGCTGTGTGATAACTGGGTTCTCCCAGTGCCACCCTTTCAGCAGCACCCCTTCTGCCATGGCATCATTTTGCAGTTTAGCAGCTAAGGGCAGCTGATGGTGGTGCTGGGAGAACCCAATTATTATGGGGACCGATGAACTGCTTCTAAGGCCCACATCCAGCCTGTGGGCCTTACGTCTGACACCCTTGCTCTCAAGGGCTGTAGTCAATTTTATAAAGACTCACTGAATTTGTCCTCAGTTCTCTCATACTTGGTACAGTAAACTACTGAGTTTTGCATGTGTCTGAAACCCCTGTTAACTGGTGGAAACGTGGTACATGGATACTCTAAATAAGTATAAATAATTCTTCTGACATTGACTTTTTCTGCCCCAGTGGAGGGAGGGGGGCTAAATTAATGTTGGGACCAGTTCTTCCTGCTGGAAGAAGAATTAATATAGGCCTCACAAAAACAATTCCTTCCACATAATCTGTAGGCCAGACCATCACAACAGCTATTCCTCAGAGCTTTTGTTTTGTCCTTGCCTACAAGTGAGTTAAGAAACTTTCACAATGGGTGGTTTGTTCTGTTATGTCTTCACTGTATTAACATATAGATGCATACCAATCTGTTGCTAATGGCACAATGATGCCATAAAAGTCTGAAGAAAATATTCTCTTGGGCATAAGATAGTCTTAACTAATATTTGTTTACCTAATGTGCTGAAGAAAGAAACTTGATTTTTATTGGTATTCTAAAGCAAGGGTGTCCAAACATCTTGGCAGGAGGGCCACATCATCTCTCTGACACTGTGTCAGGGTGTCATGAATATGTATAGTTTAGGCCTAGCAGCATTGCAAGCCTGAACCACAGTAATCCAGTAACACAGAAGGGGCTTGCAAGGGGCTTTCCGTCCTAGCTGCTAAGAATTTACAATTCAATGGAAGGTGATTATGTAGCACCTAGGCAGCCAGAAGGACGCCCATCAAGGATGGAATGCAGCTGTAGATCTCCAGGGGGGAGGGAAGAGCTGAGAGGGGAACTTCCAGCCCCACTTCCAGAGGACAGGGTCTTTGTTCCTTGTATCTTGGTGAGATAGGAGGTGGGTGCACATCCTGCCCGCCAGGACCATGTGGCCATAGGTAACTGGCCTGAGGATCTACAAAAGAAGCTGACCCAGGTGAGGGTTAGGAAATAATAGAGTTAGCTAGTTAGCTTTGTTGTTTTATGCTGTTATCAGACGGAAAGCTCTTCAACCTCTCCAGACTGAGAGCAAAATCCAAAGTCCAGCTGAAATGTCTGCGTGACTTCCTCTTTGCCGACGATGCAGCTGTCACTACCCACTCTGCCAAAGATCTCCAGCAGCTCATGGATCGTTTTAGCAAGGCCTGCCAAGATTTTGGACTGACAATCAGCCTGAAGAAAACACAGGTCATGGTTCAGGATGTGGACTCACCTCCCTGCATTACAATCTCTGAGCATGAACTGGAGGTTGTCCATGACTTTGTGTACCTTGGCTCAATGATCTCCGACACTCATTCTCTCGATACCGAGCTAAACAAGCGCATCGGTAAAGCAGCTACCACGTTTTCCAGACTCACAAAGAGAGTCTGGTCCAACAAGAAGCTGACGGAACATACCAAGATCCAGGTCTACAGAGCTTGCGTCCTGAGTACACTTCTGTACTGCAGCGAGTCATGGACTCTTCGCTCACAACAGGAGAGGAAACTAAGCGCTTTCCACATGCGCTGCCTCCGACGCATCCTCGGCATCACCTGGCAGGACAAAGTTCCAAACAACACAGTCCTGGAACGTGCTGGAATCCCTAGCATGTATTCACTGCTGAAACAGAGACGCCTGCGTTGGCTTGGTCATGTCATGAGAATGGATGATGGCCGGATCCCAAAGGATCTCCTCTATGGAGAACTCGTGCAAGGAAAGCGCCCTACAGGTAGACCACAGCTGCGATACAAGGACATCTGCAAGAGGGATCTGAAGGCCTTAGGGATGGACCTCAACAAGTGGGAAACCCTGGCCTCTGAGCGGCCCGCTTGGAGGCAGGCTGTGCAGCATGGCCTTTCCCAGTTTGAAGAGACACTTTGCCAACAGTCTGAGGCTAAGAGGCAAAGAAGGAAGGCCCATAGCCAGGGAGACAGACCAGGGACAGACTGCACTTGCTCCCGGTGTGGAAGGGATTGTCACTCCCGGATTGGCCTTTTCAGCCACACTAGACGCTGTGCCAGAACCACCTTTCAGAGCGCGATACCATAGTCTTTCGAGACTGAAGGTTGCCAATACAATACAATTTATGCTGTTATGTTTCCTAGAAGTTTTATGCCTCTAGCATTTGCTGCCTTTTGTAACCTTTTGTAACCCTATGTATTTAATAAAGTAGAAAATCCTTTTACCATGTTGGTTCATTGTCTGTTGGGGACAAAGGTTCAGAATCCTGCCTAGCCATTCAGCAAGCTACTAAAAATCCTTATTGTGGACTAGTAACTTGAGGACTGAGACTTTTAAGTAAAGAAAGTGCTCAGTGCCTACAAGGGATACAGTTAAGCCTAAAGGGTCTTGGTTTCCCTGGACTGAGGCACTGGCTCTTACAGGGTGGTGGCAGTACTACTGAACAGGGATCTTTGAGGGCTCTAGAGTTCAGAACCAACAACTCTGAGCACCCAAAACCCTGGGAGTGAGACCCAAGGGTACGACACAGGGGCCAGGAAAAAAAGAATTAATTTACATTTCAAATTTGAATAAATTTACATAAATTGACAAAAATGAACATATTAGAGATGGAGCTTATATGAATGAATGAAGATCTTGCAATAGATCAGGGCCTATAAAACGCCTTGCACAAAGCAAGGCTGGCCTTTCCATTGCTGCCGCTGCTGCATCACAGACATGAAACAGCAAGCAGTGGAGAGAGCCCTCATTCCACAGCTCACACGAGAGGTTGAACCAGTGGTGTAGCTAGCAAGGGGCGGGGGTGGTCCTCCCCAGGTACCACCCTTGAAGGGGGTGTAACACCACAAATGCCCCAACATCGCTAACATCACAAAGGTTAGGTGTAACCCCATCATGCCATATACCGTTGGATGTGGAATTTCCAGTGGAATGCAATGCAAAAAATCAGATTGAAATATCTCCTTTCCATCAAAAGTTATGGCCAAAATATCAGAAACCAAAAAATGCATTGAACCCTATGGAAAATGAAACTGAGCCATATTGCACGTTTACTCACAAGTAGGCGAACTTGCCATAGTTCATCAGAAAGGACAGGCTGAGAGGAATCCAATGACACCAGAATTGTTCCTATCCAATGAAAGCAGCCCCCAAAAAACACCCAAGAAGGAAGTCTCTCCCTCCAAGCAGAGGGATGTATTGAGCCCTATGGAAAGCAAAAATAAGCCACAAGGTTGCGTTTACTCATGAGTAAGCAAATGCGTCTTGGCTCCTGGTCAAGTCAGGCAAAGGGGGATGCAAGGCTGGCTGCATGGTCCCTATCTAATGAAAGTGAAGCTCAACAAATGCTCCAGAAGGCAGCCCCCCCCCCCCAAGAATAAACCAGAGGCTTGAGCTGGTAAGATGGGCATTGGGGAGGGCTGAAAATCTCACTGCTTTATTTGTGTGTGTGGGGGGGGTGTTATTGCAGGCAACACCCCTCCCCAAATAATAAAATAGAGGCTTGAGCTGGTAAGGTGGGCACTGGGGAGGGCCAAAAATCTCACTGCTTTATCTGTGTGTGTGTGTGGGGGGGGGGGGTTATTGCAGGCAGGCTACAGAGAACATTCACTTGGTGAAACAGGGCTGGTTTCCCCTTATTTATCTGTTTTTCTTAAAATAATTAAATTAATTTTGCTTGATGATGTCACTTCCAGCCATGACATCACTTCTGGTGGGTCCGGGACAGATTGTCATTCTAAAAAGTGGGTCCCAGTGTTAAAAGTTTGAGAACCACTGCCTTAACTCAAAACAGACCAATGAGATATTCTGGGGTGGGGGGGGGTGACACCCTAGTGACCAAAATTCTGGAAATCATGGCTTTTAGGAAGAATACCATTATGTTATCTACCATTTGATGCAGAATTTCATCCATTGCTCATGGGGAAATATTCACTGCATTTATTTTTCTGGCCATTATTATTATTCATTCCTTGTCATGACTATTACTATCTCTGTCTCCCCTACCTCACAGGGTTGTTGTGAGGACAAAATAAGGGGAGGAACCATGTACACCACCCTGAGCTGCTTAGAGGAAGGGTGGTATAAAAAGTGAATTAATTAAACAATATAATTAATTATTAATAATTAATTTAATTAAGTCATATGGGGTGACAAAAATTTATGGGCCCCAGGTGTCAAATGACCTAGCTACGCCTCTGGATTGAACAGTTGCCCTCACGCTGAGAGCACTTGTGTCAGGCCAGCACAGGCTCTAGCAAGTCTCCAGAGGGCCAGAGGCTCATTGTAGACTGGGGGATCCGCATGGACCGGATTGGAAGTCCCTGAGGGCTGCAAGTGGCCCCCGGGCTGGGGTTTGGGCACTGCTGCTCTATATTAATATTGCAAAAGGTAACAAAAATTAGATCAATGCTGTTAAACTTTTATTATTTATTTATAGAATTTATATCCTGGTAAAGGGCAGTCAAAGTGGCTTACAAAAGAAATCATATAAAAACATAAAATATATAAATATGTATAAAAATAAAACATTTAAAAACAACAAAACAATAAAACTTGAACCTAAAATTAAAAGAAAAAATGCCCCCTTGTGTCAGCATTAAAAGGCTTCTTTAAATAAAAAGGTCTTAAGTGCTGCTGAAAGGACTCTAAAGAGGGAGCTGTTCTCAGTTCTAGGGGTAAGGAGTTCCACAGACATGGAGATACAACCGAGAAGGCCCTCTTTCTTGCCGCCATCCCCCTCACCTCCACTGGTGGCAGCACAGTCAGAAGGGCACCCTCTGATGACCTGAGAGGACGGGTTGGATTGTATGGAAGGAGGCAGTCCCTCAAATACCCTGGACCCGAGCTGTATAGGGCTTTAAAAGTTAAAACTAGCACTTTGAATTCAGCCCGGAAACGAACTGGCAGCCAGTGTAGCTGCCGAAACAGCGACCCGACTGAGTCAAACCGATTAACCCCAGTAACCACATGGGTGGCCACATTCTGCACTAATTGTAGTTTCCGGACTGTCTTCAGAGGCAGCTCCACGCAGAGCGCATTGCAGTAATCTAATCTGGATGTCACTAGAGCATGGATCATTGTGGCCAGGTCTGAATGACTCAGGTATGGTCACAGCTGGCGAATGTTGGAGGAAATTAAAAATAGTTTCCTCTTTGGGGAGTGAAGCAGAGTAGATTAAGCAGCAGACCCCCCCCCCCTTTGGATATCACCCCAGGTAACCTCCCTCACCCGGCTGACTGCTAATCAATAAAAAAGACAAAGAGGCAATGGCTTGTTAAAGTTGCAAAAAAAGGAGTTATTTACTTACAGTTCCAGTGAGTGTATATTTACAGCATCTGATTAGGATCATAGATTCAGTTAACACTTAGAGATAGCAAGCCCCTGGAGCTGCCTCGCCCTGCATGCCTTGTGCTCAAGATGGCCTGGGCATCAGAGCCCTGGTGTGCACCATCTTAACAGGTCAGAGGACAAGAGGAAGTGCTCAGAGGAGAAGGGAAGAATAAAGGTTAGGGCCACACCCCACAAGGATCACAGAGAGAACAGGCAGAAAGGTCAGATTCACTAGGCCATAGCTTGACCCCCTTCTGGACAGCACCCTGCCCCGTCTGGACAGCAGATGGAGTTGCACCAACTCAAACAGCGAATCAACCTAAGCTATGTAAAGGCTCCCCTGGCCACAGCTGCCATCTGGGAATTCAGGAGCAGCTGCAGATCCAGGATCACCCAAGCTGCGGACCTGCTCTTTCAGAGAGAGTGCAACCCCATTCAGAGCAGGACGGTAGTCCAATACCTGAGTCTTGGACTTCTGGACCAGGAGAACCTCTGTCTTATCAGGATTGAATTTCAGCTTGTTCACCCACATCCAGCTCCCAACAACCTCCAGACAGCGGTTCAGAACTTTGACTGCCTCCTTGGAGTCAGGAGGAAAGGAGAGAAAGAGCTGGGTGTTATCAGCGTATTGATGGCACCCTACCCCAAACCTCCGGATGACCTCTCCCAGTGGCTTCATATAGATGTTAAACAGCATGGGGGACAGAATGGAGGCTCACAGCACCCCACACCTAAGAGGCCAGGATGATAAACAAGCATCCCCCGCACCACCTTCTGGGATCTGTCAGACAGGAAGGAGCAGAACCACTGCAGGACAGTGCCTCCAAGCCCCAACTCAGCCAATTGACCCAGAAGGACACCATGGTCGATGGTGTCGAAGGCCACTGAGAGGTCCAGCAGAACTAACAGGAATGCACTCCCCCTGTCCATTCCCCAGCGCAGGTCATCCACCAAGGCAACCAAGGCAGTGTCTGTCCCAAACCCTGGCCTGAAGTCAGACTGAAAAGGAACCAGATAATCAGCTTCATCCAAGACCCTCTGGAGTTGGTACGCTACCACCCACTTGATCACTTTGCCCAGAAATGGAATATTAGAGACTGGCAGAAGTTGTTCAAGTCAGTAGGATCTAGGGAGGGTTTCTTCAGGAGGTGGCAAACCACCAGCTGTTTCAAGGTGTTTCAAGGAGGCAGTACTCCCTCCCTCAGAGGAGAATTCACCACCCTCCCTGTCTACTCGGTCAGTCCCGTCCCCCGTCCCCCTGGCAGATATAATTCGCCATGCCGAACAAGAGTCGAGTGGGCAAAAAGATGGTCTCACACTCCAGACAATCCTGTCCACATCCTCAGGTTCTACAAGCTGGAAAGAATCCCACAATATAGGATAGACAGATGCCCCAGGGACATCACTAGGTGATATAGATGTATGGTGTAGATTCTTTGAGGCCAGTGATTTATGAACCTTCCACCCTGAGGAAACACTTTTCTACATGTGGACTTTTCTTCTGAGGAAATTTTGAGGATTGCACTGTTCTTTGGGATTTGCACCAAGGTTAGCTGGTACACAGTTTGTGCTAAGGTTAGTTGGGAGAGCAGCATTCTATATGAACTGAATGTACCCAAAAATCTATACAACTCAACAGTTTTGTGTAGATGCCATTATTCATATGAAAGAAAATGCATGGGGGACCAATAGGAGCATGATATGAAGTCCACCCTCATGCTGTGGCACTCTCCCAAAATACTGCAGAAGTCCCATCCCCTACTCTCCTAGTGGATAGCATTTGTCTGCCGTCACCAACACTAATCACAGGGAGTATCTCTCCTGATGAAGAGCTTTTAACACTGTAAACCAGCGTTTCCCAGACTGTGGGTTGGGAGCCATCAGTGGGTTGCTACCTGATTGTTGGTGGGGAATGAAACTGAAAGTGACAAGCTGATAGCTGACAAGGAAAAATTATTGAACCCTATGGAAAGTGAAACTGAGACACATGTATGTTTACTCACAAGTAGGTACATATGCCCTGGCATATTGAAGAACAGGTGAGGGGGAATGTAAGGCCACCAGAATGGTCCTGATTCGATATATGAAGAGCTCAACAAATGCTTCAGAAGGCAAACCCCTCCCACCATAGTAAAAAGGAGAAAAACAGAGGCTTGAGTGGCCTGTAATGTGAAACTTTTTTTAGTCTTGCAAACCTAGGTGGGTCCAGATAGAGTGTCATTTTAAAAAGTGGGCCCTGGTGCTGAAAGTTTTGGTAAACACAGCTGTAGATAAATGCTCTCCATCAAGAGAAAGGGAGTGGGACTTTAGCAGCATATAAAGAAAGTGTATCAGCAGACCTACAGACACACTCTTGTTGCTCCCTTTTATGGAGGAATGAAATCCACAAAGGGCTACAGAGTCACCACATCACAGGGAAGGAATGGTAGTGACTGCATTTCAGGGAAGCTTGCCCAGCATTGCTGCTTAACTCATTTGCTTTCCTAGTACACTGTTTGGAAAGTGCTTTTCTAGTCTGAGAGCAGGAGCAGTTAGCTTTCTGTCACAAAGATGCTCCTTAAAAAAAAGCCTTCCTAACTGGGTAAGAGGCACTTTTTCAAGTGAGTGGTTCTCTTTTGTTTAGCAGGGGGAGAGTAACTGGCCCTCCTCACCCCAGCAGTGTCTTTTCTAGTGGTGATTTGCTAGTGTTTTGCATCTTTTAGATTGTGGGACAGGAAGTCGTTAGTTATTTGATATCTCTAAACCGCTTTGTGAACTTTTGTTGAAAAATGGTATATAAATACTGTTGTTGTTGTTGTTGTTGTTATTAATAATAATAATAATAATAATAATAATAATAATAATAATAATTATTATTATTATTATTATTATTATTATGTCATCTATGTGAGGAATTGCCCCTTCCCCTCCTATATTGTTATTTATGTATTTATTAGCAAATTCATATACTGCCTTTCCCCAGGTAACAAAAACTGCCCAAGGCTTCTGTAGTGTGGCATCACTACCAAGTGAATTCCCTACTGACACCTGATGTGGAATGGGGATGGGAGAACTCATGACCTGATGATGGCAGAGTGAATGTTGCTCATCATTACAAAGGGGGATGTGAGAACCTGCCACGGGGATCCCAGTTTTGGTAGCATTCCTAAGAAAGGCTGTCACTTCCATTGGTAGTGGAGATGTTCCATGTGGACCGTCTCCACCATCATTGCTCAAGCAAACACAGAAGTTGCTTTCAGATAAGAACATTGTTAATTCTTATCCAGTCTACATTCCACTACTTGCTCCTGTTTTTCATTTATTTAGACTCAGCCCATAGGATTCCCTTCCTCCACACCCCTTTGGTCCCTCTGGTCTCCAAAGTGGAGAGCTTCTACAGTCTTTCAAAGTGCTTTGTCTTTGTCATACTTCCAAATGGGTGACACACGCTTGAGTTAAGTCACACCTGTTTCAATCAGATCCCAATTCCTCAAGCAAAGGTAAATGGTGCTTTTTACTGAAAATGGGGGCAGTTTCTAAATTATCATGACATTGGGGGGGGGGGGGGACTCCACAAGCCACATCAAATCTAGGGATCTTTCTAGGGAACAGAAGAACAAGATTAGGCATTGCCACTGTGCTAGAACACTCAATAGTTCCCCCATAGTCTGTAAATGTTATATTAAAGACAAAACCAACTTTAAAAGCATGAATTTCTGAAGAGTGCTTAATTTCAACTATTTGCCAGATATTAACAAGGAAACTGGAATCATGTATAGAACCATTTACAACCTATACTCTTCTTTATCATTTTTTTAGGATGGATACATGTAAAAACCACCAGTAATTTATAGTAGGGCACTTTCTTTTCATGAAGTTGAGTTGTTTTAATATTTACAAAGGGACTCTAAATTTGCTGAATATTTGGCAGACTGTTAAGCTGTCTGAACCTCCACGTAAATCTGCTTTTAGAAGTACGCTTTATAAACAGTGTTGTATATTATTACTGTTTTATTTCATTGGAAACAAAACTTATTTACAATTCTGCTTTTCCGCTAAAGCCGAGGTTCACAAACTGGGGTGTTGATAGCCCAGCCTGAGAGCCTCAGCCTCTGGCCCCATAAGGAGCAGGGGAATGGGGAAGGCAGGGACACGATACCCAGTATTGCACCACTACTGGGGGCCAAGGGATTTTTTTTAACTTACAGGGGGATGCCGCGGGCTCCAAGAGGTGCAGGGTATATACCAAAAGTGGTTTTCTGAGCGCTTATTTTTAGTATTCAGAGACTGGGGAGCCCTGTGGAAGGCTCCACATGGCTCCCCTCATCTCTTAGAGCCCGTGGCATCCCCCTGTAAGTAACCACACCAGCCCCCATTAGCAGTGTGATTCTGAGGATTGTGTTGCAGCCTTTGCCCCTCCCCAGCCAAGATTTACCTCAGGAGTTTTACTCCCAAGAAGTTTGAGAACCCCTGCGCTAAGGGGAACATGATTACTGGTATAAACGTATACAGACCTAATAGTTCCTACCATAAGATCTCAGTACTACTAGTGAAAATAACTGCTGTACTGAAATCCATGGTTAGCTCAGTATCCAGCCCCTGGCAAGGAAAATAGAAAAATTCTATATACCAAAGAAGTCTCCCTAAAATGAGTACCATATCCTGGCCACCATCGCTACAAAAGGTGAAAACATTACATACAGCAGAAACTTATACGTGTTTACTTGGAAGTAAGTCCTACTGTGTTCAAATGAGTTTCCTCTCACATGCGTGTTTGCGATTGCAGCCTGAGAATGCCAATTAAGTGTGGTGGACAGAGCCTTGCTTCTGGCCTTTTCCCTCCATACCAGTCCCAGTGCCTGGTTTGTGTGGACTGGACACTCATCTAAGTGCCTTTTGTGGGTACCCGCTTAGTAGTGGAGGATGGTCCAGGCATGCTGGTGGCTACCATCTTTTTTTACTTTTAATGCAATGCATGCCTTGATAACCAGCATGCCATTATTGGTAAAGAAATATGCTGATTGCCAGAACAGCTGTTGAAGAGCACTCCAGGCCAGTGCCACAGCAACCACTAATGTAAGTCTCCCTTGTGGGTGCTGACCTTGGTGGCAGTGGTGTCCTGTAGCTTTCTACAGTAGCCTCTCGGCTGGCTAGTATGTGTTCTTTTTTTGCAGCATCACTGCATGCAACTGAGGGTGGGCACACTGCATTATAGGCAAAGATGGCAGCTGCAGAGGAATGCTCCAAGCCACTGCTACTATGGTAAACCCTCACAAGGCTTTTGGGGCAGTTTACCTTGTCAGTAATAGAAATAGATTAGAATGCCTTTTTTTTGCCAGAACCTCAAGGGATCAGCATGATAAGCCCTTCGATAGCCCTTCAGAACCTCCTCATGATGTTTGCATGACACCACACATTGTGCCATTATGCTAGAGAAGAGGGCACTATAAACCTGGCCCTAGACTTTCTGTCTCCAGGATTGCAGCATTGATTCTCAAGGATCAGGTTCCCCAACAGTGAAATGTCTGAATCAATATTACCCACTGATCTCCCCTTATCTTCGCTGCAGCACTCTCCTAGTTCTTGAGATTTCCAGCAGCAAAAACCCTGTAATCTCTGTTTCTGTCCTTTATGTTTTAAGCCTCCCACATAAAACCGATCTGCATCTTTGAGACCTGTGAAATGGAAGGCAAAAGGCTCCATGCAGTTCTGTTGACATAATCATTGCATATTATCAAAGTCTTAATTCTTTAATTGACTTCACAGGGAATTGAACATAGCATTTGCAGGGCTCACCAAATGTTTCCATGGCATCTGTGTGGGATATACTCACGCAAAATAACATCATTTTCCTTGATGCTGCCTATGGCCCTTTTCCTGTGCATCTGACACCAAGGGGAAAAGAAGCAAATGCCAACTGGTTTAAGTTGATGAGAATAATATACTAAGTGTGCCATTTCAGTATTTCCATACAAATAAGTTTCTTTTTTTACAAATAAGAATGAAAGTCAGATGTTTTATACTAGAACTGCAAATAGTTAAAAACTCATCTTCTTTAACCTGACTCACAAAATACATTTTTGAATGACATTTGGAGGAAAATGAGCAACCAATCCATTTTTACTGAACAAACTTTACAGACAACAAGGCTCATTTTCAGACAACAAGGCTGTTCAGCAAGGCCTGTTTAGACAAGACGGCTCATTTTCTGTATATACAGCACAGGTGGGCCCCTGTATTCGTAGACCCAATATCCATGGTTTCAATTATCTGTGGATCCAGGGCCCCCGCACGCATCCCCCCCCACATCAATCAACATTATTTAATGGTTTACCAGGAAATGCATCTTACCTTAAAAGGTCATCATGAGCCTGAATGCCTGATGAAATTAGGCCCAAGGCTAAACAGGCAGCAATTGAGTTTGGTTTCATTAGGCATTCAGGCTGCTAGCAAGCTGCTCTAGTCACCCTATAAGCTGGAATGCTTACAGTAACCTGTTTAAAGCAAGATACACTTCCTGGTAAGCCTTTAAAAAAGCATTAATGGATGTGCAGAGGGGAACGTGCAGGAGCCACTGCAGTATTAATACAGTTTTCCAATAGTGATGCAGTCACAATGCACCTCCAAGATAAAGGAAAAGCCTTGCCTTGAGGAGGTTTATGTGACTGCCCTCTGTTGCAGAATGCAGTGCACATCCAGTTGGCATGGTTGCATCAGTGCTGAAAAGTTGGATAGGATTGGGCCCTCAAACACATATGTAAGAGCTCAGGGTTCTTGAGCCAGGGATTGCAATTGTAGCACTTTACTCTCTATGTCTATGCCATCTCCACAGCAGGAACTACTGCAGTGCCACCCATCTACTGACTAGAACTGGAACTGTGGCTGTTCTTGGTCATGTGACCTGAGGAACCATCAGGGACTTAGCTGGCCCCGTAACAACTATTCCAAAGTTGGCTGCACAACTGCCTACCCAGAACCTTCACAACACAACACTACCTGTCCTGGACCACATCATCTCTCTCACCTTTATTTGCCTGCTTGGCAAATGCCAACTCATGTTGTGAACTGCACAATACAAGCCCACACCCAGATGCCAGCCCATCTCCACCCACAGAAGCAAGTGCACAAGCACAATCCAACAATGCCAGACAAACCATGCCACCTAAGAAGATGCCCACAGACCTGAAGCTCATGCATGTACACACAGGGTCCTAAAACTATCAGGGAGCCCACCAACAAGAAGACATGCAAAGACCCCCAGATGACAGAATCCAGGGCCAGGGAACATGCACATCCAGCATTCTCACAGATGGGAAAGCACAGCACAACTCACAGGTGCTGCTACCCCACCCCACCCCGAACACTGCCACACCCCATGAGCCACAGTGAGCCACAGACAGCCATGGCCATGAGGAGGGTGCAAGGAATTTTATGTATTTACAGATGAATGTGAGATGTTGAAAACTGCATTCAATGTAGTGATCCAGTTGCTTGTTATTTTATTGCTACCCAAATTTAAAACATATTCTTTAAATCTATGCAGAAGCTGGAATAATCTTGTTTTGGCCACCTCCCTGTGATGATGAACCTATCCAGTTCCCTCTTCCAGGTCAACATTCCCATTCTTCTAATCATGGTCAGCAGGAGGCATCTGAGTTTCCCTTCAAACACAACCTAAATACTACCATCTTGCAATTAATGGAAAGGAATTATGTGGCAGGAGGGGGGCAGCACATGTGATCCCATCTCAAACCACAGCTCAGGGGCAGCTCAGACACCATAGTCCAAACCAGCCCCATGTCATCAAATTGTGGAGCTAGTGTTACTTTTAATCATTTAATATTTATTGCATTTCTTTAAAAAAAAATAAATCACATCACAGGCAATTATTCTCTTTGATGGGGGACTGACCAATTCCAGCGAGACCGCCCACTTGTCTCCTTCAGGGGATCGAGTGAAATAGTGCAAATTGAAAGGAAATATTCACATCAATGTACTCCACTGCAAGAAAAAAAATTCCTTCGTAGCATTGCTTTAACCAGCCACTCTGTCACTCAGGGCTTGTGACTCATTGCTTGCTGTAATATGCATGCCACAACCCACTTGAATTCTAGGGGTAAGAAAGATCAGAAGCTGTTTTGGCATGCCACAGCAGTGATGGCGGAAAAGAATAGCACTGCCAGATCAGACCACATGCCCCGCAAGTTCTACATCCAGTTTCCAGCGGTAATGATTTAACAAATTAAACAATGAATGAATAGAAGCCAAGCCACTCAATTCTGAGTCTGATTTTGACTCTCCAGCAATTTATGTCAATAGTAGCACAAGTTTCTATGATGTCTGCACATTGTACCTATGAGAATGGGTCATCTCTTCCAAGCTCTGATGCTGGAAGTTTGAAATTCATTTTGATCATCACACCCAGAATGAAATTCTCACCAACATTTTCTCCACTGCTGACCTCTCCCCAACAACTGGTATTCAGAAGTATATTCTTGAACTAGAGACACCATTCAGATAGTAGTTGGCAACCTTCAGTCTCGAAAGACTATGGTATCGCGCTCTGAAAGGTGGTTCTGGAGCAGCGTCTAGTGTGGCTGAAAAGGCCGATTCGGGAGTGACAATCCCTTCCACACTGGGAGCAAGTGCAGTCTGTCCCTGGTCTGTCTCCCTGGCTATGGGCCTTCCTTCTTTGCCTCTTAGCCTCAGACTGTTGGCCAAGTGTCTCTTCAAACTGGGAAAGGCCATGTTGTACAGCCTGCCTCCAAGCGGGCCGCTCAGAGGCCAGGGTTTCCCACTTGTTGAGGTCCACTCCTAAGGCTTTCAGATCCCTCTTGCAGATGTCCTTGTATCGCAGCTGTGGTCTACCTGTAGGGCGCTTTCCTTGCACGAGTTCTCCATAGAGGAGATCCTTTGGGATCCGGCCATCATCCATTCTCACGACATGACCGAGCCAACGCAGGCGTCTCTGTTTCAGTAGTGCATACATGCTAGGGATTCCAGCACGTTCCAGGACTGTGTTGTTAGGAACTTTGTCCTGCCAGGTGATGCCGAGAATACGTCGGAGGCAGCGCATGTGGAAAGCATTCCGTTTCCTCTTCTGTTGTGAGTGACGAGTCCATGACTCGCTGCAGTACAGAAATGTACTCAGGACGCAAGCTCTGTAGACCTGGATCTTGGTATGTTCCATCAGCTTCTTGTTGGACCAGACTCTCTTTGTGAGTCTGGAAAAAGTGGTAGCTGCTTTACCGATGCGTTTGTTTAGCTCGGTATCAAGAGAAAGAGTGTCGGAGATCGTTGAGCCAAGGTACACAAAGTCATGGACAACCTCCAGTTCATGTGCAGAGATTATAATGCAGGGAGGTGAGTCCACATCCTGAACCATGACCTGTGTTTTCTTCAGGCTGATTGTCAGTCCAAAATCTTGGCAGGCCTTGCTAAAACGATCCATGAGCTGCTGGAGATCTTTGGCAGAGTGGGTAGTGATAGCTGCATCGTCAGCAAAGAGGAAGTCACGCAGACATTTCAGCTGGACTTTGGACTTTGCTCTCAGTCTGGAGAGCTTGAAGAGCTTTCCATCTGATCTGGTCCGGAGATAGATGCCTTCTGTTGTAGTTCCAAAGGCCTGCTTCAGCAGGACAGCGAAGAAGATCCCAAACAAGGTTGGTGCAAGAACACAGCCCTGCTTCACGCCGCTTCGGATGTCAAAGGGGTCTGATGTGGAGCCATCAAAGACAACAGTGCCCTTCATGTCCTTGTGGAAGGATCTGATGATGCTGAGGAGCCTGGGTGGACATCCAATCTTGGGGAGAATCTTGAAGAGGCCATCCCTGCTGACCAGGTCGAAAGCCTTCGTGAGATCTATGAAGGCTATAAAGAGTGGCTGTCGTTGTTCCCTGCATTTCTCCTGCAGTTGTCTAAGGGAGAATACCATATCAGTGGTGGACCTGTTGGCTCGGAATCCGCACTGTGATTCTGGATAAACGCTCTCTGCAAGTACCTGGAGCCTCTTTAGTGCAACTCGGGCATTCAGATATCATAGCTAATAAGCCATTGATAGACCTACCCTCAATGCAGTTGTCTAATCCCCTCATTTAAGTCCTACCTGGGTCTGAAGACATGGTTGGAGAACACATGAGAGAGTTATTTTGCTGAAGCTGAGTGGATCCAAGTTTGGTCAATACCTGGATGGATGACCCTGTACACCAGGGAAGTCAAAACTAGATTCTTGAAGAGCAGGGGCGTCCAAACTTTTTGGCAGGAGGGCCACATCATCTCTCTGACACTGTGTCAGGAGCAGAGAAAAAAGACAATTTACATTTTAAATTTGAATAAATTTACAAAAAATTACATAAATGAATATATTAGAGATGGAACTTATATGAATGAATGATGGTCTTGCAATAGTTCAAGGCCTATAAAAGACCTTGCAGAAAGCAAGGCCGGCCTTTCTATCACTGCTCCTGCTGCATCACAGACATGAAACACGCAGTGGAGGGAGCCCTCATTTCACAGCTCACACGAGAGGTTGAACATTTGCCCTCATGCTGAGTGCAGTTGCATCAGGCCAGCACGGGCTCCAGCAAGTCTCCAGAAGCTCATTGGAGACTGGGGGTTCCCCACAGGCCAGATTGGGAGTCCCTGAGGGCTGCAAGTCGCTCCCGGGCCGGAGTTTTGGCACCTCTGATGTAGAGGGCCAAAGTTAGCATTTGTGGTGCCTGCTGAGGGCTGCAAGTGACATCATTAAGCAAGAAGGGATGTCATTAAGCAGATGATGTACAGAAATAAGCACTTTGTTGTCCCATAGAAACTCATTAGCTGCAAATGACAGAAGAGAAAATGTGCAAATCTTGTTCATATTTTCAAGATATGGGAGAGCCCAATTATAACAGGGACCCAATAAATTGCTTCTGGGGGTCACATCCAGCCTGCAGGCCTTATGTTTGATATTCCTACTGTACACCATCATGAATTCGATAACCATGCGCTCGACAATTAAAGCTAGTGGTCATTGCATCTTCTGGCAGCAAATGTCCTAAGTTAACCATACAAACTTCCCTTTGTCCATCCTGAAACTACTGTCAATCAATGTCATTGGATGCACCCCCCATTCAAGAGTCAGAAGGGCAAACAAATTCTATTCACTTTCCTACATCATGTATTATTTTATAACCACTAAGCACACCCCGGTCACTGTTTTTATAATGCTCTTCTTTAGAGCAGTGTTTCTCAAACTGTGGGTCAGGATCCACTAGGTGGGTCGCAAGCCAATTTCAGGTGGGACCCCATTCATCTCAATATTTTATTTTTAATATATTAGGCTAGTATGTGACTGCATTTGGGGAAATGTTACAGATCTGTAATTTTAACAGGCTACAATGTTTATGCTTTTAACAATGATAGTCACTCCTGGGTAAGTATGAGTAGGATAGCAGCCTAGGATTGTGAAAAATTTTCCTATTTGATGATGTCACTTCCGGTCATGACAACACTTCCGGTGGGTCCTTAAAGAGCCTCATTCTAAAAAGTGGGCCCCAACACCACACGTGTGAGAATCACTGCTTTAGAGGACAAGTGCTTCCAACATGTAAATAGAGAAGAAGGTCTTAGAATTGGAACTTCTCACCTTTGTTGAGCAAACAACTAATAAAGTTGCACTGAATGTAATAAGAGGTGAAGTTATTCAACTCTAAGGAAACAAATAATGTATCTGAAAAGATCTCTTTTTTGATTTATTTGTCCAGATCCAAAACAGTAAAATTATTCTACTCTGGGCTGTCTATATTGATTTTCCACTGTCTGCATGACATCCAACATTCAATACCTTTTTCACCTTCTGAGCTTTATTTAAATTTTTTTAAAACCATAGTAGCATTGTTTAAGTTATCTTTTGTCTTGAGATCCCCTGTCACTGCCTACACTCACAAGAGCAGGTAAGGAGTGTAATGGGGCAGGGGAAGAATGGGGTGGGGAGGCTGCAGCAGGTGGTGGATCTGGTCCAAGGAGAGGCATTGCAGAGTGGGAGGCTTATGGAGGGGTAAGGGGATTTAAATCAGGAACTTGGAAAGGTTCATCTTTTATGCTCACAAGAACCCTGTGTAATAGGTGCAGCGGAGAGAAAGCAATCTGGCCCAAGGTTACCCAATGAGTGGCTGAGCAGGGATTTGAACTGTGTTCTTCCTCCTCATTCTATTAACAACCGCAGAACAGTTCTTGTAAAATTGAGGGATGACTGAAATAAAAGTTAAAAGTTTAGTAGACATAATACAAAAGGAAAAATAGACTGGATGGGCAGAGGAAAATAAGCACATTCAGAAACCAGCTCTTGCATAACAGTTACATAATGACTAGGCAGACTGGTCCCTTCAAGGTTCACATTTTGGTCTGCTCTTTTAAAAAAAACTTTCCTTATTTTGAGACTGCTTCAGGTTTCTAATTTCTACACTGAACATTTTGTCAGTAACTGATGTATTTCTCTTCTAGGCCTTTAAAAATAGACTTTAAGTTTCATTCTTGCTTTGAATAGACTTCCTTTACAGTGTACCTAGACTTTAAATCAATGCAACAGTGAATCTTGTCTTATGTCTTCCACAGTATGGAAATTGATTCATTTCAACCCAGGCATTGAATGATGTGAGGCTTTGGTCTCTTGATAATGTTTTCAACTGTAATTCCAACTTCCTCTGGCAAATTGTCATATCCATCTTTTTTCTCTTGAGAAATCTTCTACAGTTACTGGCACCTGCTTCCCATCCTCCATTATGAATGCTAAACTATACAGAATTAATTTGCATTTGTTAAAGGGATAGCTGTCAATTTTCTGGAATCACCCTCCTTGTTGAAGGTATCCTTTTGTGTGATATTTACCCTCTTCCCAGTTGCCTTTTCCCCATCTTTCTGGTCCATTCCTTCTCCTGGATGGAATATGCAAACTTGATTCAGATTAAAAAGATCCTTTCACACAAAATTGATATAAGCCAGTGTTTCTCAAACTGTGGGTCGTGACCCACTAGGTGGGTCACAAGCCAAATTCATTCATTTCAATATTTTATTTTTAATATATTAGACTTGATGCTACCATGGTATTTGACTGCATTTGGGGAAATGGTTCAGACCTGAGGCAGCACCCTCATATGATGGGATTGGCGATGGGGTACTCCCCTCATGATGGATTGGTAATGGAGACTGCTCCTTCTCCTGCTTCCCAGATTAAAAAGGAAGAGAGGAATGCAGAAAAGGAAGAGTGAAAGATACTCTAGCCCAGTGATTTTCAACCTTTTTGTCTCATGGCACACTGACAAGGCACTAAAATTGTCAAGGCATACCAACAGTTTTTGGAGAATTGACAAGGCACACCATGCTGCTGGTGGGGGGCTCATATCCCCCCATGGTCCTATTAAAAAATGACCCTCCAACAAACTCCCATGGCACGCCTGGGGACCATTCACAGCACACCAGTGTGCCACAGCACAGTGGTTGAAAATTGCTGCTCTAGCCCATCACTCCTCTCCTCCATCTCTCTTCTTCTGGTCACTTCCCTCTTTTCTGAATTTAAGAAGCAGAAGGACTGGCAGTAGGAAGTGCACCACCAGGTAAGGGGGGCTTGATGGCATTTGGCACTTGAGGTACAGGGATGTCTTGAGCTAGCTCTGGTTATGTCCCATCACTTACAGGACTTCACGGAGAGAAGAAAACACCATTCCTTTCCATTACACAAATCCAGGATGGTAACGTACTGAATAGTTCCATTAAAAGACAAACATGAAATTGACACACTGTTATGTGAAAATCCCCTTTTTGCCTTTTAGTGCCTCCTACATTGAACAATCAGGTCAAGTCACAGGCTTACACAACCTCCACCTCCCTGTGGTTACACATTATCTGTGTTGGCAACCTTCAGTCTCGAAAGACTATGGTATCGCGCTCTGAAAGGTGGTTCTGGCACAGCGTCTAGTGTGGCTGAAAAGGCCAATTCAGGAGTGACAATCCCTTCCACACTGGGAGCAAGTGCAGTCTGTCTCTGGTCTGTCTCCCTGGCCATGGGCCTTCCTTCTTTGCCTCTTAGCCTCAGACTGTTGGCCAAGTGTCTCTTCAAACTGGGAAAGGCCATGTTGCACAGCCTGCCTCCAAGCGGGCCGCTCAGAGGCCAGGGTTTCCCACTTGTTGAGGTCCACTCCTAAGGCTTTCAGATCCCTCTTGCAGATGTCCTTGTATCGCAGCTGTGGTCTACCTGTAGGGCGCTTTCCTTGCACGAGTTCTCCATAGAGGAGATCCTTTGGGATCCGGCCATCATCCATTCTCACGACATGACTGAGCCAACGCAGGCGTCTCTGTTTCAGCAGTGCATACGTGCTAGGGATTCCAGCACGTTCCAGGACTGTGTTGTTTGGAACTTTGTCCTGCCAGGTAATGCCGAGGATGCGTCGGAGGCAGTGCATGTGGAAAGCGTTCAGTTTCCTCTCCTGTTGTGAGCGAAGAGTCCATGACTCGCTGCAGTACAGAAGTGTACTCAGGACACAAGCTCTGTAGACCTGGATCTTGGTATGTTCTGTCAGCTTCTTGTTGGACCAGACTCTCTTTGTGAGTCTGGAAAAAGTGGTAGCTGCTTTACCGATGCAGTTTGTTTAGCTCAGTATCGAGAGAAAGAGTGTCGGAGATCGTTGAGCCAAGGTACACAAAGTCATGGACAACCTCCAGTTCACGTGCAGCGATTGTAATGCAGGGAGGTGAGTCCACATCCTGAACCATGACCTGTGTTTTCTTCAGGCTGATTGTCAGTCCAAAATCTTGGCAGGCCTTGCTAAAACAATCCATGAGCTGCTGGAGATCTTTGGCAGAGTGGGTAGTGACAGCTGCATCGTCTGCAAAGAGGAAGTCACGCAGACATTTCAGCTGGACTTTGGACTTTGCTCTCAGTCTAGGCATCTTAAATCCACCTCCCTATGAAGTCTGGCATAGTAAATCATTGTTTAAGTGTCTCCTACATTACTTTATTGTTTTAACCCAATCACTGCTTAAGTACTGTATGCAAACCTGAACTGCCTTCCGTGTATTGCTGACTCATTGTATTTTTTAAGTTCCCCCAACTAGGAAGCCAGCCATTAGACCCCATTGAATTTTGCTGATAAGGGACATCCTGATCTTTTCAACGTTTTTCCTGCTGTGTGGCAGTAAGCAAGCTACCACCCAGCTCAGCTCTGGCTGAAAACCCTTTTTAAGAGAGGGCTTCCCCTCACATGCTCTCTCTGGCTCTCCCTCCAAGGACCAACACATCTGTGTTGTTTCAGAGGGTCCTCCACACAGGACTCTTCCCCCCCCCCATCTAACTGCTCAGCAGGTAACAATTTTGCGCCTGAAACTCTTTCCCTTCTTCCCCCCTTTTTTCTCCCCTTCTCTCCCCATCTTTAGTTAGCAACTGGGTTTGGCAGACCAGGGACCCCTAAAATCCTTCCCTACAACCTTTCCTTTTTCTAATTTTATCAGATGCACCAAATACTTTTCACACTCAACCACCATGAAAGCTAGGTACACTGGTTTCAAGTATTAGGGCCAAGAAACGTATACTTATCATTTTTCCATGTGAATTATGTTTACCTTTGTGCTTTTGTAACAGAACTATAATCTTTTATTAAAAGTTCTTTTTCTCTCAGTCTCCTCTTTGAGCTAAAGGGAATTTCTCTGCATTACGCCGTCTTGTTATCCAGCCTGCGATCCTGAGGTTCCAATAAGGGTAGTGTAATAATTCCCCCTAGACAAAACAGCCCTTTTGGTAACAACATAGCATCGTGATCTCTCAAGAATACCACTATAACTGCATCAGCACAATTACAAGCTCTCATATATATCTCCAAAATGTGGACTGCAGCAGCTGCGATTATTACCTGGAATGTTCTGTAGACTTCCACAGGGGCAGTTCCCTGCAATTTGCACATCTTTAGATGCACAAAGATATACAAAGATGAATGGAGGCATCAGAAAAGACACTTGTCCAAAATGTCATGGGAAAATGGCTGTAACACAGCCTGAAGCAATTTCTACGGCATAAAGTCTCAGTGTCACGTTTGCCTGTCTTAGTGCCTTATTAGTTCTAATGAACACGCTTGTTTGCTTTTGTTTTCATCTTTTAGCATTCATTCTTGCACTGTCATTTCATTCTGTAAACCTAATTAGATCCAAAACTGCCTGCTGTGTTCTCAAGATAGCTTTTGAAAAAATTCAGGTTTTAAAAAATTCATTTGTTTTCCAACACTTTGCTCCCCTGACACATAAGCCAAAGCACCATTTTCGCCATTTCTAGTTATTGCTTTGCAACACATAAAACTATCACCAGATATCATTCCATTGACCAGGGATTGTGCCAAGATTTGCAAATGAATTAAAGAAGTATATACCCATAAAGAGAAAATCAGTGTATAAGATTTTTTTCTCTCAAGAGTCATGTAAAACTATTAATATGCTTGGTCTCATGCTGTCAGAGTAATTCCTTCTCATGAATAGGATATTTTAGAATAATTAACAGCCTAACCCTATGGGTGCTTTATGCTGGCGGAATGCACATTCCACAGGCATAATGCACTTCGCAGCTGTCGCATGTGGTGAGCAGCCAAATCCGTGCAAAGGTGGACTGAGAACACCTCTTGGTGCAGGTAAGCCAGAGGTCAGGAGGAGGCAGGTGGGCAAGAGTAGAACAGGGTAGGGATGGGTGGAACTGGAAGAGATGGGGTGGGAAGGGTGGATTGGGCCCAGGAAGGGAGCAGATTTGACAGGTCAATGTGGACTTCTGCTAATATGAACTTCTCCTGCTCCAGCGCACACTGGTCTCCTGCTGGTGCTGGCAGGCCAATGCAGGCCTTTCTGCTGGTGCTACAAGCCTCCTTGCTGCGACAACATGTCTTGTGGCACATTTTTGACAGCATACTTGTTTGTTCCGCTGGTGTTAGGCTGGTTAGGACTGGCTGCCTGAGAGAATAGATACATTGCTAAGGTCTGCTTTTTACTTCTTACTACTCCTGACTCTAATGCTATTTCAAAGAACAGAACATTCTAAAGCCAAGTTGCTCATAGCCTGGGCACACCTGATGCTGTCCTCACAGGCTTGCTGATGCCAGGTGTTTCCTACAGACCTACCACTTCATTCCTTGCCATGTTTATTGAACTGGCTGTGTATTCCTCTAGCCTCAGTAGGCTGGGCATCACAGCACCCTTTTTCAACCTCCATCAGCAGCTAATGTGGTATCCTTTCTTCTTTCAAATCAAGCTTCTTTCCATGAACAGTAACTTCAGATAAACAATCAGATTTGCCTATGTGATGACAAAACTTGGTCAAATAAAGTTAATTCTGAATGAGGTTTATCCATTTGCCTTCTGCAATGTCATCACATAGCCAAATCAGATGGGCATGGTGCCATCACTGTTCATAATAATAATACATGTATTTATATACCGCCTTTCTCAGTCGTCAGATTTCTCCTCAGACTTTATTCAAGGCGGTTTACATGGGCAGGCTGTTCTAAATCCCCGTAGGGATTTTTACAAACAAAGAAAGGTTCTATCTTTCAAGAACCACAACATTTCAGATGGATCTTTTTGATCTAGTATCACATTCTGGCCTCCGATTTCCTCCCACGCAAGCTGACAAGCAGCTCCTTCATCTCTCACATGGAGAGCAGCCAAGATGCTTCTTCGCTCACACCAAAGAGCAGGTGGAATAACTCGGCTCAGCTTATCAGCTGCTTCAAGGTCTCACCATTCACGGTGCTGGCGGCCTCAAACTGGCAACCTGCGGATGTTATCTTCAGGCAATCTATCTTCTGTTCATAGAAGGAAAGCGTATTTGGAAGGAGAAGTTATGTCAACAAAGCCATCAATGGGGCTTTAAAGAGGTTCACTCTGGAGTGTCAATGCCTGAATGCCAAAAATCAATGAGGGGACCATTGCCTGAATGCATGTCAGGGGGACTGCAAACTCTTTCCCTTCTCTTGAGCTTCTTTCCACTGCCAGAAGAGCATCTTGACCTCTCAAAAAAACCAACCAAAAAATTAACATTTTTAACATGAAAATATTCTCAAATGTACCCCCATCTTAGCTCAGTCAAACTTATGAATGTGAGCCCTCCCCCCCCCCCACTTCTAGAACAGGGGTGTCCAAATTTTTTTGGCAGATAGCCACATCATCTCTCTGACACTGTCAGGGACCAGTAAAAAGAATTAATTTACATTTCAAATTTGAATAAATTTACATAAATGAATATATTAAAGATGGAACATATGAATGAATGAAGGTCTTGCAATAACTCAAGGCCTACAAAAGGCCTTGCACAAAGCAAGGCCAGCCTTTCCTTTGCTGCCGCTACTGCATCACAGACATGAAACAGCAAGCAGTGGAGGGAGCCCTCACCCCACAGCTCATGCAAGAGGTCAAACAGTTGGCTATCATGCTGAGAGCAGTTGTGTCAGGGCAGCATGGGCTGCAGCAAGTCTCTGGAGGGCCAGAAGCTCATTGGAGACTGGGGGCTCTCCACAGGCCAAATTGTGAGTCCTTGAGGGCTGCAAGTGGCCCCACGGCCAGGGTTTAGGCACCCCTTTTGTAGAAAATAGATGGTAAGGAACTTCAGTCTAAACGACTGAGGAACAGCTTTCTACGTGTGCGTGCATGCAAGCAAGAGAGAAACATCCGATTTTCCATTTATATTGCACAGTCCAATAGTCTACATTGTACACACATACAGAAAGAGGGTGGCTAAAATAGCTCCCATGTGGTGCCTTCTTTATGCCGTCAAAGTGTGGTACAGATAAACATACCACATTTTCAATACCATGGAGACTTTCCATATCACCACCATAGCTTTACTGCAGCATGAAACCTCTCCCTGTTGGTTGTCCAAACTGGGACATAAACCAGGAGGCTTTCCCTCCTCCCTCTCCATTCTCAACATGCTACCTCCCCATCTCAGCTCCTGCCCCATTCGGCACCCACCACCATCTGACTTACCTTTGTGGGTCTGGAGGCAGGAAAATATTACTAATGCTCCCCCTTCCCTCTCTGTGGCCAAAAAGGCCCCTTCTGAAGGCAGGTCACTCTCTATGCCACCAATTGCTGTCTCCCCCATCTTCAGTCATTTCCAGAATTCTTTGGCCCTCTGAGTTCCCACAGGTTCATGAAAGCTCAGCAGCCTACACAAACTGCCAGCCTCTTCCCCCCTCCCATTTTCCTGCTCCTCTGGCCAGGCTGAAGCAATACTGCCTCCCCCTGTCTTGTATTTTGTTTTGCCAAATTCCTGCTTTACCTAAGGCTGCAATCCTCACTTTCCTGAGAATAAGCCCCACTGAACAAAGTAGGACTTACTTCTGAGTAGACCTGGTTAGGATTATGCCCTAAAGAACTTATGTTCACTTTAAACTAATTAGTCCTTAACCACAGTTACCTCTAGCAGTCTGCAAAAACTACAACTGTACCCCAACACCAGGTGCTACTTATATTCCTCATTGCCTAGTGGCTGCAGCTGTGCAGCACACCCTCTGCTGAAAGCCCAGGCCTTAACCATGTGTTCCCCAGATTCACCAGAGCAAAGAGCCACTGCTGACACCACACCCTATCTCCTCGCAATATCTTCTGCTATTCCAATACATATTTACAGCCCCAGCTATTACTGCCCAGGTCTGGGACACATGCTAAACCAGAAAGGACCACTGGAACAACAGGCAGAAACTGGAGCTGTTCCAGGCAAACTGGGACATACGGTCACACTAACTATCAAGCACATTTTTCAGCTAGCCTCCATGTGGATGAGGATAACATACTTGTCTGCCATGTGCTTCTTTGGTGGTCAGTGCTCAAGAGCTTTCTCTTTGATTCCAATCAATGACATAACATATACTTTACTCTAAATTGCATAGATAAATCTTGACAGGATGCCGTAACAATTGTGTGTGACAGGAGCTAACTTTATGCTATTCATTTAGTTCCTTCTAGTCAATGCTATTGATCCACTGCTGAAAGAATTCACTTCATTTTCTTCTTTCAGTCAGAATCTCGTTAGCACATGACTCTTGTGCTGCAAGTGAAGCCAATTGGACTCATGCTGAAATGAGCAAGCACCCAAGATCATATTTCTCCAGTATGTCTTCTTATGACACATCTTTTTCAACACTTTCATCAACTTGAATATGACACTGTGTTGCAAACTAAGGGCCCAATCCTATTCAATTTTCCCAGGCCAGTGCAGTGGTGTCAGTGGGATGTGAGCTGCATCCTTTGGTGGGGAGGCAGTCACAGAGGCCTCCTCAAGGTAAGGGAACATTTGTTTCCTATCTCTGGGCTGCATTGCGGCTGCACCAGTGCTGGAAAGTTGGATAGGATTGGGCCCTTAATCATTTTTTGACTGATCTAAGTTAAGTAATTGCCATGTAGATGTGACTGAGGAGTGGGGGCCTGTTGGCAAGAGGAGGGAGTCTCCCTCCTCAGAGCTCACTTTCCCAGGATGGTTGTGCAGAAATAAGGCTGAGTTGAAAAGTGGAATGGCAAGGTAAACTGTTTATTCTTTGTATTCAAAGAGTAGCTCTCAGTGACATTGGCTGTTACTGAGAAACTCGTAAGGGCATACAAGTGATTACAATTTATAGCATTTCAAACACATTAGAATATGAAAAGTCCCCTTCTTGTTTTGACATTTCACATACATGGGTAACTGTAGGTTGCTTTGAAGTTCAACTGTTAGCTTGGTCCGTGGTTTGACCGATATTTCATTGCTCTGTGGTCAAACAATTTAATTCCTACAACTGTTTTTGAGCAGTTCAGGAGACAGAATCTGAAAGTAGACAGAATTGGAGAGGTACACATACAAAAGTCATCCTTTGGTCATCATGGAAGCTCTGAATCAAAATGGAGTAACTTGTTAACAGGCCTAATCCTATCTAATTTTCCAGTGTCTGTGGGCTGTGTGCTGCATCCTGCGATGGAGGGGCAGTAACTGAGGCCTTCTTAAGATATGGGAACATGTGTTCCCTTATGATGGGGCTGCACTGTGACT
This sequence comes from Tiliqua scincoides, assembly GCF_035046505.1. Classification (NCBI taxonomy): domain Eukaryota; kingdom Metazoa; phylum Chordata; class Lepidosauria; order Squamata; family Scincidae; genus Tiliqua; species Tiliqua scincoides. The sequence continues at coordinate 52,249,925 of NC_089825.1, read as the reverse complement.
ACACCAGAGATGGAAAGTTGGATAGGATTGGGCCCTGAGTCCTTGTCTGGATAACTTTTTAAATACTTTGTGTGTACCAGTGGACCTAATAGGAATGATGTCTAATTTTTGTTGACTTATTTTGTTAAGCTGGGTTGGAAAACTTCAGGCAGGCTTTTGTGCAGTTTATTTGTCAAGAACACCATTAAAAATAATCACATAACTACTACATTATTTTATATCCCATTAGCAACTTCTGTACATCTTATTGGACATCTTGAGAGGACTACAGACACTGAGAACAAGAAATAAAACATTCCACCAAAGGCAGAAATAAAAAATTATTTTTGGACTGTAAAGAGTAATTTTTAAAGCATAACTCCAACATTTTTCTCAGCTGCTACAATAATTTCTTAGCCTGGTAGTGTACTGCATCATTTCTTCAAAATAGTTAATGATTCCAGAGAATTTTTATTAATTATTAATACTTTAATCAGTCTTTTTTGTTTGTTTCAAAAGCACAAAGGTGTCATCTTTTTCTGTATTTTTGACCAATGTGTTTTTATTTCATGAACATAAGTTTAAATAAAAATTGCAGCACTGTCATATTGGTGAATTGTTTCTACTTGGATGGCTTCAGTGTGTGTACAGGGACACAAATCACTCTCATTTCACAGAGAGCTCCTGGAAGCTTCTAGTACCAAATGAGTCTCAACCAAGGGACCACAGCAACAGTGGGGATCTATGACTGAGAACGAGAGAGGTTCATGTGAACAAAAACTGGGAAACGCTAATTTTGGGGGTAAGATAACAGGATACATCAGTGGTTCTCGAACTTTTCCGGCTCGTGCCTCCCCTGATCCTTGTAGCCATTGGCCACAGCTCCCCATTACAACATTTCACCTCAGTTACCCCCAAAATGGGGATGAAGGTGTTATAATTATACACTAGAAACAAGGCTGCCAGCACTCTGAGGCTGCAATCCTAACCACACTTACCTGAGTAAGCCCCATTGAACAAAATAGGACTTACTTCTGAGTAGACCTGGCTCGGATTGTGCCCTGAGTTTGTGAGCAGCACACCTGGAGGGTTTTGGAAAGGGAGGGGGGAAGTAATGGATTTGCAGGAGGGGAAGACTTTGTTTTGTGTGTATCTGCTAATTGCAAACTGAGACCCAGAGACTGTTTGGCTGGAATCCTAACCCCACTTTCCTGGGAGTAAGTCCCATTGAACACAATAGGACTTCTGAGTAGACCTAGCTAGGATTGTGCCTTTTGTCTTACAATAGCAGCCAACTGAATACCCCCCACCCCCACCCAAAGGAGGCAGGAGGAAAAAGGGATGGCTGAAAAGGAATGGGGAGTTTTTTTATTTTTAATCAATTTTTGGAGATAAAGCCATCAAGAGTGGCTTTTTTTTCTTTTTTGAAGGGGGAGGAAAAAGAGAACGGTGAAGATCCTGGGTTAAGCTGTCACAGACACCATGCCTATGTAGGTCTACTCAGAAGTAAGCCCAATTTGAGACAATGGGGCTTAGTCCCGGGGAAAGTGTGGAAAGGATTGCAGCCACACCCTGCAAGATTACAACACACCTCAAAGTAGATGGGGGCTGCTCACACACATACACCCAGTATGCAGATGCCACCCCTGTTCACCCAGGCAAGATAGAGGGATGCAGGCTGGGGCATTTGGACAACTCCCCCCCCCCCACTAGGAGCAGGCTGGTTCCTTCCCAAGCAGCCTTGACCAATCCCAGGATGCCCAGGGCACCCTGGGAAATGTAGTCCTTGAGGTGAGGTTGCACATGGAGAGAGCTCCATGATGAGATGCGGCACCTCTGCCTGCCCAGCCAGTCTTCTCTCCCACCTCCCCCAACCATGTTTCACACTGCCCCACCCACCCTCATGCCGCCCCACCCACCTCATTCACAGCTGCAGAAAAGCAGCAAGTCATGAGGCACCACATGCAGCAGAGCAGCCCAGCCCAGCCCAGCCCAGCCTCTCTCCCCAAGATGCCTGGTGATGCCCCTGGAGGCTAGTCGCACAGATTGAATACCTCAGGGAAACAACATCTGCAGGTCTGAGATTCAATCTCTAGCATCTCCAGAGGACCAATGTGGCAATGATGCAGTCCTGAAAAACAGAAGGGGTTCAGATATGTGTTTTGCCAGCAGTAGCAATGGTTGGAATCCCTGGCATTCCTCAAAATGAAGCAGACAAACCCTGCTCTTATATGTTGCAAAAGAAAGAGCTGGTTCTATATCATAATTGATAACAGGGATACATTTGTTAGTGCTGGAAGGTCCGAATGGGGGTAGAGACATGTGAGGGAAACCCAGCATCACTATATTGCAGCATGGGATTCCTTCCCCTCACCTGTCTGCTTATCTGTGTAGGGCTCAATATTTTTACTTCTCTGTTGGGATGGTGGAGACTCCAGTATGGGGTTTGTGCATGGTATCCTACTGTGGTAAGAATTTTGAGACAACAAGTATTATGAAGTATTTTGCCATATGCATTATAAGGGGCAAGTGGTCGTTTCTGCAGAGTGCTCCCTTTGTGTGCTAAGTGCACTTTCATCATAGTTCCCATTACCAAAGTTCCCCTTTGAGAACAAGAGAGGTATAGACCCATATCATGCATCTGAAGCTCCATCATTGACAAGTAGGCAGAGTGGGGGTGTGGACAGGACAGGAGAGGGTGGCAAGAAGTGCAATTTTCTGCTGTTTCACCTTTTCCATTGTTCTCTATGGGGCTGCCATATAGTTACCCGTTCACCCAGTTTGGAAAGATCCTTTTGGAGCTCTGGTTTTTAACACTATGAATATTTATTTTGGTGTCATCTGCAAAATTGGCCATCTCGCTGTTTACCACAAACTCCACAGGACGGCCAACTCCAAAGGATATATTTGGCCACCGGGACAACTTGATTCACAGCCCAATCCTGAGCTGCCCGGGGCTGCAGCAGTGCTAAAAATGGCTGCCGCCACATCCAGCACACTTCAGGCAGCCGCCAGCAGCTCCTCGGTAGAAGGGGGCTTTTGTCCCCCTCCCCCAGGTAAAGCGAGTAGCCCTGCAATGGGGCAACTCAATTCTACTTTGACTCAAAGGTTGGCATAGAATCAAGTGTCTCTGTGTCAGGTGGCCAGCCTGACACGGAGGCTCTGGATCCAGTGGAGCAAAGCTCCACTGGTTCCACCTCCCTCCTGCCCCACTCCCTCCCCCGGAACCCCCTCCCTAGAATGCTTCCTTCCCGCCTCCCTCCACACCTCCACTTACCTCTCCACTGCTTGACTGCCGAGTGGTGGAGCTCTGACTCCCGCCCGGCGCTAGCCCAGCACCAGCCAGCACTGAGCAAACACCGGCAGACACCAGCGCTAGTGCTCGCAAATGTGCCTTATGGCCATTATGTACCTTATGGCCTTGTGGCACATTTGTGACAGTGCACACTGGTGGTGAGCCAGCACGCCAAGCTCAGGATTGGGCTCTTAGCCTCCAGGGCCCACACCAAATTGTAATTAAGATGAACAGGTAAAGAAAGTTGTGGTACTGTCCCCAGGCAAGAGACTGACATTAATAGGATCTTCATAGGAGCAAAGCTTGGTAGCTTAAATAATCATTCTTATTGCAGGTGTGCAGTAGACTCTTTAAGAAAGCTGAATGATGGATTTTCTAGAGTAAGGCAATCATTTATTGAAGCCATTTCTCTGATGAAAGAAACACTTGGCTTTGGTAAAGAACAGAAATATGTTAGTATGCCCAGCAAAGCAGCTACAGCCAATATACCCAAGGTTTTCATTTGCGAAATAAATCCCACTGGGATAATTAAGGGCCACAGGAAGAGCTGTGGTATTGACAAGTCTAATTTATGTTCAGTGAAGTCAGTATAGTTTAATGAAGGCAAATTTTATGGTGAATAAAAATGAGGACACACTTCCCTCGAGTTCTTCAGAAAGATTGGATCCAGTTTGGACCCTGTTTGAAAATTCATGTAAATTCATGCGCAAGACCCCCCAGACCTCTACTGCTTGGCAGCAAGACAAGCTAGGCAATGTGACAAGCAGCAGTAGGAGGTACAGCTTGGTTGGCAGAGCTCCATTGTGGGCTTTCTGTATGATAAAAAAGCCTTCTCAGCCACCCTGAGCCTCTTACCTCTGTTTGTTGCATTGTGTCTTGCCAACCACTCTGGAAGTAACTGGCTAAGACATCATTGTCATTTACATCCAGTAGTACCTCCAATAGGTGGACCATGAGAAGTGGTATGGTGGGGGACAAACATTGAAAAACTGTTCTACTGCAACAGCCGCAGTCGTTTGGATTGAACTGACATTATATGGTATATATTATGTACACAATAAAATCAGAGAAGGGTGATTTAAGGGACCTTTAATTTATCTGGGTGTATATCCCTGCCAAACAAATAGTTTTTCTGTAAGTTAGCAATAATAAAAACTTTGTTAGATCAGACCTAGGCCAGTGTACTGCTTCTTGCAGATGTCAACCAGGTACTCTTAGGAAACTCACAAGTAGGAGATTAATGCCACCGCCCCTCCTACCATTGTCCCCCTGATATTTATACTGCCTATGAACTTGGAGGAAGTAGCCATTATGATGAAGCCATTGATAGACCTGTCCTATGTGAACTCGACTAAGCACCTTTTAAAGCCAGCTGAACTAGTGGCCAACACCACATCCTTTGGCAACAAATTACCATGACTTCAGCCACAGCTCCCTCCGTTACACTTCCTTTGCCCCAGGCTAACATCCAGGATAGCCCTATGGGATTTCTCTGGTGGCCTGATTTGACTCTGGAGTTTTCAATTGTGGACACTTGGTACACATGATACCCACATATCTTCTGACAGGTTTAAATAAATACTCATTTCCTCATTTTAGTCACACTCTTCCCCCTGCAATTCATATGTTGAATCCAGGGTTTGAGAGTGATGATTATTGCTTCACTCTTTTTCATTCTGCCATATGAAATTACAGATCATTGAATCTGGCAGGGATGACAGGACTTCATTGTCCAAAATAACAGGAAGGTGTTGTTTGTACTCAGCTTTGTACTCAGCATGTTAGTAAGCTTGTAAATGCCACTAACAGATGCCGTTTTCCTCACATTCTTCAAGTCACCAGAAAGGTATTGCTCCAACCTGAGCAATAATAGTATAAATTGTGGGTCACAAATTTTAAGCTAGACTAGCCTGGAAACAAGGTTAGGTATAAACACTCAACAACTGAGAGCCCAATCCTGTCCCCGTCCCCACCGCTGGTGCAGCCATGCCAAAAGGCACATAAAATATCTGTTGGGGGGGGGAGCATGAATCAGGAGGCTTTGGAGGGGGAAGAGGAATTACTCTTCTGTAAGCCACCTAATCTGCAGTGGGTCTCCTTGGACCTGCACCAGTTCTGTAGCTGGCGCATGTATGAGGAGGGGGGAGGGGAGCTTGAAAAAGAGGGGATAGGATCCGTTGCACACCATTGCTGTTGGATCCACCCCTCCCTCTGCCTCCCCACCCCATTTTGCCCCTCCCTGCCCACTCTCCATCCAGTCCCTGCCCACACCTCTGTCTTACCTGGTCCAACAGACACGGAAGGATTCTGCAGCGGAATTGGAGTGAGTGCTGCTGCCCGTTCCAGCAGCACTTGCAAAATGGACACTGACTGAGCACTGTGTGCTCCATCAGCAGCCATTTTATGAGATTGTCTATTAGTCAATCTCATAGACATCAGAAGACTCTTTTGCTGTCATAAAGCCTTGCCCCTAAGCCCAATCTAGAAACCAATGGGTTCACAAAATGGTTGATACGAATAAAGAAGAGGCAGGGGTCACTGTAACCATGTGCTGACTGAACACTGGCAATCAATCATTGTCAGATCCGGAGAGGCTGATGCCTTTCTGAATGATAGGATCGTACCAGGAGCTCTCTGCTAATTAGCAGCACATTTTTGATAAACCAAGCCAGCTCAGGGAGCAGTAAGAAAAACTGCTAGTCAGCCAAAAGGATGGCATTAGAAAAGACAAAGTTACATATGAATACTTCTCCTTAGGGAGGACAGAAGCATACAAATCTTTCTGATGTTTCAAATGCCGAAAGGAGAAAATAATGTATATTGCTAAATATCAGTTCAATATTGCCCACTGCTTGCTTCTTTTCTGCCTGCACTTCTAAGAGCCTCTTGAGAAGATGAGACTAGAGCCAGCCCAGGACCATGTTATCCCTCTTATCCATCCACCCGTTTGCCTTGACCCACCTCTGCTGTTCATCCCCTTCCAGTCTCCAAATTTGAAAAGGAAGAGGGGAACAGAGAAGAAGTGTGAAGGGAAGAAGAACGGTGGGCTATAATGAAGCTCCATTCCCCACTTCCTAATGAACCAAAAAGTGGGAGGGATGGTGATGAAGGTGAATGACCCTGCAAATTGCCTCATGAAGCGACTTCTTAGTTGGCCTCATGGACAAGATGGCCCAAAGTGAAACTCTAGGAATCTACCTCACCTTCTCACATTCCTGCATGTGTCATACTTAAAGATCAAAACAATGTTTCCCTAAAATATACTCTTCTATTAGTGGATCTCATAGATAAGTCAAGGATTTTGAGCCAAAAATCACTAAATTTATTAAGACCTGTGGATATGTCAAGTGTAAAACATAGGGATTTATAAAACTCTTTGAATTAGATAATTTTATCTGTATTTTATCCAGCAGTCTCCCCAACCCAAAAGGATCTATACTCCCATCTCCCGGCCTTCCATTGCCCTCCCACTGAAATCTGTCTCGGCTGGCCCCATGGCAGGGCAACAAGGTGGAAGGCACTTGCCTTGGGCCCACCCATCACACAGTGCTGCCAGAAGCCTCCACACCCAGCCATGGCAGAGCTCGTTGGGTAGTATCACAATGTGCTTTGCACCATACCGGCTGATGCCCAACCCTCCCAGCCTGTGGTCAAGCCTGGGCCATTATAGCCAGATCTGGTCCTGGGTCATGTAAGGGGGCCTTGGAATTTCCCTGAGGGAGGCTGTGTTGATAAGGCGACCCAGGTTTTCAGGGCAAACTTTAAGTCTCAGGGCGCAATCCTAACCCCTTATGTCAGTGCTTTCCAGCACTGGCATAGCGGTGCCAATAGGATATGTGGGATTGCATCCTGCATGTGGGTGTCACTCACGGAGGTCTCCTCAAAGTAAGGGAATGTTTGTTCCCTTACCTCAGAGCTGCATTGCCCTTATGTCAGTGCTGGAAAGCAATGACATAAGGGGTTAGGATTGCACCCTAAAATGTATAGACTTATACTTGGGTTTATATAAGTATGTATCTATAAATAAACATCAGAAGTAGCTGATTCTGCTGTAGGCCAGGATGAAAAGTCACTCTTCTCAAAGTTCTATATTTACTGCAGTGTGAATTCTTGGCAACCAGTAATTTTTATGAAGAAATTCTTTTCCTTTTCTAAGATATGAACTTGAGTCTTTAGGATATCAAAGGATACCAAATGCACAATTTTCTGAATAGCAACCCGACTTTCTGTACAAGGACAGAATGCAGAAAAGTATTACAGTCAAGGTTTGCTTGCTCTGGAGACAAGGCAGATGCAGACCAACTCTTTCTTTGAAAAGTTTCATCCTTCTGGCAAGATGTTGACTTCTCCTGGGAGGTCTGAAATGACTTGGCTCCTTCTACTGGTCTAGCAAGCTTAAAGTGCTAAGTGTCAATTTACAATTCTGTGTAAATCCAGGAAGGACAAGCTGTTGAGCAGTGCTACAAGATTTTAGAATTTCCAGGTCAGAAATATTTTCTCCTGACAGCAGCAGTCTCTGAATCATACATCCCAAGAGAATCTATATGGATAACAGGAAACTCTTGCAGTGCAACAGAACAAACAGAATCAAGCGGAGGCTAGAGTGTGTGTGCTATTGGCATCAGTCATTACAGTAAATAAGCAAATGGCATTTTCTTTTCCATTATACAAACAAGGAAATGAATCAAAGCATATTCTACTCAGCAGCTGAATGTAGTCGCTAAGACAAATACACAGCATATTGCCTGCCGCTGTTATAAGCTGGGGTTTAATTTGCCAAGATGTTGCATCTAGCTCTTAGGCTGCTGTTCTTCACAATATTTGAGAGACAGGACAGTCCAATTGGATTGAGTTCTGGTCCTAGATCTTCTAAAAAAAGTTTCATTCCAAATGAAAACAGAAACAATTAAGATTTCAAAACCCAAATTGAACAACCATATAGCTGGTCAAATTACCTAAACAAATTCTCCACGGTATGTATTGTGGAGTGCTTCAGTATCAACGGCAAAAAAGAGAAGGTAACAACTTCTGTTCACCTGTGCAAGGCATCCTAGGTGTCATAAAAACGTAAGAACATAAGAAGAGCCCTGCTGGCTCAGGCAAAAGTCCATCTAGCCCAGCTTCCTGTATCTCACGGTGGCCCACCAGAAGTCATATGGCCTAATCCTATCAGTGCCTAGCGCCGCTGGAATGAGTGTTCCCACAGTGCTAGGCACTTTCAAGCTATCACAAAAGGCAGCACACCAGATCATGCATCCTAGCCACCAACCCAAGCAGCAAGCAGCTGGCTCCATGCGACAGCAGGCTCCAGGCTGGCTCCACTGGCCCTGGTTAGTATGCATAGGAGAGGGAGAGAGGGGGGGGGTGCAGAATGGGGCAGTGATGGAGGCAGGGAAGAAGGTGGATCAGGACTGGGAAGGGGCAGTTACACCATCATCTGAGTTATGCCAGTGTGGTGCAACACTGGTGCCCATGACATGTCCACTAGAGGGGGGGTTTCCACCACCAGAGTTGTGTAGTGTATCTTGAGGATAGGATTGGACCATTGTTCTTGTTTATAAAGGATAGGTTTGTAGAACGGCAGAGCCAAATGGTCTTTTGCTGCAGTGCAGCAAGCCACTGGTTGCGCCACTGGGTAAAGAACATCCACTGTGTGGCTCAACCCTTCGCGGTTGTTAGAAAACTAGAAACATTTCCAGATAAGCTCTCTTTGTTAGTGGAAGGGGGTCTCTGTTCCCTACAAGGCTTTGAAAAGACACCTGTCTAAAGTGTTTGTGGGTGGTACATGAGAGTCTACTGTTCTGGAAATGTCAACTGCGTGAAGCTGGGGTGAGCGGCTAACATTGCAACGAAATGTAATCAAAGCATCAGCTATTATTGAAGCAGCTGCAGCAGATGGATTCACAGCTGATATATGCACATCGCTCTCAATTCCCATTGTCCTGAACCTTTGAGCAAGATGAGCTCTGTGTTATGCTGACCTCAAGCCTCTGCCAAAAAAAGTTCTCTTTCCAAAAGTGAGGAAATGTAACATATTGGTCACAGCCACTTTTCAAATATAACTGTTGCCATGGTTTTCGTATGTACTATACATGTGTGCCTCTGAGTGCATAGCCCAGAAAAGACAGATTTAAATCTTTATATGGACAAGTAAAGAATCTTCTATTTATTCATGCTGGTTTAATAATAACAACAACAACAACAACAACTAGGTATTATTTATATATCGCCTTTCTGGTCATCGGATTATTCCTCTGACTTTATTCAAGGCGATTTACATAGGCAGGTGTTTCTAAATCCCTCAAGGGAATTTTCACAATCATAGAGGTTCTCTCTTTCAAGAACCAACAACATTTCAGAATGGATCTTCCTGGTTTGGTCTCACTTCAGTTCTCCCACACAGGCTGACAAGCAGCTCCAACTCTCAGATGGAGGGCAGCCAAGACGCTTCTTGCTCACATCAAGAGCAGGCGGAATCTCTCAGCTGGGCTTGTCAGCTGCTTCAAGGTCTCGCCATTCTCAGACATTCAGGGAGCTGTCGGTGTCCTCGAACTGGCGACCTTCTGATGTTATCTTCGGGCTAACGGAGGCTCTACCCTCTAGACCAGACCTCCTGCCTCCTTATGTAATACAGTATTCAACATTCTTTCCCTGCCTACAATAAGACCTGATCAGCATACAGTAATACATAGAGTAAGGTAAGTGAAGCAATGAAGCAATCAAGACACACTCACATGTTTAGGTTTCATGAAGGGAGCAAAGCAGACTGGCGAGCTTCAGGGAGAGAGCACTCACACAAGGGAGTTGCACTCACACACTCAGCCAGCCTCCTCACTTCTTTTATTCACCTCCCTCTCAGCCCAGTACAAAGTCCATTAGGTACACACTGTTCCTCAGCTACATTTTAGCCTAGTCAGTTGGGGAACAATGCAAGTTCCTCAAGGGATTTGGCACTTTGTGGATTCAGCCTGTTTACTCAGTCTGCTTCTGAACTCAGGCATCACCCAGACTGGAGCTCAGGCATCACCTAGTCTGCTTCCTGACTCAGACCTCACCCAGTCTGCCTTGTGACCTGGGCGTCACCCCGGAGTGTGCCCCGAGGGGGTGAGTGTGCTCACTGGCCTTTGTCACGTAAGCACAAAGGGTAAGGTCTGGGTAAGGTCCGGTATTCCCCTGATTATTTCCTTCAGTAAGGTGTAAGGATTCTGGACCATTTCACTTCAGACTGCAATCATACTTTGAATCTCTCCCCCACTGCAAAAAGTTGGCTTGTATTGAGGAGTTAACCATCAAATTAGGAAGCAGTCTGCACTGAACCTTTCATCAATTGTGCTTATTCATTATTTAGTATTTGTAAGTATGTTCTATTGTTCCGTATATATTTGATAGATAGATAGATAGATAGATAGATAGATAGATAGATAGATAGATAGATAGATAGATAGATAGATAGATAGATAGATAGATAGATAAAAGGGTGGGCTCTCCTCAAGACCACCATCTCCTTCCCCTATTTCAATAGGAGGAGGCCACGCTGCAGTTTCAGAAATGCTGTGCTATCACAGCTATTTCGCAGCTGCCCACCCTCCTTTTTAAAAAAAGGGGGGAGAACAAAGGGGTCCACAGTCCACAGAACCATGCCAAGAATGGCTGCAGTTCAGGACGTGTTAATGTCACTGCAATTAATTCTGCCTGAGGGGCTGCATTTGTTGCCCACCCTCCACCCCTAGAAGCACTGTGACCAGTTCAGGAAGTGATGATGTCACTACAATTATTTCTGGGTGAGGGGCGGCATTTGTTGCCCACCCCTGGCAGCACTGTGACCAGGACCACCAGTGTATTGTTTTACACTTTGGCATGTTTTAACCTTGCCAAAACGTTGGGATCAGACAGGTTAGAAATGGAACATATACATGAAAACATCCACAATAACATGACAGAAGTTTGCTAAGTCTGAACAACCACCATAAGCCAACCTGAAGCCCAGTCTATCACTTGATTCACAGGACTCCTGTTGAAATTGGAAATTAGTGGCACAGTTAAAATGAGCAACAAAGCTCAGAATATGGTCAGTTATAAATCGACCCACTTAAAGGAGAATGTTAAGAGAGGATTATCGCAGTTGCCTTGCAAACCAAATAAGAATAATAAAGTTATACAGCTCGCATCTGGAGCCACCATTAGGAAAAAAATGCCTGAATCGCATTTTTTAAGAGTCGTGGAAGTCATAATTAAAGTTCTCAGCTGAAGATCCTGGAGAGAATATTAGCTTCATGTTGACTCAGTAGGCTAATGCAATCCTTCTCCTCTTCCATCTCACTCTTTCCCTAGAGAAGCCAAATTATTGATCGAAGGCTATGAAGCCTGCAAAACATTGAGCCCCATTTCCCAGTATATTTTCATATGAGCTCATTTCATTATGAAAAATAATCAGTGCAATGTTCATCATCAGCAATCTGGGGGAAAAATTTCCCCTAGCTAGAGGAGAAGGAGAACTCGAGGTCACAGTACTGGGTAAACACATTGGAAGAATATTTTTAATAAAAAGCAATGTACAGAGATGCCTTACAAAGCACGAATTCACTGTTGTTTCAAATAGCCTATTGCTTTCAAGAAACACAATCAGATCCACCAGATACCTTCTACCATCTGCTTTCAAAATCATCTCCC